>NC_135761.1:49255778-49855778 GCF_052425735.1 Oculina patagonica
CCTAAATTGATCCATTGAACGGACTGTTAGCGATATGGGACGACAAATTTGAACGCTGTTTTCTCTCTGTAGCTAATAGTTTGTGCTTTTGATTGAGCCCTGGCCGGGGTCATTGTGTTGTGTTTTTGGGCAAGACACTTTACTCTCACAGTGCCACTCATCACCCAGGATTATAAATTGGTACTGCTATCCAGGGTGGGGGATAGGAGGGGGGTAGCACTTCTTGTGGCGTCATGGTACAGAAATCAGAGTCAAGTGCCAGAACCGGTGAGCTTTGGACTGGGACAAACTACTTCTATCTCGCGTGGGAGCAAAATAGGTCCGTGTGTGACTTACAACTATCCATGGTATATTACAATTCCTGAGTTTTGATTGGTTTACTGGCCATGGTATATGAGTTCATATACCAAAGACCAAATATATGGTAGGTGTACGCATCAGCGAGAACAGCCGGTTAGCTCAAATATTGCAATTCTTTGGATCTTGTTGGATATGAGATAGTTATAGCCGCCTCGTCGGCTGGGATAATTTAAGTATCGCAGGGTGAAAGGCATGTTAAGGAAAATATCCAGGGAGCCACAGTCATTGTTGTCCTTGTCACAGTGTTAACGGAAGTCTTGTGTCTGTATATTGCAGGTTTTGATAACTCTTTGGAATCTAACACCTCTCCGGAGCTCAATCAAAAAACAAGGCTGGGAATTCACCAAAGAAATAGGCGACGAATACGGCCATGCGCCACCCACACCACGCCCTTATGAAGATATAACAATCCCAAGAGGAACACAGCCACCCCCGGCGTCTGTCAATAGAAAGGAACCTCGACCGGTGCGATACGACGAGACATCGCTTCCCGTACCTCGATACGAACCCGACCCGAGAGGCCCTCCCCCGAAGTTTTCCAATGATGGTTACGAAGCCGACGAGGATGCACAACGACGAAGAGCGGCGAACAGTGCACGAGATGAACTGGAAATGGAAGACATGAGTGGCTATCGGGAAATCGATCGACGATCGGATCTTGAGAGGACGAGCGGTGTACAAGTTTTACCGCCAGCTTACCCGGACAGCAGGCAGCCTCAAGGAGAACCAACATACGCTCAAGTAGACAAGAGTAAAAAGAAAATGTATAAATTGGAAGGAACTGGAGGGCCGACAACAGACTCATGGGTGTAAAGAAATGTAAAATAACAGTTTGTTTGACATTTCGTACGACGGCCGTGACGTGCATGATCAAAAGACCGTTGATTTTGCGATGGTTTGCAAGAACATGTGGCATCTTGTTCAAAAATGGTGGTTTCTGTATACGGCTTGACATTACAGCATTGCGACAAGAACCAAGATCCAGAGTTAAATAATTTAATAGCTTTTTTACAGACGTTTAGAATTGATAGGTTTTTAATGAATTTTCGTTCATCGATCGAACGAATGCCGTGACTAGTGCTGATACAAGGCCAGTCTTTTCAGCTGTTATGTAGGTTGTCACGACGACGCTTCGGGAGAAGCGTTGCGTGACGGCTTAAATAGCAGCTGTGAAAGACACTAATCCAAGGCGAGACGAGGAAAAACTCTGATTTGTAAAATTCAATTAGTGTACATGTTTTTATTTTAAAGTAGCTAGCTATTAACCGGATGAAAATAAATTCTCGCGTACTATTGAGCAAATGATCATCTTCTTGTTCAAAGCTTGCTGAATGTTTGGAATAGATATTTTTTTCATAAGAAAATATTAAAAAATGCAAAATAAAGTGCTTGCTGTATCATTTTACCTACATAAGAAACCTTTAATATATCGCTCACTCCCGTTTACAAGTCTTCCCCACAAAGTTGCATCAATAAGTGTTTCGTCTACACTATCGTTTTCGAATCGTTTTTGCTTTCCACGCCCAATGGCCGAGTAAAGCATGCGCACAATACTTGATGAATGGCGATTGGCAACGTCGTGCCCAGTGCGCCCTGGGGACGAGGTTGCAGTGCGCTGTGTGGAATGAAAAGGGCCCTGGGGACGAGGACTAGATCACAGTCCGGACGGGATCAGAGAGAGCGTGACCATCTTTGAAAAGCACTGTTTTCTACATCCACACTACAACACGGCGTTTTTGATGACCAAAAAGCGCTGGTTTAGTACTCTGACAACTAAAATGCATTGAACAGAATGCGTTTGAAACGAAACAGTATGCAAGGGTGAAAAGAATCCTAGTAGTGGGTTATCGGAACAGTTTCTGATCTAGACCTTGCTACTGCGGGATTGGCGCAGAATGAGCAAAAATGTTTATTTTAAATTCGTTTTCTGAATCATGTCGGCGCACTACATATTACGTGGGTTCAAGGAATTTGTGTGAAGGAGTCAAAACAATCAAGGCTGTGCTTATCCATATTTTAAAAGACGATGTTTTATTCGCTTCATACCCGATTATTAAACAAATTTTCATTGCTGAATTTAAAAGGACCAATGTCACCATATTTTAAGTCATTTTAATGATTACTTTCAAATTGAAGGAAACCTCAAAATAATAGTTGTCTAACATAGAAAAACAACAAACGAGGAATAAAAACGCAAAAATTAACAACGATGGTTTCGACTGACGAAGATTAAAACGGATTACGAACGACAAACTTGAAAACAACTGGCAAGTTTTTCCAAGATGTGTTGTCCGTGAAGAAGCTCCTTTAAAATAACTCTAAGCTCGTCTAGATCCCGGGGGGTACTCCGGCTTGTAAATGACGGGAATGAGCGAAGGATTTTTTTGGGTTGGAAAATTTGGCAAGTATTTTTTTGGGTGACTTGATATAAAAAGGGGATTTTTTGGGGTATTAAAAACGAACTAAAGTGCCTTGGCGCGGCCTTTGTGTTTATGAATAGCGTTCAATTTTTTTACGGTTTTCTTTGTGTTATATTATTGCCCCTCCTGGCAATTTAGGGGTAATTTGACAAGGGATTTTTGTGGGGGTTAATTCTGGTCCAGGGATTTTTTGGGGTCCTGAGTTTTGCCTCCATTCGATCATCCCCCGTCATTTACAGGCCGGAGTACCCCCCCCCCCCCTGGGTGCACAGTACATTGACTTTCGAAAAAATGTTTTGTAAGGTGAAAGTCCATATATTGCACCTTGTAAATATTTACACTTCGATTTTATTTAACTTCTTCAATCTACACTGTATTCTCGTTGCAAGAGGTTTTTACATAACCGTTGATCGATGAGACCTGATGTTTACAGTCAAAGTGAATGAGCGTTACCTATCTTCTGTGAAATCATTCATTTCAAGTAAACGGCATTTTACAGGGCTGATTTATGGGCTCATTAAATCGATCATGTACAATTAATAAAAGGTTTCCACTTGTCCATATAGCTAATGGAAAAACATTAACAATTGCCACTAATATATGTCTTTTCCACTGTCTTCGCCAAATAGCCATTACAGCCATATTCTGATAACGAGTCTCGATCGCCAGAGACACGCTGGTGAAAAACCACTCAATCACCAGCGGAACTGAGGTGTAAATGACAAAAGACTGCAGCAACTTTAAAAGTGAATCATTCTCTAAGAAAATCCATTGATACAAGTACAAGAAGCCATTAACAGACACTACAGCAGTTGATTCGAACAACATGCTCATGATAGCGATATCAGCCGCCAGTCTCTCACGGCGAGGAGTACGAAAACTTCCCCAAGGAGCTGATGCTCGTCTACAAATCTGGTGACAGATGTGATCAATAACAACCACGGTACTGCGTTCTATGACTTCTGCAAAGCCGTGAATTATTCCAAGAAGAGCGATGAATTCTAAACTGTAAAGATCTGCTTGCAAAACTCGAAACATGACAGCTAATGAAAAATACAACGGTGCCAATAAGACATAGGAATATCCCGGATGGGTAATGTTCCATAATCGCTGAACACAAATTCTTGAGATTGCTTTGAGAGCCACACCCACGAGAGGAGAGAAGAGGGCGATTAGAAGTTTACCTTCTTTGTCTTGTTTGATATACGCGCTGTAAATGGAATACCTGATGGCAAAGGTCATGATAACAGCAAAACAAGTTGGAATTGCCATTTTACAAATCAGAAATTCCAGTTTTTTTCTTGACCGTATAAGCAAGTGTTTTGCAGTAAAATAGAATTGCAAACAGACATTTATGAAAACGAAAATATATACGGGAACATTAGACAGGGAGTTGTATAAAGCAGGAAGTGTAAAGTAAGGTTTTCCGACGGCTTGCAGCACTCCGCGATAAAAAGCATCCAAAGCATACATAACGAAACAAACCAGAACCAGTTTTCGTTTCACTCCTTTGAGCTGATATGGTCGAAAAAGAAGCAACAGATTCAAAAGAGGGAATATGTAATAGAAAGTACAACTAATGATATCGGCAATTGTTATGACCCATTGCACTCGTGTCGAAATTAATTTGTCTAACTGATAATCACAGTTCGACACCGTTTTGTAGTTTAAGTAAGACAACATCATGAATATTGTACCTATGATGGAGGCAGTTAGAAGTGAAATTAGAGCACCAATGTACATTGATTTAAAAACTGTCTGTAGAGCGGATGGTCTAAGCCTCTTCCAAGCCATTTCTTTGTCTTCATCTTGCTGATTTTTCTGCGTTTCTTTGTTAACGTTCTCGTCTGGTGCACACGCATTTATAACTCTTACATCAAGACTGCTTCGCGCTAGATAGTTTTTGCTGGTGACTTCTCTTTCGCTGTATTCTTGATAAATCAGCTCATCAACAGGATGATAATACCATTCTCGACCCGTGCTCTGGAAAGGATCGTAGCCAAAAGACTCTGCCGTGTATTCAGGTTCTTCTGGGTTGTAATGCTCAGTCACACCTCGTGTAAAACTGAACGCAATGTGACCAAACACCTCTATCAGTGTACTGCTACTCATTTCACCTGATGTAAGTGTGAACTGCTGCAAATGAGTGAATCGAGAAAATTTACTGTAGTATAAGAAATAACGCATAAGCTTTTGCGGAAGAGGAAAAATGTAAATGAAATTTTTGCGAGATCTGAAAACATCTTCCTGTATTACTACCGCACGACAGAAATATCCTTTTTGTTTTTCTCAAATAATTGTTTGTAATAGACTTTAAATACATCCATTTTTCCTGTTTTGTAGCACACGTTTGCGAACAGAATGACATCATAAGATGGTAAGTAATCTGTGATTGAAAATGGTTTTAAAAACTCTTAATGAGCTTCTGAAAAAGGTAACATTTATGCAATCGGTGAATTATATCATCAAAAAGAAGTTTTTTTCAGCTTAATTGTAATTAAATTAAATCAGTAGTTATTATTATTGTGTTATTTTGTCAAGAACAATTCTGAAGCGTCGTACTTGCGAGACTTCTATTTTATTTATGGGCATTTCGAAACTTTTAATTATAATTAAGCAATGTGCTTTCAGCTCAACATATTATTAGTTTAGTTCACGACTCTTTCATTTTCAAACTATAGGTAGGGTAATATATTGATTTTGGAATAAGGCCATCTGAAACAAAATAAAAACACTTAATAAAGTTTAGTTAACAATGAATTATTCTACGAATTCGCGTTGAAGCCAAGTTTGGACGAAATCAGACGCTATTCCGTAAGATTGACTAGGATAATTGTTTTTTTATTCAATGTATTGTAGACAAAAAGGCTTTTTATAGGTAGACAAATTGTGGTTATGGGGCGCCTGGCAAGACTTTCGACGAATCTTGGCAAACAAACGATACCTCAGGATATCTGTTTCATACGAATGACAATTTACAATGTATTTCTGACCATATATGAGCAAAACGACACTTCGCTATAAATAAAAGCCTTCTTGTATCTTTTTTTGGTCGTTTGAACGTGTTAAGAAGCCAAATTATGTTTCAGGTCGCTATCTTCAGCCGCAATTATTTTCGGAGTGTTCCTACTTTTGCCGTTCGTTACTTTTGGTAATTTTCAGCGGTTAAAACATTTTGCTTGCCTGATTGGTCACAAAAGGTCTCGAGGATCTAACAATGCGACGAAAAGCGTTTTCAGGATACCTTTGTGAAATATTTCATGAGAAGTGCAAATTCAGTAAGCGACTACCTGTTGACAATGCCTGGTCTTCAATCTTCCTTTTACGGAAATTTGCAGAATAACCGCACCACTGAACCATGTAATCGTTACGTTAATTCGTTAATTAGAGCCGTTTTCAAAACGATAATAATAATAATAATAATAATAATTTGCTAATTTATATAGCGCATATTTTCATGTTCTGATCAATAGCGCTTTACATCTTATGAAAATAAAAATAAAGTTATAGATTATAAAAATACTTCTTAAAAAGATAAGTTTTAAGTTGAGATTTGAAACAGTCAAGTGATGTCGCTTGACGAAGCTCCACAGGTAGAACATTCCAAAGTTTCGGAGCTGCCACTGAAAATGATCTAGCTCCCAATGTTGACAGCATCTTTCCCTTGGGATGGTCCAATAAGGGCATGCCAGTAGACCTAAGATTGAAGGCCGATCTGAAGCCGTGACATTTTTAAAATTGGATAGTACCTTATTGTTACTCATTTTCGCGGGAACTTAATTTCGCAAAAATGGCTGTTTTTATGCTAGAGACGATAATGTCGTCTAGACGACTTTAACGTCTAAGACGTTAAAAGCGTCTGGTATAAAAACTGGACGCATTTAGTGGACAGCTTTTCAGAAAAAAATAATAAAAAGCCTGGGTTCGACACTCGGAGGACACTGGACACGAAGACGTTAAAGCCATCAAAGGTCATCAAACGTTAAAGGTGTCTGTCTTATTTACTGTTTTTATACTAGTTAACGACGTCCCGTTTTTATACTAGACGGCTTTAACGTCTGAGACGTTAAAGCTGTCCGATAAGAGCGTCTTTCAGACGCTCTTACAAAAAGACGTTAAAGCCATCAGACGTTAAAGGCGTCTGTCTTATTTACCGTTTTTATACTAGACGTTAATGTCGTCTCGAGACAGCTTTAACGTCTAAGACAGCTTTAACGTCTCTAGCATAAAAACGGCCAATGGAACGGGCATTTTTCGCGGGACTTATTTTCGCGGTTTTGCAAAAATACGTAATTAACATAAAAAATACAATAGAAAACGTTAAAAATACATTTTCGTCGGTCTTTAATTTCGCGATTTTCTAAAAATCGCAAAATTCGCGAAATTTAAGTCCCGCGAAAATAAGTAACAATAAGGTATTTCTATTCTATTTCGAATCTCGATTTTCACCAATGGAACAAAAAAACATTTTTGCGATCGCATAGCTATTACCTGGCGCTTAAAACTCCAAAACGAGAACTGTAAATTGGTAAAAACCAACCACTTATTCCCAACATGGTAACATCCACGACTGCTAATCACGTGTCATAAACGATAGGCATGCAATGCGTACAAAAATATAATGTCAATGTTCAGTCGCGACACGCTGATAGGATAGGCACTCTTCTTAGGGCCTGATTACATAGCGAATTTCAGCCCAGGCTCAAATTTCCATCCCGGTTTTTGATACCGGTCTGGAAATCTCAGCCCGGGCAAACGGGCTGAAAAACATCATGTAATCGCATTCAAATTTCAGCTCGGCTTGAAAAGTGAGTTACGGATGTGCAGTAATGGTTTTCATCGAAAGAAAGGGCGGCATCGATGATTTATCAGTTTTAAAAGTGTTCAACCCGGGCTGAAATTCGCCATGTAATCGAAACAAAATTCCAGCCCGGCAAACCGGGCTGAAATTCTTCATGTTATCAGGCCCTAAGATAGTCAAGACAGCGATACAGGTGTGTAGAAGAGTTATTTAACAAACTGTTTGCGGTAACATGTGCGTTAGGTTGAGCCGGGTTATCTTGATTTGGGGCAAGATATTTGACTCTCAAAGTGCCTCTTCTATTAACCGGATGAAAATAAATTCTCGCGTACTATAAAGCAAATGATCATCTTCTAGTTCAAAGCTTGCTGAATGTTTGGAATAGATATTTTTTCTTTCATAAGAAAATATTAAAAAATGCAAAATAATTGTTCAATGCTCAGTCGGTTCAGTCGCTCCCTAGGCATTACAACGACTTTAAATGTTACTGATTGTTATGTAATTAATTATTTTTATAGTAGATACAATCCAAATTAGTATATAAGCATTTAGTTGTAATTTAGAAATCTATTAGTTTATTAGTATTTTGTAATATTAAGTATAATACACGACCCCACAAGCATTGTGCTTTAAACCCTATCGTGTGTAAATAAAGGTTTTGATGATGATGATGATGATGATGATGATGATAAAATGCTTGCTGTATTATTTTTTCCGCAAAAGAAACCTTTTATATATTGGATAGACTTCTAAGCTTTATTCGTTTACTTTCGTTTACAAGTCTTCCCAGCAATGTGTCTTCCTATCAAAATCGCATCAATAAGTTCTCCGTCCACGCTATCGCTGTCGAATCTTATTTGCTTTCGAAAAGTATTGTTTTCGCGGTCCACTCTACCTCAAAGCGTTTTCAATGACCAAAATCGCCGGTTATGTGCTCTGATAACTAAAAAACATTAAACAGAATGCGTTTGAAAGGGGAGACATTAGTGTGGATGGGATATAAAAGTGGGCAGACACGAGTGGACCTGCCTCGTCCCCAGGCGCCGATCTACCGGACGGTTTAGGCGGTAAAGCGGGAAAACAGGGAGCGCAAGGGTTGATAGTTAGGTTGCATCAGACTAACAACACCAAGCGAACCGTGCACGACCAAAGAGAAGGACGCCTGGGGACGAGGCAGCGAGAGGATTCGACTAATCGCATGGACTTGTTCCAGAGACTAGTCCCTGCGACAAGTCGCTAACACACTACACACGAAGTCGCAGGGAAAAGTCCCCTGTAGAGTTTAAACGAAGGGACTAGTCGCACTGATCGCCGCTTTGCTTTTTAATTGGCTGATTTTTTTGGTTGCAGAGACTAGTCGCACAAACAGTATACACAAGGGGACAAGCAAAATTTCATGGGACTAGTCGCAGGGACCAAAATTTGGTCGTTGCGACTAGATTTTTTGTTGAAAATGGGTAGTTCAGATGAAGTGACTTGTTCCACGGGTCTTTTCGCAGGGACTAGTTTTTTTGTGTGTGCCCATGCCACTTCAAGAGCCTCCAACCTTGTCCTTAAAGTTATTGATGGGAGCAGTGTCTAATCCACCGTACCGAAAACGATGGCGGTTGTACATTTTACCACAATACCTTACGAACCTAACATAGCCAATACTGCACAAAGACAGCCACGTTTCTATGAAATTAGTCCTTGCACTTTTTTGAAGGGGAAAAGTACATCTATTACACTTTGTAAATGTTATATTTATTCTTTACTTCCTCCATCCATTGTTCTAGGAGTTGTCAAAGGTTTTTTAGTTCTATAACCGCTGACCAATGAGACCTGATGCTTACAAGCATACTAATGCTGCACACAGCGGTCGACCTTTACGTGCCTGCGCAATTCCCGCCAAAACTATTCCAAGCTCAGTCCATACGAAGACTTAAATTTTCCGAAAGCTTTCGCTTTAAAGCCAATAGTCAACGCCGTCCCTGGAAAGTTAAGGTTTATACGCGCTTGTGGATTGGAAATTTGGTAATTGATCTCCACTGTGTTTCCCAGCTTGAAATTTTCTTTCAATGTATAACAATTTCCTGCAAAAGTTTGTACACTTTCGAGTCAAATTCTACGAAAGGTTCGAGGCGCCGAAAACCGGAGGTGACGCCATTTTTGCGTTCGAGCGCTGCGAACTAAAGCAGATACGTTTTGACTTTGCTATGAAATCACTGTTCTTTCATGTAAACGGCATTTCACAGGGCTGATTTATGGGTTTATTAAAGCGGTCATGGACAATTAAAAAAAGGTTTCCGCTTGTCCATATAGCTACTGGAAAAACGTTAACAATTGCCACTAAAATATGTCTTTTCCACTGTCTTCGCCAAACAGCCATTACAGCCATATTCTGATAACGAGTCTCGATCGCCAGAGACACACTGGTGAAAAACCACTCAATCACCAGCGGAACTGAGGTGTAAATGGCAAACGACTGCAGCAACTTCAAAAGTGAATCATTTTCTAAGAAAATCCATTGATACAAGTGGATAAAGCCATTAACAGACACTACAGCAGTTGATTCGAACAACATGCTCATGATAGCGATATCAGCCGTTAGTCTCTCACGGCGAGGAGTACGAAAACTTCCCCAAGGAGTTGATGCTCGTCTACAGATCTGGTGACAGATGTGATCAATAACAACCACGGTACTGCGTTCTATGACTTCTGCAAAGCCGTGTATTATTCCAAGAAAAGCGATGGATTCTAAACTGTAAAAATCTGCTTGTAAAACTCGAAACATGACAGCTAATGAAAAATACAACGGTGCCAATAAGACATAGGAATATCCCGGATGTGTAATGTTCCATAACCGCTGAACACAGATTCTTGAGATCGCTTTGACAGCCACACCCATGAGAGGAGAGAAGAGGGCGATTAGAAGTTTACCTTCTTTGTCTTGTTTGATATACGCTGCGTAAATGAAATACCTGATGGCAAAACCCTCAATAACAGCTAAACAAGTTGGCATTGCCATTTTACAAATCAGAAATGCCAGCTTTGTTCTTGGCCGTATAAGCAAGTGTTTTGCAGAAAAGTAAAATTGCAAGCAGACATTTATGAAAACGAAAATATATACGGGAACATTAGACAGGGAGTTGTATAAAGCAGGAAGTGTAAAGTAAGGTTTTCCGACGGCTTGCAGCACTACGCGATAAAAAGCATCCAAAGCATACATAACGAAACAAACCAGAACCAGTTTTCGTTTCACTCCTTTGAGCTGATATGGTCGAAAAAGAAGTAACAGATTCAAAAGAGGGAATATGTAATAGAAAGCACAACTAATGATATCGGCAATTGTTATGACCCATTGCACTCGTGTCGAAATTAATTTGTCTAACTGATAATCACAGTTAGACACCGTTTTGTAGTTTAAGTAAGACAACATCATGAATATTGTACCTATGATGGAGGCGGTTAGAAGTGAAATCAAAGCTCCAATGTACATTGATTTAAAAACTGTCTGTAGAGCGGAAGGTCTAAGCCTCTTCCAAGCCATTCCCTGGTCTTCACTTTCCTGAATTTCGTCCGTCTCTTCGTTCTCTGGTGAAAACGCATTTATAACTCTTACATCAAGACTGCTTCGCGCTAGATAGTTTGTGCTGGTGACTTCTCTTTCACTGTATTCTTGATAAATCAGCTCATCAACAGGATGATAATACCATTCTCGACCCGTGCTCTGGAAAGGATCGTAGCCAAAAGACTCTGCCGTGTATTCAGGTTCTTCTGGGTTGTAATGCTCAGTCACACCTCGTGTAAAACTGAACGCAATGTGACCAAACACCTCTATCAGTGTACTGCTACTCATTTCACCTGATTGTGATAATAGGTTTTTTGGCCTGGGAAAGCCCTTTTAAAAACCTGAGGGAAAACTCCACTTCTGGGGAACCACGCTTGCTACGGGAAGGCCGGAATCTATTGCAGTATTTGGAATATCCAGAGACGTAACAGACAAAACTTGCTCCAACAGTAGACTTTACTTCCAAGAACATAACCGAAGAATATTTTACAAGGCACTTCTATTTATATAGTGCTAAGGAGGCTATTTTTAAAAACATTAGTAAACTTTCCTTAGAACCATTGGCTAACGTTAATCCTAGTTCTGAAACATTAATTACTTACAAAAGCGCGCAGGTGGATTACAATTTTCTACAGGTTGTAATAAAACACTTTTTTTATAGTAAGGATTACACGGACAATAAACATAAGAGCAGGTACTAGTTTGGCTAATGAGCTAAAGCGTTATCTAGCCAAAACAATATTACTACGTTGGATTTTCTATGTTTTTTAACAGCTAAGCTTGTAAACAAATAAAACTTAATCATCGTAATTTCTTTCCTAACATGATGTACGTGTGAACTGCTGCAAATGAGTGAATCGAGAAAATTTACTGTAGTATAAGAAAGAACGGATAAGCTTTTGCGGAAGAGGAAAAATGTAAATGAAATTTTTGCGAGATCTTAAAACACCTGCTTGTATTACTACCGCACGACAGAAATATCCTTTTTGTTTTTCTCAAATAATTGTTTTTACTAGACTTTAAATACATCCACTTTTCCTGTTTTGTAGCACACGTTTGTGAACAGAATGACATCATAAGATGGTAAGTAATCTGTGATTGAAAATGGTTTTAAAAAACTCTTAATGAGCTTCTGAAAAAGGTAACATTTATGCAATCGGTGAATTATATCATCAAAAAGATGTTTTTTTCAGCTTAATTGTAATTAAATTAAATCAATAGCTATTATCATTGTGTTATTTTGTGAAAAACAATTCTGAAGCGTCGTACCTGCGAGACTTCTATTTTATTTATGGGCATTTCGAAACTTTTAATTATAAATAAGCAATATGCTTTCAGCTCAACATATTATTAGTTTAGTTCACGACTCTTTCATTTTCAAGCTGTAGGTAGGGTAATATATTGCTTTTGGCATAAGGCCATCTGAAACAAAAAAAAAACACTTAATAAAGTTTAGTTAACAATGAATTATTCTACGGATTCGCGTTGAAGCGAAGTTTGGACGAAATCAGACGATATTCTGTAAGGTTGACTAGGATAATTGTTTTTATTATTCAATGCATTGTAGACAAAAAGCATTTTTATAGGTAGACAAATTGTGGTTTGGGGCGCTTGGCAAGACTTCCGACGAATCTTGGCAAACAAACGATACCTCAGGATATCTGTTTCGTACGAATGACAATTTACAATGTATTTCTGACCATATATGAGCAAAACGACACTTCGCTATAAATAAAAGCTTTCTTATATACTATATACAAGGCTAAAAAGAGTTAAAATGGTAAAATTAATATGATAAAACCAAACGTTTTCGGCTGTTTGCCATCATCAGGGTTGAAAAGACCGTCCGCACGCATGCATTTATATCTTATGTAATTCCCGTTGGGAAAAGTTTACTGACATAAGAAATGACTTGTTTGTTCAAACTGGGGCGGAATTGTTGGATCATTAGACCCTCAACGATTCTACGCTTGTGGAATGTCTGTGCTGAAGAGAGAACACGCCAGGTGAAAGAATGCGATGGGTTTTCCCGCAGGTGTTTTGCAGGTTCAGAGGTGTGAGCAGGATTTGAATGTTCTGCAATTCGCACTTCTAAGTTTCGCACAGTCTCGCCAATGTAGTCAACCCCACAAGAACAATCTCCTTTGTAAACAACTTTGGATCTGTGAGTGTTTTTGTCTTTGTTATTAAAGAGGCTTTTGATGCGCCTTGTTTGCCACAGGATTACAAAGATGAAGTTGAAATTAGTAAACTTGTTGAGTTTAGCAATAAACGTTTTACTAAGTTTTTCGTTTTTGCCGCAAAACGGGAGCTTGATGAAAACTTTCTTACGTTCTTCGAAGAGAAAATTTGGAATGATGTTGTCGTCTTGTGATGAGTCGGTTAGGAAGTTGTTGATTGTATGCGAGATAAAACGTTTCGGATAACCTGCTTTGATGAAAGAAGTTTCTAAAGTTTTAATGTCCTTCTCAAAATCGGTGGATATTCGTTTGGCTCTATGGAGTGCGCCAGTGATGCAATTCCTTTTCCACTTGGTAGGGACCTCAGATTTCCAATGTGTTGGTAATTTCCCCGGTTTCTTAAAGACGCTGCAATTGAACTTGTTGGTGTAACTAAAGGCAGTATCAAGAAAGTGGTCGGGGTTTTCTTCGACAGTGAAAACAATTTAGGGTGGTAGCGATTTAGGCGTTCAAGTAGAGCATCAGGCTCGCCCTTTTTCTTCTTAGAGAAACAATCATCAACATATCGATCATAGAATGGTGGGTTGAAAGGTCGGACTACATCAGCTTCTAGTTTGGCCATGAAAATGTTAGCAAGAACTGGAGATAGTGGGTTGCCCATGCCGCATCCATCGATTTGTTTATAAAGCTTGTCGTTAAAACTGAAAACTGTATTCTTGGTGACATTACAGAGAAGACGTCTAAAGAGTAACTTTGAGCTGAGTTGTGGTAGCTTGTTGTTGGTGTAGATTTCATAAATGATGTGGTCGATAGTTTCATCGAGCGGAACTTCAGTGAAGAGAGAGGACACATCATATGATACCAAGACTTCGTCATCATCAACAGTTCTATTAGTTAGACGCTCAGCGAAATCGGTGGTAGTTTTGATGCTGTATTCATTCTCAGTGAGAGGGAGTAAGTAAGAGGCTAGAAATTTAGCTGTTTCGTAAAAAAATGTTCCACAAGTGCTGACAATCGGTCGAAGTTTCAGATTGTCCTTCGTAATTTGCTCAGGGTTCTGGAATTTATGGGTTTTGGCAGTCCCATAAAGGAAAGCAGGCTGGTTTGATGTCGGCTTGATCTTATCCGAGGGCAGAGATGACTTGAAGTTTCGGGTCAGAAAATTTTGAAAAGATTTAAGGTCTTTTAGTGTGTTGTCGTCAGTCTCAACGTATTTTCCGTTAGTTATGCCTTCTTCGATCATAGTTTCAAGTTTGTTGACGTAATCAGCGCGTTGCATAATGACGACTGATGAATCTTTATCGCCAGATTCATCAGTCGGTCTGAAGTTCCGCTCGATGAAACTATCGACCACATCATTTATGAAATCTACACCAACAACAAGCTACAACAACTCAGCTCAAAGTTACTCTTTAGACGTCTTCTCTGTAATGTCACCAAGAATACAGTTTTCAGTTTTAACGACAAGCTTTATAAACAAATCGATGGATGCGGCATGGGCAACCCACTATCTCCAGTCCTTGCTAACATTTTCATGGCCAAACTAGAAGCTGATGTAGTCCGACCTTTCAACCCACCATTCTATGATCGATATGTTGATGATTGTTTCTCTAAGAAGAAAAAGGGCGAGCCTGATGCTCTACTTGAACGCCTAAATCGCTACCACCCTAACATTGTTTTCACTGTCGAAGAAAACCCCGACCACTTTCTTGATACTGCCTTTAGTTACACCAACAAGTTCAATTGCAGCGTCTTTAAGAAACCGGGGAAATTACCAACACATTGGAAATCTGAGGTCCCTACCAAGTGGAAAAGGAATTGCATCACTGGCGCACTCCATAGAGCCAAACGAATCTCCACCGATTTTGAGAAGGACATTAAAACTTTAGAAACTTCTTTCATCAAAGCAGGTTATCCGAAACGTTTTATCTCGCATACAATCAACAACTTCCTAACCGACTCATCACGAGACGACAACATCATTCCAAATTTTCTCTTCGAAGAACGTAAGAAAGTTTTCATCAAGCTCCCGTTTTGCGGCAAAAACGAAAAACTTAGTAAAACGTTTATTGCTAAACTCAACAAGTTTACTAATTTCAACTTCATCTTTGTAATCCTGTGGCAAACAAGGCGCATCAAAAGCCTCTTTAATAACAAAGACAAAAACACTCACAGATCCAAAGTTGTTTACAAAGCAGATTGTTCTTGTGGGGTTGACTACATTGGCGAGACTGTGCGAAACTTAGAAGTGCGAATTGCAGAACATTCAAATCCTGCTCACACCTCTGAACCTGCAAAACACCTGCGGGAAAACCCATCGCATTCTTTCACCTGGCGTGTTCTCTCTTCAGCACAGACATTCCACAAGCGTAGAATCGTTGAGGGTCTAATGATCCAACAATTCCGCCCCAGTTTGAACAAACAAGTCATTTCTTATGTCAGTAAACTTTTCCCAACGGGAATTACATAAGATATAAATGCATGCGTGCGGACGGTCTTTTCAACCCTGATGATGGCAAACAGCCGAAAACGCTTGGTTTTATCATATTAATTTTACCATTTTAACTCTTTTTAGCCTTGTATATAGTATATATTTTATAAAGCGAACATTATGGACAAAAGCTTTCTTGTATCTTTTTTTTGGTCGTTTGAACGTGTTAAGAAGCCAAATTATGTTTCAGGTCCCTATTTTCAGCCGCAATTATTTTCGGAGTGTTCCTACTTTTGGGGTTCGTTACTTTTGGTAATTTTCAGCAGTTAAAACATTTTGCTTGCTTGATTGGTCACATAAAGTCTCGAGGATCTAACAAAATGCGACGAAAAGCGTTTTCACGATATCTTTGTGAAAGATTTCATGAGAAGTACAAATACAGTGAGCGACTACCTGTTGACAATGTCTGGTCTCGTATGTTCCTTTTACGAAAATTTGCCGTATAACAGCGTCAACCTTGTAATCGCTACATTAATTTGAGACGCTTTGTCTATCAACTTTATTGGTCTCAAAATTTTTTACAATAAAAGAAAAGGACCAAAAAGGAATTGCGCGAACGGTAAAATAGTTACCCATGCGAGGCGCAACCCTAAAAACTAAAAAGAATGGCCGTGACCTGATTTTCAAAATGGATAGTATTTCTATTCCATCTGGAACGTATCTCGATTTTCGCCATGGTGAACCTTATTAAGCGCTAGTCAATCGAACAGAAAACATTGTTGCGATCGCATAGCTATAACCTGTCGCCTAAAACTCCAAAACGAGGACTGTAAATTGGTAAAAATCAACCATTTATACATGACAACCACAACTGCTTATCACGGGAAATTAACGATAGGCATGCAATGCGTACAAAAATTTAATGTCAATGTTCAGTCGCGACACTTTGCTAGGATAGCTACTCTTCTAAGATAGTTAAGACATCGAATCAGGTGTGTGGCGAGTTAATAAACAAACTGTAAACCAGGGTTATAGTGTTATTACAATAACCCTAACCAGGGTTATTGTGTTGTGGTTTTGGGCAAGATACTTGACTCCCATATCATAGTACTTCTTTCCAGCGGGTTTATCGATGATGACTGGCGAATTGTTGTCCTCCTTGTTACAGCGTTAACGAAACTTTAATTTTGGTATATTTTAGGATTTAAAGGATCCTAGTCAGCCACGCCTCTATTATTGTTTATATTCGGGGAACTGTGGGGACACTCGTTTCAAATTACATGTGACGCGCGTACAAAGTCATTACAGACCGCGACGAAATTTGACAACGCGCGAAAGTTTTCACTCGAACAACTTTAAAAGATCTGCCAGAATGTAAGGAATAAACATCGAAGATGGTGACAGCATAATAGATATCGAAGAATCCTGTTCTCCGGGACCATCTTGAAGTACAGATATTTATGGTTCGTCCATTGTCAGACGCGCAGGGCAAAATGTGAGCGGAGAAGCGATCGCTTCAATATTTGCCTTTTCGGCGGACTCCGTTCGAGTGCTAAGGAATGAAATAATGTTCTCTAAGCTTACTATTCAAAATCTTTTTTTATGTTATAGTGTATTCGTGTTCCTTTTTCCTTTGTAAGATTTGTTCCTGCAAGATTAAGTGGAGTCGTAAGAGAACGGCTTGATCTGCTGGTTGTCCTTCTCGAAATACCACGCTTGAGTGCTCCAGCATATGCAAATGTGGAACTAAAATTCGGCTTGCAGGAATAAAACAAGTGTCGTATTTTTTGCAAACTGGCTATAACTAAGCCCTTTGATGCCAAGGCTATCTCTCTTTGTTTGTTCGGTGGTTTCGGTCTACCACGCAATGGAACGCGAGATGACATCGGGCATCCTACTTACAAACGAATATTTTAACGGTTAATTAAAAGAAACCAATAAAATAAACGCTCGATTAAGATGTGAATATACTGCATACGCGGGGATGCGCTTGGATTGTCCGCCACAATTGAAAACACTCGAATTTAGATGGCATTTAAAATGGCGGATTAGGCTGTTGATACGCGCAAAGCATCATGGTTGACTAGGATCCTTTAATAACTCTATGGAATCTGACACCTTTTCGTAACTCACTTTAAGAAACAAGGCTGGGAATTTAACAAAGAAATAGGCGACGAATACGGCCATGCGCCACCCACACCACGCCCTTATGAAGATAGAACAATCCCGAGAGGAACACAACCACCCTCGGCGTCTTCGGCCGGTAGGAAGGAACCTCGACCGGTGCGAGCAATTTTTTTTACGCCCACTTCAAGATGGCCGCCACTTACGGTCGTCGACTGTTAACTAGTACCGGTAAGCCTGCTATGCACTCCGGTTAGCCTACTATGCACTCTGGTTAGCCTACTATTCACTTCGGTTAGCCTACTATGCACTTCGGTTAGCCTACTATGCACTTTGGTTAGCCTGTTTACCGTTAGCTATCGATATTTGTAAGGGAAACACGATATATAGTCAAAATTTACAAATTCTGGGAGCCGGCTCCCGGTGGCGTAGCGGTATCACACTCGCTCTTCAGGCAGACGACCCGAGCTCGATTCCACCCCGGGGGCACATTATGTCGAACATTTTCCTTTTTCCTCTTTCATAAAATTCGAAAAAAAAAACTAAGTGTGATATGACGAGATATTGCTTACCGAACTTCACTGCATACTTCGGGAGAAGCGTTGCGTAACGGCTTAAATAACAGCTGCGAAAGAGATTTATCCAAGGCGTGATGAGTAAAATTCAATTAGCGTAAATAGCTTTAACTTTAAAGTAGCTAGCTTTTAAGGAGGCTCGATGTATTTTTTTAGCCGAAGGGTAATTGTTTTGAAAATTAAAATTACCTAGGAAGCCAATGTTCGATTTTTGCCAAAATACACCATGATGATCAAATATGACCAAATTTTAATTTTTTATCCGTCACTTAGTCACAATGGTTACCATAGCAACGATTGACGTTTTCTTTTGTTCTCAAACAAGCTTGATTTTCTCGAAATCTAGATTGACTCTTGGTGTTTATTTTTTAATATGTTAAAGGTTAGTAGATTGACTAACTGTTGACAAAATTTTAGAAATATCTGTAAGAGCGTTTTCAAGTAAATCAAGAATGAAATTTTCAGAAAAGCATCGTTTTAATATAAATAGGCGCTTTAAAATTGTTTCGTATTATTTGAGCACAGTAACTCTCAGGCCATCCCAATAAAATGTTTCGTTTCCCATCGCCCCGTCCTTTGTGATGATGGGTCGGTCGGTCGGGCAAAAAAAAAAAAAAAAAAAAAAAAAAAACCACTTGGGTTCCAGAGAAGGCCGGGCTGCTAAGTAAAAAAGCCTGATTACAAAGTCAACTCGAAAACGTGGTCTTTTCGTTCGTTATTCCTTATCAAATGTCTAAACAGTCTTTAAATAACGTAGTATCGATGTTTATTAAAGACAAAGACATCATATACCAATCGTTGTTAATAAAACAAGATAGTATGCTTGTAAATTGAAGTACTTGCTTCTTTAACTAGTGAATCTGGAATTTTTTTTTTTTTACTTTTCGAAAAAAATGGGTCGGTCGGGCGATGGGAAACGAAACATTTTATTGGGATGGCCTCACTGAAATATAAATACTTACACCATCAAAGACCATTAACTAAAAGCGAAAGACTTTTTGCTTTAATTTGTTAAAATATATCGACTGCCGATTGTAAGAAATTATAAGAAACTACCAAAAACTTCATTCTTGATTTACTCTAAAACGCTCTTACAGATTTTCCTAAAATTTTGTGTACAGGTAGTCAATCTACTATATTGAACATATCAAAAAATGAATACCAAGAGTCAATCTAGATTTCGAGAAAATCAAGCTTGTTTGAGAACAAAAGGAAACGTCAATGGTTGCTATGGTAACCTTTGTGACAAAGTGACAGGTAAAATATTAAAATTTGGTCATATTTGATCATTATGGTGTATTTGTGCAAAAATCGAACTTTGGCTTCCTAGATAATTTTAATTTTCAAAACAACCATCCTTCGGCTTAAAAACTACATCGAGCCTCCTTAACCGTATGAAAATTAATTCTCGCGTACTAGAGAGCAAATGATTATCTTCTAGTTTTATTTTTTTGCTGAATGTTTGGAATGGATATTTTTTCTTTCATAAGAAAATATTACAAATGCAAAATAAAGTGCCTGCTGTATTATTTTACCTGCATAAGAAACCTTTTCAACTAGATAAAGTTTTAAACTTTATTCGCTCACTCCCGTTTACAAGTCTTCCCCACAATCTATCTTCGTATTAAAATAGGGAACATTTCGATATACAATTAAGTATAAAAATAAGCGAAAATAAGCCACGACGTTTCGAGCTCATCTTGAGTTCATTATCAAGTAGATAATTATCACCTCTATTTGCATTTAAACTTAACTCGACCGTTATTTTACTCTTATCTACTTGATAAGGCCATCCCAATAAAATGTTTCGTTTCCCATCGCCCGACCGACCCATTTTTTTCGAAAAGTAAAAAAAAAAAAAAAAAAAGGCCAGATTCACTAGTCAAACAAGCAAGTACTTCAATTTACAAGCACACGATCTTGTTTTATTAACAACGATTGGTATATGATGTCTTTGTCTTAAATAAACATCGATACTACGTTATTTAAAGACTGTTTAGACATTTGATAAGGAATAACGAACGAAAAGACCACGTTTTCGAGTTGACTTTTTAATCAGGCTTTCTTACTTAGCAGCCCGGCCTTCTCTGGAACCCAAGTGTTTCTTTTTTTTTTTTTTTTTTTTTTTTTTTGCCCGACCGACCGACCCATCAACACAAAAGACGGGGCGATGGGAAACGAAACATTTTATTGGGATGGCCTAATGAACTCAAGATGAGTTCGAAACGTCGTGGCTTATTTTCGCTTATTTTTATACTTAATCGTATTAAAATAGCATCAATAAGTTTTCCGTCCACGTTACCGTTTTCTTATCCTGTTTTTGCTTTCCACACCGAATACGCCCAATGTCCGAATGGAGCATGCGCATAATACTTGATGAATGGCGGTTGGCAAGAGAGGACCATGGTAACCTCTTCACCAGGTTTCTTTTCTCGTTTAAAGCGTGAAAGGAGAAGAACCCTGGGGACGAGATTGGGATTGAGGGAGACTGGATCAGAGATCACGTAAACATCTTTGAAAAGCATTCTTTTCTCCATCCACTGTACGTCACAGTGTTTTCCAGCGTTTATAGATAAAAAAACGCATCAAACCGAATGCGTTTGAAACAAAACAGTGTGCACGGGAGAAAGAACCTTGGCAGTGGGTGATGGGAGCAGTTTCTGCTCTAGAACGAGGCTTTGCAGGATTGACCAAGTTTGAGCAAAAATGTTTCCTTTAAATCCGTCTTCTGGGTCATTTCGGCGCACTGCAAATTACGTAAGTACAAGAAATGTGATATTTTTTGTGTTCAAATTAAATTCTATTGAAAACAATCAAGGCTGTGCTTATTGGAATTTAAGCGAAAGTATTTTTATTCGATACATAAACTTACAGAGTATCAACTTATTAAAATCATTTACATCGATTAATTTTAACACCAATTTTTAAGTTTGTTTAAATGCTAGAATCATTCTATACACGTAATGTTTGTAAGGAAGAAGTACATCTATTGCACCTTGGAAATATTTATGCTTGTTCCTGTTGTCAGAGGTTTTTAGTTAACCACTGACCAATGAGACCTGATGCAGATATACTTAGCCCTTCTCCTGGGAAAGGGATTTCGATGTTGCTTGGTTGCTGTGAAGAGACTCTCATGCGAAGGGCATTTTACAGGGCTGAATTTTTGCTTCATTAAAGCGATCATGTACAATTAATAAAAGGTTAGTACTGGATCATAAAGCGACTGGGAAAACAGTAACAATTGCCACTAAAATGTGTCTTTTCCACTGTCTTCGCCAAACAGCCATTACAGCCATATTCTGATAACGAGTCTCGATCGCCAGAGATACGCTGGTGAAAAACCACTCAATCACCAGCGGAACTGAAGTATAAATAGCAAAAGACTGACGCAACTTTAAAAGCGAATCGTTCTCTAAGAAAATCTATTGATACAAGTACAAGAAGCCATTAACAGACACTACAGCAGTTGATTCGAACAACATGCTCATGATAGCGATATCAGCCGTTAGTCTCTTACGGCGAGGAGTACGAAAACTTCCCCAAGGAGCTGATGCTCGTCTACAAATCTGGTGACAGATGTGATCAATAACAACCACGGTACTGCGTTCTATGACTTCTGCAAAGCCGTGAATTATTCCAAGAAGAGCGATCGATTCTAAACTGTCAAGATCTGCTTGCAAAACTCGAAACATGACAGCTAATGAAAAATACAACGGTGCCAATAAGACATAGGAATATCCCGGATGGGTAATGTTCCATAATCGCTGAACGCAAATTCTTGAGATTGCTTTGACAGCCACACCCACGAGAGGAGAGAAGAGGGCGATTAGAAGTTTACCTTCTTTGTCTTGTTTGATATACGCGCTGTAAATGGAATACCTGATGGCAAAGGTCGCGTTAACAGCAAAACAAGTTGGCATTGCCATTTTACAAATAAGAAATTCCAGCTTTTTCTTGACCGTATAAGCAAGTGTTTTGCAGTAAAATAGAATTGCAAACAGACATTTATGAAAACGAAAGTATAGACGGGAATATTAGACAAGGAGCTGTATCAAGCAGGAAGTGTAAAGTAAGGTTTTTCTACGGCTTGCAACACTCCGCGATAAAGAGCATCCAAAGCATACATAACGAAACAAACCAGAACCAGTTTTCGTTTCACTCCTTTAAGCTGATATGGTCGAAAAAGAAGTAACAGATTCAAAAGAGGGCATATGTAATAGAAAGCACAACTAATGATATCGGCAATTGTTATGACCCATTGCACTCGTGTCGAAATTAATTTGTCTAACTGATAATCACAGTTCGACACCGTTTTGTAGTTTAAGTAAGACAACATCATGAATATTGTACCGATGATGGAGGCGGTTAGAAGTGAAATCATTGCTCCAATGTAAATTGATTTAAAAACTGTCTGTAGAGCGGATGGTCTAAGCCTCTTCCAAGCCGTTTCTTTGTCTTCATCTTGCTGATTTTCTGGGTTTCTTTGTTAACGTTCTCGTCTGGTGAACACGCATTTACAACTCTTACATCAAGACTGCTTTGTGCTAGATAGTTTGTGCTGGTGACTTCTCTTTCATTGTATTCTTGATAAATAAACTCATCAACAGGATGATAATACCATTCTCGACCTGTGCTTTGTAGAGGATCGTAGCCAAAAGACTCTGCCGTGTATTCAGGTTCTTCTGGGTTGTAATGCTCTGTCACACCTCGTGTAAAACTGAACACAATGTGACCAAACGCCTCTAGGAGTGTACTGCTACTCATTGCACTGACTGTACGAGTGAACTACTGCAAATGAGTGGTTTTGAATCCAGAAATGTTACTGTGGTTTATAAAAGAAGGAATTAGCTTTTGCGGAAGAGGTAAAACGTAAATGAAATTTCTGCGGGATCGGAAATTCTCTTTTCCTGATTTTTAGCATCATAAGATGGAAAGTAACCGGTGATCAAAAATTGAGCTTCGAAAAAAAGTTACCTCTATTAAATCGGTGAATTATATTGGCAGAAAAGGGATGTTTTATTTTCAGCGAAATTTAGCTAACTAAATCAATAGCTATTATTTTGGTGTTATTTTGTCAAAAACAATTCTGAAGCGTCGTACTTGCGAGACTTCTATTTTATTTATGGGCATTTCGAAACTTTTAATTATAATTAAGTAATAGGCTTTCAGCTCAACATATTATTAGTTTAGTTCACGACTCTTTCATTTTCAAACTATAGGTAGGGTAATATATTGCTTTTAGAATAAGGCCATCTGAAACAAAATAAAAACAATTTATAAAGTTTAATTAACAAAGAATCATTCTACGAATACGTGCCAAAGACAAAGTTGGCCGAAATCAGAATATATTCCATAAGATTGACTAGAATAATTGTTTTTATTATTCAATGCATTGTAGACAAAAAGGCTTTTTATAGCTAGACAATTTGTGGTTATACGGCTCCAGGGAAGACTTCCGACGAATCTTGGCAAACAAACGATATCTCAGGGTATCTGTTTCATGTGAATGACAATTTACAATGTATTTCTGACCATATATGAGCATAGTGACAATTCGCTAAATGAAAGTGTCTTTTTTTGGTCGTTTGTACATGTTAACAAATCAAATTATGTTTCAGGTCGCTATATTCAGCCGCCATTATTTTCGGAGTGTTCCTACTTTTGGCGTTTGTTACTTTTGGTAATTTTCAGTGGTTAAAACATTTTGCTTGCTTGATTGGTCACAAAAAGACGCGAGGATCTAACAAAATGCAATGGAAAGCGTTTTCAGGATATCTTCATAAAAGATTTCACTACAAGTGCAAATGCAGTGAGCGACTACCTGTTGACAATTCTTTGTCTCGTATATTCCTTTTACGGAAATTTGCCGAATAACAACAATAACTAAATAACTAAATAACTAAATTTCATTAACGATATTTTTATTCAATACATATCTACTCATTTAAAACATTTACATCGATCAGTTTTAAAATAACTGTTTCAGTTCGGCTGAAATGCTAAATTCGTCCCAAACACAGAATTCTTTGTAATAATAAAGTCTATCTATTGCATTGATTATTCTTAACTCTTTTGTTCTGGTTGCCAAAAGTTTTCAGTTAATCGCTGACCGATGAGACCTGATGCTTAAAGTAAAAGGACACGAAAGCAGATACGCTTTGACCTTCTCCTGGGAACGGGATTTCCATGTTGCTTGGTTGCAATAAGCCACTTTCCTTTCAAGTAAACGGCATTTTACAGGGCTGTTTTATGGGCTCAGTAAATCGATCATGGACAATTAAGAAAAGGTTTCCGCTAGTCCATATAGCTACTGGAAAAACATTAACAATTGCTACTAAAATGTGTCTTTTCCACTGTCTTCGCCAAACAGCCATAACAGCCATATTCTGATAACGAGTCTCGATCGCCAGAGACACGCTGGTGAAAAACCACTCAATCACCAGCGGAACTGAAGTGTGAATGGCAAAAGACTGCAGCAACTTTAAAAGCGAATCATTCTCTAAGTAAATCCATTGATACAAGTACAAGAAGCCATTAACAGACACTATAGCAGTTGATTCGAACAACATGCTCATGATAGCGATATCAGCCGTTAGTCTCTCACGGCGAGGAGTACGAAAACTTCCCCAAGGAGTTGATGCTCGTCTACAAATCTGGTGACAAATGTGATCAATAACAACCACGGTACTGCGTTCTATGACTTCTGCAAAGCCGTGAATTATTCCAAGAAGAGCAATGGATTCTAAACTGTCAAGATCTGCTTGCAAAACTCGGAACATTACAGCTAGTAAAAAATACAACGGTGCTAATAAGACATAAGAATATCCCGGATGAGTAATGTTCCATAACCGCTGAACACAAATTCTTGAGATTGCTTTGACAGCCACACCCATGAGAGGAGAGAAGAGGGCGATTAGAAGTTTACCTTCTTTGTCTTGTTTGATATACGCGCTGTAGATAGAATACCTAATGGCAAAGGTCGCGATAACAGCAAAACAAGATGGCATTGCCATTTTACAAATCAGAAATGCCAGCTTTGCTCTTGGCCCTAAAAACAAGTGTTTTGCAGCAAAATAGAATTGCAGACAGACATTTATGAAAACGAAAACATATACGGGAACATTTGACAAGGAGCTGTATAAATCAGGAAGCGGTTTAAAGTAAGGTTTTCCTACGGCTTGGAGCACTCCACGATAAAAAGCATCCAAAACATACATAACGAAACAAACGAGAATTAGTTTTCTTTTCACTCCTTTTAGCTGATATGACCGGAAAAGAAGTAACAGATTCAAAAGAGGGCATATGTAATAGAAAGCATCACTAATTATACCAGCAATTGTTCTCGCCCATTGCACGCGTACTGCCATTTCGTCTGGTTGATATTCACAGTTCATCACGGTTTTATAGATTAGATAAGACAGCATTATGAATATTGTACCTATGATGGAGGCGGTTAGAAGTGAAATCAAAGCTCCAATGTACATTGATTTAAAAACTGTCTGTAGAGCGGATGGTCTAAGCCTCTTCCAAGCCATTGCCTTGTCTTCATCTTGCTGATTTTCCTGCCTTTCTTCGTTGTCCTCTGGTGAACACGCATCTATAACTCTAACATCAAGACTGCTACTCGCTAGATAGTTTGTGCTGGTGACTTCTCTGTCGCTGTATTCTTGATAAATCAGCTCATCGGCAGGAAGATAATACCATTCTCGACCCGTGCTCTGGAAAGGATCGTAGCCAAAAGACTCTGCCGTGTATTCAGGTTCTTCTGGGTTGTAATGCTCTGTCACACTTCGTGTAAAACGGAACACAATGTGACCAAACACCTCTATCAGTGTAGTGTTATTCATTTCACTTGATGTACGTGTAAACTGCTGCAAATGAGTGAATCGAGAAAAGTTACTGTAGTATATAAAGGAACGGATTAGCTTTTGCGGAAGAGGTAAAACGTAAATGAAATTTTTGCGAGATCTGAAAATCTCTTCCTGTATCACTACAACACGAAGGAAAATGGTTTTGTTTTTCGCAAATATTTCGTCTGTACTAGGCTACAATCTTAGTAGTTGACTTTGCTCTGCGGTTTTTGTGACAAAGTTACCTCTAGTTTTTAAATTCCATGACTGTCTGCTAAAATACCCCCTCTCCCATCCAATGTTGTAAAATGGTAGCAAAGGACTCCTAGAAACAAACTACAGCGTTGATAGGGGGAAGGGGGGTTGGAATGGTGGGGCAAAGGGATGAAATTGGTCCATATAACAATAAAATATAGGGCCTAAATTGACAATGTGTCAACACTTTTGTCAATGATTGTAGGTTAGTCTTTTCATTCATTTTTCCTGTTTACTAGCACACGTTTGTAAACAGATTGCATGACATCATAAGATAGTAAGTAATCTGTGATCGAAAATCGTTTTAATGAGCTTTAATAGAAAAAGGTTCCATATATGCAACAAAAAGGAGGTTTTTGTTTGCTAAATTGCAATTAAATTAAATTAATAGCTTCTACTTTATTTATGGGCATTTCGAAACTTTTAATTATAATTAAGCAATGTGCTTTCAGCTCAACATATCATTAGTTTAGTTCACGACTATTTCATTTTCAAGCTATAGGTAGGGTAATATATTGCTTTTAGAATACGGTCATCTGAAACAAAATAAAAGCAATTTATAAAGTTTAATTAACAAAGAATCATTATACGAATTCGTGCCAAAGACAAAGTTGGCCGAAATCAGAATATATTCCATAAGATTGACTAGAATAATTGTTTTTATTATTCAATGCATTGTAGACAAAAAGGCTTTTTATAGCTAGACAATTTGTGGTTATACGGCTCCAGGGAAGACTTCCGACGAATCTTGGCAAACAAAGGATATCTCAGGGTATCTGTTTCATGTGAATGACAATTTACAATGTATTTCTGACCATATATGGGCATAGTGAGAATTCGCTAAAAGTAAGTGTCTTATTTTGGTCGTTTGTACATGTTAACAAATCAAATTGTGTTTCAGGTCGCTATTTTCAGCCGCAGTTATTTTCGGAGGGTTCCTACTATGGGTGCCTTTGACTTTTGGTACTTTTCAGTAGTTAAAACATTTTGCTTGCTTGATTGGTCACAAAAATCTCGCGCATCTAACAAAATGTGATGAAATTTAAGCGTTTTTTTAAGCGTAAAAGATTTCATTACAAGTCTGGTCTCGTAGATTTTATCCAATGTCTGGTCTCTTAGCTTCCTTTCATGGAAATTTGCCTAATAACAGCGTCAACTATGTTATCGTTACATTAATTCTTTAATTTGAGACACTTTATCAAGCCGTGGCCTTTTCAAAACTGGATAGTATTTCTTCCATTTGAATGGAATTTTGATTTCCACACATGGTACATGATGGTTAACCTAAGCAATACAGTAAACACCCGCATAAAAACCCCATAATTTCAGCATCAGGCTAATGAAGTTTTTATTTATCTGATGCTTAGTGAGAAATCAGCCTGAAAGTGTTCTAAAATATTCTTAAAATTTGTTTCAGTAATACTAAAACTAGAGGTTTAATTAACATACAATGTCAACTGTTATAGTCCCACAGTCCCATCCTGCCTGTCAGGTACTGTAAGGCTCTTAGAGTTTGTATGGTCCAGCACACCATAGTACTTTATATGAGTTACTGTATTAGTTTCTTATTCTGAACATGTTTCTGACATTCTATTTCTTTTTATATATGGTGCTTTATTGGCATATTTCAGCCTGATGTTCTTCATCTACTTGTTCTTATATGCGGGTGTTTACTGTAGTCAATAGAATTAAAAACATTGTTGCGATCGCATTTGTACTCTCTGTCGCCTAAAACGCCAAAACGAGGACAAAAAATATAATACAAACAGCGGTGATAAACATTATGAAAAATCTCATTTTACTAAACTTGACGTTTCGTATGCTAAGCTACATACATAGCTTAGCATACGAAACGTCAAGTTTAGTAAAATGCGATTTTTCATAATGTTTATCACCGCTGTTTGTGTTATATTTTTAATCAAGTTACGATGGCCTAAAACCAAGAGTCTATATGATGACAAAAAAATTGGTAAAAACCAACCATTCTAATCACGTGACTTAAACGATATGCATGCAATGTGTACAAAATAATATTTTGATGTTTAGTCGCGACTTTCTGCTAGGATAGGTACTCTCTTAAGATAGTCAAGACAGCAAATGATGTTTGTAGAAGAACTAATAAACAAACTGTTAGCGGTAAGATGTGCGTTAGGTTGAGCCCTGGCTGGGTCATTGTGTTGTGATTTCGGCAAGATACTTGACTCTCGTAGTGCTTCTTTCCAGTAGGTTTATTATTGAGGACTGACGAATTGTTGTCTTCCTTGTTCCAGCGTTAACGAAACTTTTATTTTGGCATATTCTAGGTTTTAATAACTCTTTGGAATCCGACACCTCTTCGGAACTCGGATCATGATGAGAAGCTTAAAATCGGGCGCTTAATAATTAGCTATCTGTTTGGACTTGAAAGGCAGGGTACAGTACAGTAAAAATCACTGGAAAAACAGTCAGGCCGGGGGGGAGGCTTTTGAAGCCCGCGCTGACTTTGGACGCTTATAACTTTTTCAAGATTCAACCAAACGCTGCCAAACTTTGCGCGTTTATCTAAAATTTATCTCGCAATAATTTGGTAGGATTAGGTATTGTGCCAGTAACATAACCATGGCAACGTCATTTTGACAGGCTTGTTTTCTCAAATTTGAATTTTTCGTGTTTCTATTTAATAATGAAAATCTGGAATGTTTTCAAGATTGCATTATTACTTAATGACATAATGGTCTCAATTCATAAAAATATATTTCGCACAATACAAATAAACGATTGAACTAGACGTCTAGAAAATATAAATTTGTAACACTTAGCAAAGTGCAGCCTTTTCGCAATACTTAATAAAGGCGGGGTTTTTACCTGAAGACCAATTTTTCCAACGCTTTAGGTGGCTGGCGCATTTCAGTATTTTCCAGCCCTTACACTTTAATGGAACAGTATACAACTCCTTATCAGGTAACTACTATTGTCAAGAAAATGATCACAACTTATTGACCAATGATTAGGTATTTGTTTCATACCATTACTGTAATAGCAACTGGTGAAGAATAGTAGTACTGACCCAAAGTATAAGGGCTGGAAAACACTGAAAACCATTTCAGCGGCGTTTCAAGGAATCCAAAAAAGCTTTACTTATCCCATATATATTTGTTTTGCAGTATTTTGTTAATTTTTGGACGATTTTGGGGGATGTCTGGGAGGCGATAGTTTTTCTCAAAGGATTAGTAAAATTTAGACAAATAAGAAATATTGGAGATTTAATGTGATTTTAAAATTTGAATTTGTAGTTAAAAATTGGTGGACGGACACCAAACAGTCTCCTGACAACCCGGAGTGCTCTTGCGAGGGGGTCAACTGTTTGGAGGTGTTTCCATTCTTTTCTTCAGTTCCATTCAAATTCAGGTAGATCCCCACCTTAAGTTTTGTTCTTGTGAGAAAAGAAGAGAAGTCAAAGGTTGCGTGATATAACCAAACATGGATTTTAATTCTCCCTCCCTTTCCATCTCCTTAGCCTTTCACCCCCACCTGTCCCCCCCCTTTCTACTCTCATTCAATTTAATGTTTGTTTACATTTCCTAACCAATTCAGTATCGTACTAATCTGTGCCAAGCAATCAGATAATAACAGAAATTTGCCTTAATTTTGATCTCCCATACCAAGACCTTAGAGTATAAACCGCTAATAAAACAAAGCACACTTGATAATAATTCTCTGAGGTTATACACCTTGCAGTATTAACGTATTAACGAACTTGATAACAAACCCCATGTCGTACTAAGGATTTTTGCTGATCAACATAGAAAATAAGTTCACAATGGTTTGTTCCCAAAACGTTTTTTACTGTACAGAGGGTCTGTATATTGACCTGTAACTTGTATACCGTATTGAAAAATTCAGAACGAACCGACTTCTGCCCGCTACCATGATATCATGCTGAAAAATTAGCTCGTTCAAAACCGTAGCAAAATCGTTAGAGACAGACAAGATACAGCCGTTTACTGGCAGTCTTTGAAAATCCTGAATTTCGTCAAAATGAGCCAAAATAAAGTTTTAAAATTTCCTTTATTAATATGGTTCTTATCATTCTTTTTATTCAATTCTATGAACTGCTTTTATGCAGTACGGTCCACAAAGATTTCAATTTCCTCAAAGTTTCGAGACAAATGGATACAAAATATTTCGTGCAGAATGTAATTTGATTAAGCGAATGTTTTCACGTCTATAAATACTTCAAGCAGTGAATGAAAAACCGTTTTGTTTTCATCGATGAGAACCACTTTCAAATAGTTAATGCATAAAAAATAGCAATGAGATCAGAATACAATAATTATTAATGTAAGGTCTCGCTATTATGTCTCGGCAGAGATACTTCTTTTTTGCAAGTTCAAATGTATGCAAATTTCGTGTGAAATGTAATTCGATTCCATTGTCTTGTTTACAAACTCTTTCTTAAGAAAGTTGTATTTTCGTGTATAAAACCCATTGGCCTGTTATATTTTCCTGATCATGTTCGTCTGTGATTTTTACAAAACATGTGGTCTTTTTTTTCGGAACTTTAAGTTGTACAAAAATTCCTATTTTGAACACAGATGTCACTTCCGGAATTTCTCATCTAAAATTAAATTGGTATTTAATTATAATTATTCGAAGTTTTCATTTTCAAGTCATCTTTTCATTCGATAGCTTTACTGATCTCGTAAAAAATTCCATTCTAGTTCACACCAATACTGTACATTGCCAATGTTTTGCTGACGTCTTGAGAAGTGTCTTACGTCACTAGTCAATAAAATATATCCAAACCAAGTTGTGCAAACATTCTACTCTTTGTGACAGGCGACTTTGACGCCCAACTGTGCGGAAATGAAAATCGACATACTTCTTGCTAAATATATATATATAAAAAATAGTTTTAAAGTGGAGTCCACCTCAAAAAAATGTACCGCCAGATCACACTGCTATTTGTAGAAACCAGCAAAGCGTCTAGTTTCAAAGTTTCCCACAAAAACATTGCGTGACATGAATGACGTTACCCCTTCTATTTACAAAAATAGCTTCAACTTGTCAAAGCAACTACAGTTTTACAATGATGATTATAGTACTTTACCCCTTAAGCTTTTTTCTCTGTCCTCCCGCCGAAGCAAAGAAGAGAACCAGATTGCAGATTAGCCCAAAAGTCGACCTACAACGATTTACTGTCAAAACTGAAATGAACCCGATTGGCCCAGGCTATCCCCGTCATTTTTAGCCGACAGGAGACTATCGTCTAGGACGACCAAAGGGTAAGCTATAAATCGGCCACGCCCGATTAAATAGGCGATGAATACGGCCATGCACCACCCACGCCACGCCCTTCTGCCGGTAGGAAGGAACCTCGGCCAGTGCGATACGACGAGACATCGCTTCCTGAACTTCACGTGACGCTTCAGAAGAAGCGGGGTAAGAGCTGCGAAAGACACTAATCCAAGACCAGACGAGGAAAAACTCTGATTTGTAAAATTTAATTAGTGTAAATGGTTTTAATTTTAAAGTAGCTAGCTGTTAACCGTATGAAAATTAATTCTTGCGTACTAGAGAGCAAATGACCATCTTCCAGTTCAAAGCTCGCTGAATGTTTGGAATATATATTTGTCTTTCATAATAAAATATTAAAAATACAAAATAAAGTGCCTGCTGTATTATTTTTTCCGCAAAAGAAACCTTTTATATTGGATAAAGTTCATTTTTTGTCACTCCCGTTTTCAAGTCTTGCCCACAAGTTATCTTCCTATCAAAGTCGCATCAATAAGTTTTTCGTCCATGCTATCGTTTTCGAATCCTTTTTGCTTTCCACACTGAATACGTCCAATGGCCTAATGGAGCATGCGCATAATACGTGACGAATGGCGGTTGGCAAGAGAGGATCTTGGCAACCTCTTCACCAGGTCTCTTTCCCGTTTAAAGTGGGAAACGACAAGAACCCTGGGATAAGATTGGGATTGAGAGAGACTGGATCAGAGATCACGTAATCATCTTCGAAAAGCATTCTTTTCTCCATCCACTCTACGTCACAGCGTTTTCCAGCGTTTTTTGATAAACAAAACGCATCAAACCGAATGCGTTTGAAACAAAAAAATGTGCACGGGAGATATAAAGAATCCTGGCAGTGGGTGATGGGAGCAGTTTCTGATCTAGAGCGTGCCTTTGCAGGATTGGCCCAGAATGAGCGAAAATGTTTCCTTTAAATCCGTCTTCTGGGTCATGTCGGCGCACTACACATTACGTAAATACAAGGAATGTGTATATTTTTGTGCTCAAATGAAACTGATTTTTTTGAAAGCAATCAAGGCTGTGCTTATTGGAATTTTGTGACAGTATTTTTATTAGATAAACTTAAGGCCCGTTTACACAAGCGATTTTTGTCGCGCAACTCAATGCAATTTTCGTCGCGCCGAAGTTGCATCAAGTTTCGAACAGGTTCGAAACTCCTGCGACTCGCGGCGATTTTATTGCCTCCAGTTTTCACGCGTGCAAACTTGCGGCGATTTCATGGCGATTTTATCGCCGCGAAATCGCGTTGAAGTTGATGCAACTTCGGCGAATGCAACTTCGGCGCGACAAAAATTGCATTGAGTTGCGCGACAAAAATCGCCTGTGTAAACGGGGCCTTTACAGTGTACTAATCTACTCATTAAAAACATTTACATAGTTGATGAATTTTAAAACAAATCTTTAAGCTTGTTTAAATGGTAGAATTATTCTATACACATTATGTTTATGTCTGATGGAGATAAGCTTTGCGCTTCTCTTGGGAACGGAATCTCCATGCTGCTTGGTTGGTATGAAACCATTTTCCGTTCAAGTGAACGGCATTTTACAGGGCTGATTTATGGGCTCGTTAAAACGTTCGTGTACTACTGTTAAAAGGTTAACACTAGTCCAAATAGCTACCGGAAAAACATTAACAATTGCCACAAAAATGTGTCTTTTCCACTGTTTTCGCCAAACAGCCATTACAGCCATATTCTGATAACGAGTCTCGATCGCCAGAAACACGCTGGTGAAAAACCACTCAATTACCAGCGGAACTGAAGTGTGAAAGACGAAAGATTGCAGCAATTTTAAAAGCGAATCATTCTCTAAGAAAATCCATTGATACAAGTACAAGAAGCCGTTAACCGACACTACAGCAGTTGATTCAAACAACATGCTCATGATAGCGATATCAGCCACGGCGAGGAGTACGAAAACTTCCCCAAGGAATTGATGCTCGTTTACAAATCTGGTGACAGATGTGATCGATAACAACCACGGTGCTGCGTTCTATGACTTCTGCAAAGCCGAGAATTATTCCAAGAAGGGCGATGGATTCTAAACTATCGAGATCTGCTTGCAAAACTCGAAACATGACAGCTAATGAACAATACAACGGTGCCAATAAGACATAGGAATATCCCGGATGGGTAATGTTCCATAACCGCTGAACGCAAATTCTTGAGATTGCTTTGACAGCCACACCCATGAGAGGAGAGAAGAGGGCGATTAGAAGTTTACCATCTTTGTCTTGCTTGATATACGCTGTGTAAATAAAAAACCTGATTGCAAAGCCCGTGATAACAGCCAAAAAAGTCGGTATTGCCATTTTACCAATTAGGAAGGTCATCTTTGGTTTTGGACGTAATAACAAGGGTTTCATAGCAAAATAAAACTCTAAACACAGTTGATTCGAACAACATGCTCATGATAGCGATATCAGCCGTTAGTCTCTCGCGGCGAGGAGTACGAAAACTTCCCCAAGGAGTTGATGCTCGTCTACAAATCTGGTGACAGATGTGATCAATAACAACCACGGTGCTGCGTTCTATGACTTCTGCAAAGCCGAGAATTATTCCAAGAAGAGCGATTCTAAACTGTCAAGATCTGCTTGCAAAACTCGGAACATGACAGCTAATGAAAAATACAACGGTGCTAATAAGACATAGGAATATCCCGGATGGGTAATGTTCCATAACCGCTGAACACAAATTCGTGAGATTGCTTTGACAGCCACACCCATGAGAGGAGAGAAGAGAGCGATTAGAAGTTTACCATCTTTGTCTTGTTTGATATACGCGCTGTAGATAGAATACCTGATGGCAAAGGCGGAGATAACCGCCAAAAAAGTCGGTATTGCCATTTTACCAATTAGGAAGGCCATCTTTGGTTTTGGACGAAATAACAAGGGCTTCACAGCAAAATAGAACTCTAAACAGATATTAGTGAGAGCAAGAATATAGACTGAAATACTAGCCAAGGACTTGAATAAAGTAGGAAGTTTATAGTGAGGAATTCCCACCGCTTGTAGAACTCCATGATAAAGTGCATTCAAAACGTATGTGGCGAAACAAACGAGGACCAGCTTTCTTTTCACTCCTTTAAGCTGATATGGGCGAAAAAGAAGTAAGCATAGCAATATGCGTACAGCCTTCTTCTATTTCCTCAGGCGGAAAAAGGAAAATAGAAGACGGCTGCACACAAGCTAGAATAGCAAAAAGGATGTTTTAAGTAGTTGATTGAATGGCTGGGTCTTAGCTATTCATCATAATGTATGTATCCAAAATTTATATCTCCATTAGCCCTACAAGTAAAACTAAACTGAGACTCTTCCGGTTTCCATTCGTGGCATTTCTGTTTATTTTAAGTATGATCTCAGTGCTACCCGATATTTCTAAAATAGTTTAATACTTATTAGGGGACTAATTAACCTGATTGGTCAGCGAAGTCCTGGGAGCTTAAAACCGGATAAAAAGATTGTTCGTATCAGATTTTTAATAGTACGTACTATATACCCAGACATGGTTAACCCAATAAATCACAAGTTCAATATTCAACATTATGTTTACAATGTTAATGGCGATGATTAATATGAATTTTTCAAATTTCCGGAAACACTTACGAAACCATCTCAAGTTGAAAGTTTCAAAACTAGATCGAGAATATTTGTTCGTGTTTAATTTCGATTTTCTACATAGCACTTGTGCCAAAATTCCAGAATTCAACATCGACTTTAAAATAAATTTACTTAATGTGGAGGCTACTATGTATGTGTTTTGTTTTTAACCCTTAAAGCTCAAACCTCAAATATTCACCATTAACACTGACACTGCGGTGAAAAGTTGTTTTATTATATACTAAAACAGTAAGATAATATAGCCTGAAAGGATGATTTTCAATTGACTAGTTTATTCCTGTTAAAGATTACAATATTTTCGAGCGCGCTGCTTGGAGGTGAATGGCAATAGATATTCGGAGTTTGAGTAGCCAATCAGCGCGCGCAAAAAACGCTTTCCACCGTTTTTGTTTATACTAGAAAATTCTATCAAATGATTTCTTTTTATTTCAGTTCAAAGAAACTGTTAGTCTTCGCGCTCTGGCCGCAAATTTGTTGCAATGGTAACTCGGGCCAGTCTTGACGTCTTGTGACGTCATCAATTTGCACGTCAGCAGACTCTTGCAATATGCAACTAATTTATACAGGTTGGATAGATCTTTCTACACTACTGTCCATTTTGAATATCGACAACATTCTGACTGAGCTAATCGAAAAAAAACGTGATCAGGTTCTGGTGCAAAATTGGTGGTAAAAGAGGCCAATATATACCCGTACTTGATCATGGTCTCCTTTCCAGGGATTTCCATTGATAAAGAACAAAACTTTTCAGGCCAGAAGAAAGGATTTACAGAGTTAAAGGTAGCAAGAATACGAAGGCAGAGAAAAACAAAAAGGAACGAAGCAAGAAGAGAAAATATTCGGAATTAATATAAAAGAAACTTATTTAAAGCGGCTTTGCCACAACAAAGAAAACCCCCTCTGGCATCCAGGTTAGTACGTAATCGCGTAGATCATTAAATTGGAAACTCTTTATTGGAAAATACATCACAAGGAAATAACAGTGAGTGGTTTCATTGCGTAGGACAATCATCACATTAACAGTAGAGGAGGTTCGAAATTTAAAGTTTTAAATTGGATGCCGAAATCTATGAAGTCAACATAACTATTCCTTCACTTACCAACAGTCGGAAAGAGATAACATTAAATTTCGACTGCATTTTTTTAAGGCAGGCGATATAAAGCATTGACAAGAAGACGTTATCTCACATGTTGATCTTTATGTAGCAGTGTTTTCAGGGCGATATGTTTTTTTTAGCAGTGTTCAGAAAATACTTGGGAAACGATTTCGACGAGTTCAAGGGGCTAGGTCACAGTATTTTAGGAAATTCTATTTATTTTCGTTAATTAAGAGCTCTAAGCTTTAAATTGGCAGAGCAAAAGTCTTTTATTGGCAAAATAACGGCCACATAACAAACAACGATGATTTTTGAGCATTGTAAATGATACTTTCATACAAATTGAGATAAACTTGAAAAAAGTCGAGCCGACGATTTTCAAGTTTACCCGAACGCAATCCGTTTTAATCTTCTCGAATTTTGCCCATCCATGCCTCTTTTTGGCCTTTATGTGTTTCTTTTCAGTTCTTCTACAGTTTTAAGCCGTTATTGTGATATTTGAGTTAAGTTTATAAAAAGTTGGTCAGTGCCGAAATTGCTAAAATTGCGTGACATGGCCCCTTTAACATAACAAACATGTATCTCAAACCCAGCGAGTCACAAAGAGGTTTACCGAACGGCCATGGCTAACACACGCTCTTGAGTCACCATAGCAATAAAACTGTGGTTTAAACACGTAGGCTACCTATTAAATTCTCTGAACTAAAAAAAGTAAGGCAATAGTCTAGGAGAATTAACGTATATTTTGTGTTTAGGGCTCAAAGGGTTAATACAAAGAAAGTTACACAAGCAGCGTGGCTTCCAAAAGAGAGACTCTTTAATTGATTTTTAACCGAAATTAAACTCGAACAAATACTTTCGATCCAGTTTTGATGCCTGTATCAACCTGAGCTAGTTTCGAAAGCGTTAACGTTTTAAGTGTGAAGTATTTTTCGGTATGTAGTTTACCGCTATCATTCGGAAACGTTAAATTCTTAACGGTAGAAAACCTGGACTTTGTTTACAGGGCTTTTATTATCTAATTCGGGCTTTATACAGTAAATAAACTGCACGAATTTAAAAATCTGGCACGAAGATAGCCTGGACTATTCCGGACCAATCAAGCACGGCAGAAAGGATGTCATAGCTTGTGGGGTGGTCATATAACAATTAAGAAGCAAGCAATAATTGAAAGGCAGTAGTTTACTTAGGGTTAAATCAAGCTTGAACAAAAAAATCGGTTCGATATAACAGGACGTCGAGCTGGTTGAGTTTCGTTTCAAGGTTTGATCATCGCTGACTGCAGTTTTGTATCATTTGTTAGTCTAATGCCATTAAGTCTCCAAAAACATAAAGTCTCCAAAATATCGTTTAGATAACTGTTTCATACATTGGTGGACGGGAAATGAGCGGGAGTACACTGATAGAGGTGTTTGGTCACATTGTGTTTAGTTTTACACGAAGTGTGACAGAGCATTACAACCCAGAAGAACCTGAATACACGGCAGAGTCTTTTGGCTACGATCCTTTCCAGAGCACAGGTCGAGAATGGAATTATCTTCCTGTTGATGAGCTGATTTATCAAGAATACAGCGAAAGGGAAGTCACCAGCACAAACTATCTAGCGTGTAGCAGTCTTAATCTAAGAGTTATTAATGCGTTTTCACCAGAAAACGAAGAGACAGACGAAATTCAGGAAAGTGAAGACCAGGGAATGGCTTGGAAGAGGCTTAGGCCATCCGCTCTACAGACAGTTTTTAAATCAATGTACATTGGAGCTTTAATTTCACTTCTAACCGCCTCCATCATAGGTACAATATTCATAACGCTGTCTTATCTAAGCTACAAAACTGTGATGAATTGTGAATATCAAAAAGAAGAAATGTCGGTACGCGTGCAATGGGCGAGGACAATTGCCACTATAATTAGTGATGTCTTTTACTACATATGCCCTCTTTTGAATCTGTTACTTCTTTTTCGGTCATATCAGCTAAAAGGAGTGAAAAGAAAACTGGTCCTGGTTTGTTTCGTTATCTACGTTTTGGATGCTGTTAATCGCGGAGTGCTGCAAGCCGTGGGAAAACCTTACTTCAAACTTCCTGCTTTATACAGCGCCTTGTCTAATGTTCCGGCATATATTTTCGTTTTCATAAATGTCTGTTTGCAATTCTATTTTGCTGCAAAACACTTGTTTTTACGGCCAAGAACAAAGCTGGCATTTCTGATTTGTAAAATGGCAATGCCATCTTGTTTTGCTGTTATCGCCGCCTTTGCCATCAGGCGTTTTATTTACACAGCGTATAACTATAACAAACAAGACAAAGAAGGTAAACTTCTAATCGCCCTCTTCTCTCCTCTCATGGGTGTGGCTGTCAAAGCAATCTCACGCATTTGTGTTCAGCGATTGTGGAACATTACCCATCCGGGATATTCTTATGTCTTATTAGCACCGTTGTATCTTATATTAGCTGTCATGTTTCGAGTTTTACAAGCAGATCTTGACAGTTTGGAATCCATTGCTCTTCTTGGAATAATTCACGGCTTTGCAGAAGTCATAGAACGCAGCACTGTGGTCGTAATTGATCACATCTGTCACCAGATTTGTAGACGAGCATCAACTCCTTGGGGAAGTTTTCGTACTCCTCGCCGTGAGAGACTAACGTCTGATATCGCTATCATGAGCATGTTGTATGAATCAACTGCTATAGTGTCTGTTAATGGCTTCTTGTACTTATATCAATTGATTTTCTTAGAGAACGAGTCGCTCTTAAATTTGCTGCAGTCTTTTGTCCTTCACACTTCAGTTCCGTTGGTGATTGAATGGTTTTTCACCAGCGTGTCTCTGGCGATCGAGACTCGTTATCAGAATCTGGCTGTAATGGCTGTTTGGCGAAGACAGTGGAAAAGACACATTTTAGTGGCAATTGTTAATGTTTTTCCAATAGCTATATGGACAAGCGGAAATCTTTTAGTAATTGTACATGATCGATTTAATGAGCCCATAAATCAGCCATGTAAAATGCCGTTCACTTGAAATATGAGTCGGTATTTAGTGAAGCAACCAAGGCCGAATGTGGCAAATTCGTTTCTGGTAGAAAGGAACACTTATTTGCTTCAACTGTAAGCACTACTGGGGCTCATGGCAATCAACGGTTAACTAAAAGATGTCGGCAAGTAGAACAGTGCATTAACGAACTGAGTTAGAATTTGGGGAATTTTGAAAGTGTAAATTTTCACAGGGTACAACGAACGGACTTCCGACCAACGAAACATTTTCTTCGCAAATCACAATTACTGTATAAATGTCAAATCTACTAGTGTACTATTGCAGACGAGCTTAACTGATTATTTAAAAAATTCATCAATGTTAAAATTTGTAATAATAAGAAGATATGTATTGTATGAAAATACCGCATAAATTTCGAAGATAACAGGGCCACCCAATCACATATCATGAAATTTTTTAAAAAATGGAATAGAAACGGAATAGAAACGCAATAAATTAAAGTTTGATTCGGCTAGCTGTAAAGGAAATATATTTTCTAATTCTAATTACGTAAAGCTTGTTTCGTTATTTATAAACTTGTTATTTCAGTATCTTTATAGAATCATGGTATTCTTGAGACTGTCAAATTTGTTTTGCTTTTCGTATCGTCATGTTTAGGGAGGTTTACTATGCTGTATTATTATGTGCAGTTAAAAGTTTTTCAGGCGCTAAGTCCCTCCCAATTAATCACTTTTAAATAAAACATAGGCACACCTAAGCGTGCAGGAGTTATTTTTTCATTGATTGGGTGGCTTGGGGTAAGACTGGGTGTTATTCCTGTTGGGATGGTTTATTTCATGGATTGAGCTATTTGTGCATGGTGCATCACTGACTACATAGCCCCTTACTATGACTTGGAGGCATTTTTTGAAAAAAAAAAAATACTTGCAGATAAAACAATTTTCACGTGCACTTTGTTACATCAAAACTGTATCGTTCAATAGTAAATGTTATCATTCTAATAAACAAGAACTAATTTAATTGTCAAAATGTCACGAAATGGCACATTCTTATTCTGTTAGCGCTTATTTTATTGCTTCCTTTTTTACAACTGTAACGTGATACTTTTGTTTGTTGCAAGTCACTTTTGTGTTTTTGTCAAACACTGTGAAACGATACCTTTGTTTTTTTAACGTATGTAACATGACACTTTGTTTATCTCACTTTTGTAACATGATACTTTTGTTTTTCTTGAAAACGCCATGTCTCCATTGAGTAATCGAAAAGTAACAAGAAGCTTGAGAAGCTTGAGAAGCTTAAAATCGGGCGCTTAATAATTAGCTATCTGTTTTGACTTGAAAGGCAGGGTACAGTACAGTAAAAATCATTGGAAAAACGGTCACTTAAACCTATTCAGGCCGGGGGGGGGGGGGGGCTTTTAAGACCCGCACTGACTTTGGACGCTTAAAACTTTTTCAAAATTCAACCAAACGCTGCCAAACTTTGCGCGTTTATCTAAAATTTATCTCGCAATAATTTGGTAGGATTAGTTATTGTGCCAGTAACTTGATATTACCATGGCAACGTCATTTTGACAGGCTTGTTTACCCAAATTTGAATTTTTCGTGTTTCTATTTAATAATGAAAATCTGGAATGTTTTCAAGATTGCAGTATTACCTAATGACATAATGGTCTCAATTTATAAAAATATATTTCGCACAATACAAATAAACGATTGAACTAGACGTCTAGAAAATATAAATTTGTAACACTTAGCAAAGTGCAGCCTTTTCGTAATACTTTATAAAGGCGGAGTTTTTACCTGAAGACCAATTTTTCCAACGCTTTAGGTGGCTGACGCATTTCAGTATTTTCCAGCCCTTACACTTAAATGGAACAGTATACAACTCCTAATCAGGTAACTACTATTGTCAAGAAAATGATCGCAACTTATTGACCAATGATTAGGTATTTGTTTCATACCATTACTGTAATAGCAACTGGTGAAGAATAGTAGTACTGACCCAAAGTATAGTATAGTATAAGTATTTGGGCTGGAAAACACTGAAACCATTTCAGCCGCGTTTCAAGGAATCCAAAGAAGCTTTACTTATTCCATTAATATTTGTTTTGCAGTATTTCGTTAATTTTTGGACGATTTTGGGGGATGTCTGGGAGGCGATAGTTTTTCTCAAAGGATTAGTAAAATTTAGACAAATAAGAAATATTGGAGATTTAATGTGATTTAAAAATTTGAATTTGAAGTTAAAAAATTGGTGGACGGACACCAAACAGTCTCCTGACAACCCGGAGAGCTCTTGCGAGGGGGTCAACTGTTTGGAGGTGTTTCCATTCTTTTCTTCAATCCCTTCTTTAAATCTCTTAAAGTTCCATTGAAATTCAGGTAGAACCCCACCTTAGGTTTTGTTCTTGTGAGAAAACAACAGAAGTCAAAGGTTGCGTGATATAACCAAGCATGGATTTTAATTCTCCCTCCCTTTCCATCTCCTTAGCCTTTCACCCCCATCTGTCCCTCCCTTTCTACTCTCATTCAATTTAATGTTTGTTTACATTTCCTAACCAATTCAGTATCGTACTAATCTGTGCCAAGCAATCAGATAATAACAGAAATTTGCCTTAATTTTGATCTCCCATACCAAGACCTTAGAGTATAAACCGCTAATAAAACAAAACAAACTTGATAATAATTCTCTGAGGTTATACACCTTGCAGGATTTTTACTGATCAACATAGAAAATAAGTTCACAATGGTTTGTTCCCAAAACGTTTTTTACTGTACAGAGGGTCTGTATATTGACCTGTAACTTGTATACCGTATTGAAAAATTCAGAACGAACCGACTTCTGCCCGCTACCATGATATCATTTTGAAAAATTTGCTCGTTCGAAACCGTAGCAAAATCGTTAGAGGCAGACAAGATACAGCCGTTTACTGGCAGTCTTTGAAAATCCTGAATTTCGTCAAAATGAGCCAAAATAAAGTTTTAAAATTGTCTTTATTAATATGGTTCTTATCTTTTTATTCAATTGAACTATGAACTGCTTTTATGCAGTACTGTCCACAAAGATTTCAATTTCCTCAAAGTTTCGAGACAAATGGATACAAAATATTTCGTGCAGAATGTAATTTGATTAAGCGAATGTTTTCACGTCTAGAAATACTTCAAGAAGTGAATGAAAAACCGTTTTGTTTTCATCGATGAGAACCACCTTCAAATAGTTAATGCATAAAAAATAACAATCAGATCAGAATACAATCATTATTAATGTAAGGTCTCGCTATTATGTCTCGGCAGAGATAGTTTTTTTTTGCAAGTTCAAATGTATGCAAATTTTGTGTGAAATATAATTCGATTCCATTGTCTTGTTTAATAACTCTTTCTTAAGAAAGTTGTATTTTCGTGAATAAAACCCATTGGCCTGTTTTGTTTTCCTGATCATGTTTGTCTGTGATTTTTACAAAACATGTGGTCTTTTTTTTCGGAACTTTAAGTTGTACTAAGATGTCACTTCCGGAATTTCTCATCTAAATTCAATTGGTATTTAATCAGTATAATTATTCGAATTTTTCATTTTCAAGTCATCTTTTCATTCGATAGCTTTACTGATCTCATAAAAAATTCCATTCAAGCTCACACCAATACTGTACATTGCCAATGTTTTGCTGACGTCTTGAGAAGTGTCTTACTAACGTCACTAGTCAAATCTAAAATATATCCAAACCGTGTTGTGCAAACATTCTACTCTTTGTGACAGGCGACTTTGACGCCCAACTGTGCGAAAATGAAAATCGCATACTTCTTGCTAAATATATATAAAAAATAGTTTTAAAGCGGAGTCCACCTCAAAAAATGTACCGCCAGATCACACTGCTATTTGTAGAAACCAGCAAAGCGTCTAGTTTCAAAGTTTCCCACAAAAACATTGCGTGACATGAATGACGTTACCCCTTTTATTTACAAAAATAGCTTCAACTTGTCAAAGCAACTACAGTTTCACAATGGTGATAATTAGTACTTTACCCCTTAAGTTTTTTTCTCTGTCCTCCCGCCGAAGCAAAGAAGAGAACCAGATTGCAGATTAGCCCAAAAGTCGACCCAGTGTTCCTACAACGATTTACTGTCAAAACTGAAATGAAACCGATTGACCCAGGCTAACCCCGTCATTTTTAGCCGACAGGAGACTATCGTCTAGGACGACCAAAGGGTAAACTATAAATCGGCCACGCCCGATTAATAAACGAAGTAATTAACGAATCAAAACAAAAACCATCTTTTTGGGAACGCTTTTAAGAGGCTGTCTTTCTGAAAAACACCCACTGAAATTCGCGTAATAATAAAATAATTTTGCCTAAAACTCTGGCACCTGGTTTGTTAGAGCGTTGCACTAGTATCGCAGATGTCATGGGTTCGATTCCCGTTCAAGCCTGAATTTTTTTTTCAGGCTTGCTTTTCTCAACTGCTTAAGTTGAGTACATTACTGCGATGATCTTTCATTTGCTTAAAATATTTCGTTCCCTAAAATTTTCTGAAGATTGAAAGTTTAGATAGCGTACCCGAAAAGATACAATTTTCTTAGCATTTAAAAATAAAGCTTTAAATCGCACAAAAAGTTCGCTTGTAATGTATAAACGACGTTCCGACACCTACAGTTAAATTTTCTCGTTAGGTGCCCCTCAAGATGCTAAAGAGACTAATTGAATTGATTGCGGTTTTCACTTGGCGTCACGGAAGGAAGTTTAGGAAGTTTCCTTGTCACAAACTCTTAAAACAAGAGGCTACAACACACTCTGAAGAATATTCCTTGCCATTTTTACGACTCTTTGTAAATATACCCACAGTCATTAAAATCACAATTAGAACATTATTCTTCAAATCTGCTTTGTGCAAATGCTTTATGCAATTTCTACTACGGTCTGCAAAACTAGGAGCCCGTCCTAAACGAACGCTCGAATAACAATTTTGTGTTGGGTCTTTTGCTGGCGGCGTATGCGTTGTAAGCAGGCGAGCGTAACGAAAAATAAGTTTCACAACTCACCGATTCCGCACTCTACAATTCTAAAATCTTTGAATGAAATCGCTACTTCCCTTTTATAAACTGCCATTTCATTGGTTCTGATAGCACCTCAAACCTGATTGGTGTGACAAACAAACATACTTTATTAACTCACCCACTGACTGACTGACTGACTGACTGACTGACTGACTGACTGACTGACTGACTCTTGGACTGACTAAACGGTACATCGCGCCGACTAAAGCGCACCTATGAAGGGAAATGATTTATTTTATTTAGGGTATCTCGTTAGAATAATCACCCTCTTATAGGTAGCATGTATTTAGTTATGTAAGTTAGTCCAGTAAAGGAGTTGTTTGTTGAAGTATTATTTTTGAAAGGAAAGAAATTTAAATGCCCAGTAGCTTGTCTGTGGTCAAGTTACTTATTCAATTAAAAATTATTTCAAACCATGCTCTGTTTGGAGAAAACAAAAAGTTTTCAAGACCTGTCGACAATGTTCTCAGGACGATACGAGATTTTTAGTAGCGTTCAGGAAATGCCTTGCAAAACGTCGAGCTAAAATTACAAACTTGTCTGTAAAACTCAGCGAGTTAAATTTTAGCTATAGCTAATGTAACGCAACGCGTGCGTACGCTGTTGAGTTGCTCATTTGCTCATTTGTTGAGCAAAAAATTTGTGGTAAAAACACATAAGCTACCAAATTCTCTGAACTGACGTTAAATGAAATCAGTTAAAATAATTTTTGTTTGAAGTTTGAGCTCAAAGGGTTAAAAAGAAGTCACAGGCAAGCAGAGTAGCGTAGTAGTAGACGTAGCGAAGAACCATAAATAAGGAGAGGGAAGTTCTCAGTTTTAAGAAATGGAGAGACGTAAAGGCTGCGGCCAGGGACAGATTGGCTTGGAGAAGGAGGATTAATTGCCCCATTCTCCACGAGGAGTGAAAAGATCGATGACGATGATGAAGGCAATTGATAATGAGAATTTATATTTTGAGTTTGGAGCTCAAAAGATTGAAAAGAAAACACAGAGTTGACTCCCATAGGGACACTCTTTGATTGATTACCAAAATCTCTGAAGTAACATCAAAAGAAGGGTAAGGCAATTGTTAAGGAGAGTTTATAGGTTGAGTTTGGGGCTCAAAGGGTTAAAAAGAAAACACACGCCAAGTAGCCTTCCTTATGGGCATTCTAAATAATTAATATTGCTTAATACTGAGTGGAAGCTGGATACTCTAAAATCCCCACAAATAACATGTCGAAAATAGAAATAAAACTCCAACAAATACTATCGATCCAGTTTTGAAAATGTCGACTTAAGCTACTCTCGAAAGCTATTCAAGTGTCAAGAATTCCTAAAAAGGGCATGCTTATTGCTATCATTCGGAAAAGTTTAATTTTTAAGATAAAATAACCTTACTTTGTTAACAGGGTTTTTATTATCTAATTTGTGCATTACACAGTAAACTACAAGATGTTAAACATATCATACATAATAGCCTGGAAAATTGATTCATTGTATTTCAGGTCCGCGGGACTTTCCTTGACAAATCAAGCATAGCAAAAAGGACGTTTTAACTATTTCAGTTAGATGTAAGATAGTGCCACACTTATAGCTAGGTCATAGCTTGTGGGGTTTTGTGACAGTTAACAAGTAAGTAAAAAATTGCAAACGCTCTGTCTACAAAACTTGTTTTCACTAAGATCATGCCAATAACAAAATCAGTTCGATACAACAGGAAGTCGAGTTTCGTTTCGGGGTTTGATCATCACAGCGACTTCAGTTTCGTGTCATTAATTAGGCTAAGTGCCGGAACATAACTATCGCAATAGATGCAAGTTTAGATTACTGTTTTATACATTGGCGGAGGAAAAATGAGTGGAAGTACACTGATAGAGGTGTTTGGTCACATTGTGTTCAGTTTTACACGAAGTGTGACTGAGCATTATAACCCAGAAGAATCTGAATACACGGCAGAGTCTTTTGGCTACGATCCTCTACAAAGCACAGGTCGAGAACGGAATTATTTATCAAGAATACAGCGAAAGAGAAGCCACCAGCACAAACTATCTAGCGTGTATCAGTCTTCATCTAAGAGTTATAGATGCGTTTTCACCAGAAAACGAAGAGACGGACCAAATTCTGGAAAGTGAAGACCAGGGAATGGCTTGGAAGAGGCTTAGACCATCCGCTCTACAGACAGTTTTTAAAGCAATGTACATTGGAGCTTTGATTTCACTTCTAGCCGCCTCCATCATAGGTGCAATATTCATAATGCTGTCTTATCTAAGCTCTAAAACCGTGATGAACTGTGAATATCAAGTAGACAAAATGGCGGTGCGCGTGCAATGGGCGAGAACAATTGCCGCTATAATTAGTGATGCTTTTTATTACATATTCGCACTTTTAAATATGTTACTTCTCTTTCGGTCATATCAGCTAAAAGGAGTGAAAAGAAAACTGGTTCTGGTTTGTTTCATTATGTACTGTTTGGATTCACTTTATCGTGGAGTGCTACAAGCAGCGGGAAAAATGGTACCTATCTTTAAGGTTTCTGATTCATACAAGTTTTTGTCTCATGCTCCTCTTTATATTTTCGTTTTCACAAATGTATGCCTACAATGCTTTTTTGCCACAAAAGACGTGTTTATACAGTCAAGAAGAAAGCTGATATTCCTGATTTGTAAAATGGCAATGCCAACTTGTTTTGCTATTATCACCGCCTTTGCCATCAGGTATTTTATTTACACAGCTTATATCAAACAAGACAAAGAAGGTAAACTTCTAATCGCCCTCTTCTCTCCTCTCAAGGGTGTGGCTGTTAAAGCAATCTCGCGAATTTGTGTTCAGCGATTATGGAACATTACACATCCGGGATATTCTTATGTCTTATTAGCACAGTTGTATTGTTCATTAGCTGTCATGTTTCGAGTTTTGCAAGCAGATCTTGACAGTTTAGAATCCATTGCTCTTCTTGGAATAATTCACGGCAGAAGTCATAGAACGCAGCACCGTGGTTTTCATTGATCACATCTGTCACCAGATTTGTAGACGAGTATCAACTCCTTGAGGAAGTTTTCGTACTCCTCGCCGTGAGAGATTAACGGCTGATATCGCTATCATGAGCATGTTGATCGAATCAATTGCTATTGTGTCTGTTAATGGCTTTATCTTCTTGTATCAATGGGTTTTCTTAGAGAATGATTCGTTTCTAAAGTTGCTTCAGTCTTTTGCCATTCACACTTCAGTTCCGCTGGTGATTGAGTGGTTTTTCACCAGCGTGTCTCTAGCGATCGAGACTCGTTATCAGAATCTGGCTGTAATGGCTGTTTGGAGAAGACAGTGGAAAAGACACATTTTAGTGGCAATTGTTAATATCTTTCCAGTAGCTATATCGACAGGCGGAAACCTTTTGCTGGTTGTACACGATCGATTTAATAAGCCTATATATCAGCCCTGTAAAATGCCGTTCACTTGACTGGAGAGGCCTATTACATCACTCTGTAGAACAGGCAATACCTTCTTGAAATTCCTGACGAATTTTCGATTTTCACTATTCTGCTGAATCTTCTGCGTCTGCTTGTTAGTTCCTCAACTTCCGTTGTCAGAGATGTCGTTTCTCTTGGCCATTTTATAAAGAGTAGCCCTGGGGAGAAGAATGCATGTTACTTAGCAACAAAGCAACTAAAACTGCGGGCTCAGGCAATTTTCGGAGAGGAAATTTCGCGCTGAATACTGGGTACTTGATCCTTTGACTGACATTGCTTGTTGTGTATAACATAACTTAATATAATTTCCTGGGTTGAAGATAAGAATCGGCCATTCTGATTGGTCGAGAAACTCGGCTTATGACGCTACGTTGACTCTCGCAAGAGGTGACTTCGTGTCGGTGATATTCAGCACTGTTACATAGGTGGAACTGTTTTGACCGTATCAGCTCTCATTGACTACTTCGAGGTCAAATGACACCTAACAATAGAACTGTTTCCCGCCAAAGAGTCTCTGAGCGGGTAACATTGCAAAATCTATGACGTCAGAGGGTAACAGTGCACTGTTGTTACCGCGAGTGGAAACCGACGACCGCCATGGCACGTGAATTTGCAGAAGTTTTTGTACATTTTAGTCCGTTTTAGTTTACCTTTTTGTACATTTAATTTAAGCATTGCACTATTTTGCGCTTTTATGGGCTTGCATGTTATTTATCGATAGCCTGCCTGGCAGGCGTAAAAGGGGGAGGGGGAGGGAAGAAAAAACGCCCTTTTTCTCCCTCTCCTCCCCCTTTTACACCTGCCAGGCAGGCTAATTTATCAGTAAATAGTCGTTTCGTCATTAATAACAAATCACTTAATAGGCCATTTCCGAGTTACCCTTTGCCTTTGTTTTAAAACGAGTCTAAGTGGTCTAAGTGCGAAACCATTCATATGAAAATGAGTCTCACCTAAAGGTCAATTTTCATGCAAATCAAACTCATTTTCATTTGAATGGTTTCGCACGTAGACTCGTTTTAAAACAGAAGCAAAGGTCATGAGTAACTCGGAAATGGCCTATTATAATCACTCGGGAAACATTGAGTTTCTCGGGAAACAAAATAAACTGTTCCCCTCGGGACCACTCATTAAGTGTTTACTTCGCAAGTTACAGAAGTATTGGCAAAGCCTGAGGATAGTTAGATTTTTGTATTACAAAAAATAAATTTTCTCTGAAGGTTAATCACAGGACTAGCATTTGGCTATTACATTTTAGCCGATAACCGTGGGATAGTGATCGCTTTAAATGTTAATTAAAGACTTATTATAGGTATGTCAGAAATGATTCAAACTGTGTTTGTTTCATTTTCATATTAAAGTAAGTTACATTGAAAGACTTGTCTGTATTTTCAATTGCCTTCGTTCCACCCTTTCTTAATCCTGCGAACGCAGACGTATTTCCGGCTGTCGTTTCTCTCCACCGAAAAACTTTTCGGCGGAGAGAAACGACAGCTGGAAATACGTCTGCGTTCGCAGGCTACCCTTTTTTGTGCAAATACTGTCTGGCGTTCTTGCGACTCAAACACGCTTACCGTATTTATTCGAATAAACGCGCGGCGTCATAAATCGCAGTGCGGCGTTTATTCGAGGGCGGCGTTTATACGAGGGCGGCGTTTATTTAAAATTCGATTTATTTCTTGCAAACAACAGCATGGTAACTTAACATTTGAACTTTGAAAACAGGAACATGTTGTAGTACTTGTCTCAAAAGCCATTTTCAATACCTTAAAACATTGTTACCATCAAGGAAAATAATTATTTTAGGCTTGCTCAAACTTGATGTTTCACTGCATTTTCTTTTTGAGTCTATAATAAACGCCGCATCGTAATGCGGCGTTTATTCGAGGGCGGCGTTTATTAATATTTCTGCACTAAAATGCGGCGTTTATTCGAGGGCGGCGTTTAATCGAATAAATACGGCATTGACGTTACCGCCCTTTCCCCCACGCCTCCGCTCTCATTTTAATCACCGTCATAATTCAATTTAGTTCTCGGGCGATAAGTTTATTGTGGGAGCACACGGGAGTAAAGTAAGTGGAGACAGGACGCTAAGTAGGGAAGGGCGCACATTTTACTTTTGACACAAACATCTGAACATGCATGTAAAACGATCGAAAGAGAGATCTTTGTTTAAAAGGAGTCGTGCCCTTATGGGAATTAACGGTGACACACTTAGAAGACTTATTCTTTTGTTATGCGGTAATGGTGTGAACAGTTCAGATAGAATGTGAACCATGGATTATGTCAACGTTCTCGGGAGACGCATTCAAAGAGGGGGGGAGGAGTGTGTGTGTGTGTGTGTGTGTGTGTGTGTGGGGGGGGGGGGGGGGGGGTCGTTTTTGGAAAGGTGGCGCTTATCGGAAGGCGCTTTAACGGCACTCAGGTTTCGACAACCTGAGTGGAAATTCTCTTCAGAGTCAAGTGAAAAATTGTCATCACTCTTTGATGTTATAATTCTGGTCCTATGAAGTTGATTGGTCAGTTTAGCCGCGATGTTATTGTCTGTAAGACTAGTGAAAAGTTTCTCAAAAGTTATTTTTTAGTTTCGATCGGTCTATTGTTAGTTTAATAATGCCGTTTCATTTGAGGTCCGTTAATTTGTTTTGTTTATGTCGCGAATGAGTCATTTAAGGTTCCGCTAGTTGTTGACATCTGTTGAGAGGCATTTATTCTCAACTTTAATTTGACCGTTAGACCTGAAACTAGAAGTGCTCCCACGTTGTTTTCATAACATCACCGGCAGTGACGAATTGGCAGGAATTCAAATGAATTGGGGTAGATTACCGCATAATCTCCTTCACACCCGTTATTGATATATATTATTAGTCAAGGGAATACATTGATGTTGTTTAACTTCTGCGTTAAGACCTATATAAGTTTAAAGATGTTTAATATCTAGTTTATCTGCTATTCCTAGAAGCACTTAAAACGGTAAAAACATCCAGTGGTAAAATGAATACTTATGTTATATGTATGTTATGTTGGAATGGCCTTTTCTGGGTAATTCAGATCTCACGTATGATATTCTAGTTATAATACGCCCCTTATGTTTGTGGTTTCCTTTTAACAGTCAAAGCTAAGACCTCCCTGAATGTAATTTTGAGTCAAAGCCAACTCTTGTTGAAACATTAATTAATATTTTCCGGCAAGATCCTTGTTGGTCTCCTTACTCCAGCGAGTACGTTCTGGTATTATGATCAATTGCCTTGTCGGTTGATAGCCACCCTTGCAATTCTCTTAAGTCAAGAAGTTCAAACTCCTCCATAATTTTAGTATATATAGCTATTTCAGTGTAATTAAACTTGTAGACAAGAAATTTAGTTACTGTGTTCGTGTTGGTATAAAAAGCAGTTCCAAGTCTGGTCAACTGTCCACAGTTAGAGTCCCGCATCCCCGCAGGTCAACTGAATGCATGCCAACAAAATGTGGTTGTCTGAAATCCAAAACCCTTGCGGTATATAATAAGTATTCATCAGTCGTTCAGTCTAGAAACACATCAGCAAACATGGAGAACAAAAGCGTAAAGAACTCGAACGTTTTCCTTTTCGTCCTATCGTTCAATTTGATTCTTACGCTGGGTTCGCTTGGATTCACTTGTTATACTCTGCATCGGTTAGACTCACGTGTAGCAGAAGTTGAACGCGATTTACTGGTTATTAATCATCCGCATCGGTTTGATAATCATGAGATTGTTAAACCAACTTCTGCACATTCGCGTGAGAGTGGATCGCAAATGAAGAAAACTGTTGTCAAAAGGGCTTTGGATAGTCCAAGCATTTGCCAAAAATGCAGCAGCGTTTGTTCAAACTTGAATGGCTATCGAAAGGTAAGTAGATTTCAATCTTTTATAACATGCGATTACTTCCTTCTCGATTCCCCATTAATGAACTATGCCTTTTTAATGCAGTATAGCTCCGTAGATTCATTTCTGTAAGTAAACTTAATTTCCAGAGAAGGGCGAGAGAGGCAATGTTATAGCTTGTCTTGCAAGCTCTTGCTTCGGCTTGTTTTATTAAGTCGAACTTGCGTGCAGATATCCAACGCCGAACGCCTTTTATGACAAAGGTCAAAATCTATATACAGACATAACAAAATTTAATTATAATGAAATGAGATATATTATTAAACCAATTAAAGCTCTTTTCTTTTTCTGGAGTTAAATTCAAAGCCGAGTTACTGCTAAAACAGCACAAAATTTGCAATAATTAATGCAAATTGTAGCATCAATGCTGTTTATACTCTTATTTCAACGCTTTTTTGATATTACTTCTGAATTGTTATCACAACTAAACTTAAAAACGTTCTTGTTCTTCTTCTGTTCTTATTGCAGTTCAGTAAACACGCTCACTGTAGTCCAAGACAACACAAAATTTTCAAATGCTTTCTATAATTCTATAATTTTAATTACGAAATTATTTATTAATTTAAATTTTAGATTCTATAATTTTAATGAAGTTCAAAACCACCCTTTTATGGAATGTTGGTGTTTTCCCCATTACACCAACAACGTGTTGATCAGTGTAGCTTCATAAGCGAATATTCTACCAGTAAGTCAATATGTTTGTTGGCTTGCATTCAAATGGTTCTTGACTTCAATATTCCCTTTGAATACGTTGAAAGACAAGGTTTCATTACAGCTTATTAATCTTGACAAGCTTTCCTATCGATGTTTGGCGGTCGTTCATTACAATTGATTAAGTCCGTAATTGAAAAACCTGCTCACCCAGTTGGTGAATTCAACGAAACTTGAACACAATCTTGTCTTTATTCAACAGAATAAAACAGTGGAAGGACGTCAGGAAAAGATAGTCTGTAAACTGGGTAAGATTTTCATCTATTCTAAGTCACTAACTACCAGAGGTTTTTCTCAAGCGTGGCGGGATGTTTCGGGATTGGCCAGAAACCGCACAAGCGGAAAAGCCTGTGGCAAGAGTATAAGCCAAACTGTTGTTGTTGTAGTTGCTGTATTTTTAACTTCTAAAAAAGGATGTTTCACTGGTCGCCTAAGCGTAAAGTCTAGTGAAAAACGAAGCTTTTGTGTGATCTTTGTGTATACCTTTAAAGAAAAAGTGTGAATATTTTAACAAGGTTAAGACTCGTGATACATTAGTCATCACATAACTTCACATTAAACACCTCAATTTTAAACTTAAAGCTCCCTCGAAATGATACCAAGGACTCTTTTTAAGTTCAAATATTGAGATAGGCAGATTATAGCGATGAGACTCGTCAAATATAAGACTCGTCCAATATAACATTTGCTTGAAGGGCCTTGTAGTGGTTGGGAAACATTGCTGTGAAGGAAAACATTTCTTCGACAATTTGAAGACTGACTGAGACATTAAGATAGTGAAATCCCACCGAAAGCCTGTGTTATTTCTTGAAGAACCGAGATGGATCTGCTTATGAAATGGAGGCAGCGTGGCCGAGTGGTTAGAGCGCCGGACTTGAGATCTGGAGGTCCCGAGCGAGTTCATGTCCCGTTCTGACCACTATCTGGATTTGTTCTCGGTCGTCCCGAGTTCAAATCCTCGGTCATGCTTGTAAATAGCCAACTGGTCTGCCTCCTGCCAGTTGGGATTTTTAATCATGTTACGTTTAATTAATTTTTTTTTTTTACCTTTACCTTTTAATGGATTTTTTAACGGACACGAAGAAGTAAATTCTTAGCAAACGCCTCGTCGACAGCTTACTCGTGCAAATCCAAACTGTACAGTCTGCTAGAACAAGGATATCTTTAATTAAGCCAAGAAACAGTCCTCAAATTACAACAAGCTAAGTAGAAATATGAGAAAGTTTAAGCTAATAACCATGGCAAATTACAAACATGTCTCCTATCTTAACAAACAAACAAACAAACAATCAATAAGAATCTCGACAAAAACAAACAAACAAACAAACAAACAAACAATTCTCATCAAACTTCACACTGATCAAGACGTCGTTAACTTTAGCTTTAAATGGTGTTGCTGATGTCATACATCAATCTCTTCAGGTGTGGGGCCTCAAGGCCCACCAGGACCTCCCGGTCCATCTGGAAGTACTGGCCCCCAGGGCCATTCCGGACCGAGTGGTAGGAGAGGAAAAAAGGGAACAACTGGTCCACCCGGTCCCCAGGGAAAGCGAGGTGGCAGAGGAAGGCCAGGACCCCCTGGGAATTGTACACAGAATGAAAAAACCCGCAATGAAAGATATCAGCTTGGTAAGATTTAATGTCTGTTGGATATTTAACCCTTTAGCATGTTGTGATGTGATTTGTATTTTTGTCCAAACAGTTATGGAGTGTTTTAGAAAAGTGACCGATTGAGTTTTTGTCGTTTATTGCGGTTGTAGTCATGGCTTTTCATATGAAACTGATAAATAGCTGTCTTAAGTTTCTCCTAACGTTTTGTGAAAATTGGATACTACCGAAGCACAAATTAAACCTGCATAATTTGGGCCGAACTTTATTGGATGAGTATAGTTTGCGCATTGCTTTTAGTTTTGCAAAACTACTTTTGGTGATCAGTTTAAAAAACACGCGTCACTTTCTGAACCAAGCAAGAGTAAAACCAAAACTAATCGTGACTAAATCACACTTTTTCATGCCTTTAATGCACGCTAAATGCATTGGTCTTGAGGTTATTTTGGTTCACTGTGTTTGTCTGTGCCCTTTGTCACGTGTTTGTTATCCTTTTGTGTTCATACAAATTGGCCTCCAAGCCTCGTTAGCATGTGCAAAGACCAAAAAGAAATCGAACTTGCAGGGAGGGTTGGAGGGCGATTTGCATGTACATAAAAGAATAACAAATCGACTGCAGAAGATACATTTTAAATCACTATTTCTTTTTTCCAGTTGTGGCATAAATAACGGTAGGGGTTAAACAGAGAAGGCTTGCAACGACAACAACCTAAGAATAGCAAATTAAATGCCTTTTTGATCTTTTTTCATCTTCCAGAGCCACCATACTTCATTGCAAAACCTTCTCCAGTGACAGTTCAAGAGAAAAAGAACGTCACATTACCCTGTGAAGCAATTGGGTTTCCACAGCCAGTGATCACGTGGTCTAAGAATGGTCACGTGATAGAAGAAATGGAACAGAAGAAGGGACATTTGGCATTAAAGGATATCCAGTTTGAAGACCGCGGTATTTACACCTGTACAGCGGAGAATCTGTTGGGCAGAGTTGAATTATCAGTGAATGTAACGGTGAACGGTATGTAAAGCGATAAATATTACCAATAATAATTTATTCTTCTAAGGACCACATTTTGAAAACACGTTAGATCTCATTCAATCACTTATGGAGTATATATTTGGAATTGACAGTACACATACTTCTTAGCATAATATTAACACTCGCTTCGCAACTAGGAGTAACTACTACCTTCCAAAAATTTCGAACCAACTATGGTAAATTTAATATTCGCTATAACGGACCAAAATTGCGGAATAAAATTGGTAAAATTTTCAAGATTCTCACTTTATTCTCGTTTAAAAGAGAATTAATTTCGTATTTTATTAAATTCTATTGGTGCTGGTCGGTTGGTGGTGAATTTTGAGCATTGCATATGACGTTTTCATGCATACAATACAATACAATCTTTATTTAACGTGATCAGCAGCACTTAGCTAAACAGCTAGTTTTCAGGTGCGCCACGAAATAAAAATACAAAATATAAAAAATAAAAACTTCTTGGAAGTGTATAAAAATGAATTAAGCTATAATTAAGAATAACTACGAATTACAATATTGTCTAACTAAGATTAAAAATATAAAAATTTAAAATTTACAAATTAAAAAAAAGATTAAAATTTTATTACAAACAGTAAAATAGCAATAATAAAAATTGACAAAATACTCGATCAAAGTCCCGTAAAATTTAATGTTTAAATTCTATTGGGGGTGAAATTGTAGTGTTACGGCCTAGTGTAGGGAAAGGCCAACTGGAAAAGACAAATCGAGGGTTTGGCAGAGACGGAAATTGGAGTTCCACTGTATATATCAAATAAATTCAACTTTTCTCACGTTCATGCTGTTTTCAGTTCCAGAACGACTTGAGACGGCGACACCAAAAAAATTTATAACAGCCTACAAAACGTGGGATACTATTCTCACCTGTGACATTGTTGGCTATCCCACCCCTGAGATTAAATGGATAGAATCTGCTAACAACAGACATGTTATTTCTGGTAACAAGCTTACGATTATAAACACAACAGAAGAAGATAAAGGATCTTATTTTTGCCGCGGACGAAATCAGTTGGGTGATAAGTTCCAAGTGATTACGGTCGATGTAGAAGACGTGGGTAAGTTAAGATTCTGACATAATATCACGATAACTCAAAATCCTGAAGTTTGTTGAATAAATAATCAGGGCCCCGCTGACAAACTTTGGGTTAAAATAAAAAGCCGGGGTACAGATTCACGAAGCTTTTCCGCTAAAGATAAAATACCTTTTAAGTATTCTTTCTCTTAACAATAAGTCTTTGTGTTTGAACAATACAAACAATGTTAAGCCTCGTATGTACAAGCAAATTCATACTCGTGCTGTGGTATGGGGAAGTGGGTGGGTTAAGGGGAGGGGGGAGTTGTTACCCCTCCCCGAGGATTTCGCAGATGAAAATTAATTTACATCAAAGACCTTAGCTTGCTCCACAAGTTGACTTTATTTTTTAAGGCTATGACGTCATATGACGCAATTAGATTCTGCCATCTTGGATTTCACTATTTTATTACAGAAAGTCAGAAAAAAGCGGAAAGTGATATAAAATCAAGCCGAAATTTTAATAGAATGTTACATCATATAAATCTTGCAATACTGTTTTATAAAAAAAAAATAACTAGCTAATTAAAGAATTATGTCGTAGACGACATTTGACCAAAACCGCATGCAATTATAATTACAGTATGATGTTGCCACGGCATTTTCAAAAAGCAAAGTTGAATAAACAGCTAATGAAAGTAGGGCTGTCCCAGTGTCAAGGATGCTAGGCAATTTTTTGGCAGCTTTTCGTCTTTCGAGCAACTTTTTTCCTTTCGAGCAACTTTCGAGCAACTTTTTGCAACTTCAAGACCGAAGATTATCAGAGTGTTGTTCGGAGGTCAAACGAACGTTTCCCAGCATTTGTCGAACTTCTACGAAGTATAAGGATATTTGCCGAGGATTTCCGAGGAAGTTCAGAAGATGCTTGAACTTTAGGATCATGCAACATTAGAAACTTGTCAGCAAACCTGACGTCATCGGTATTTTCACGACTGTTCTTAGTGGAAGAAAACCTTTAATTATGTTGCAGTTAAATTACATGAAAATACTTGGATATCATTCCTTTAACGAGATATGCTTATGTCTGGAAAAAATTTTCTTCAAGAGCAACTTTTTGGATTTGGGGCAACTTTCTGGCAAGTTTAAGAACTGTTTCGAGCAACTTTTTGGGAAATTTCGAGCATCTTTGGGACAGCTCTAAATGAAAGCTTCAGCACCACAAAGTTGATCGCTTTTTAAAAATTGCGACTTAAGCCTTTAGGTGGGGCAGGGGGTCCTCAATTAAACGCCCTGTAAGACTTTTGTGATGAAAGCATGAGCTAATCATGTTGTTTTTCTGTTTCCTTAAGTAAATCCCTATTTTACGTCAAGTCCTCCGAGTAAAATTCAGGTGAAGAAAGTTGGCGATGTTGTCAAAGTCACTTGTGCTGCCGGTGGTTCGCCTCTACCTGATGTCAAATGGTTCAAGGATGGGCAACGCGTTTTACCTGCAGCAGTGCATCGCGGAAAAGACATAATAAAGAGTGAATTGATCATTTATCACTTTAAACCGAACGATACTGGGGTCTACACGTGCCTATTCCATAATGACAAGAACGGGACAGCGGAAGCTAGTACAAACTTAGGTATGTGAATAGATTTTGTTTGATACAACGAACATAGGCTCTCTTTTCAGAGGTTACTGTTCAGAAATTTTGGGTGGGGTGTACGGGCGCGTTTCCTGAAACAATCACTCTACTTCAGGACCTGCTTTGGTTTGGTACGTAAAAATTGTAGATGGCATACAAATTACCGAATATTACTAATCATGAAAATAGTTCTTTTTACCAGTTATACTTAATTGTTGACAGTGTACACAAACCATACCTTATCCCAGTCCAAAATGGCCAAAAACTATACCGATCTATACCCTATTTTAGAACAACATGTACAAGGCTTGAAAACAATACCTTTGGGTGACGCACATACCTGATATAGGGTACCCTCGGGGGAGGCCGGGGGTGGATGGGGGCTGTCCAATTTTATCTGTCTTGTTATCTTGTTAGTCTTGGTCAATTGTGGTGATCCTGGCACCCCGCCAAACGGACTAAAACGTGGTTCCCGGTACTGGACTGGGGATTTTGTGTCATTCTTTTGTCATCCGGGATATCGTATGATTGGACCGGCTGCTAGACTGTGCCTGCCGTCCGGTAAATGGAGTGGTGGACAGCCTTCATGCATACATGGTAAGAGGAATTCATTATGTGTATGTACAGTCGAACCTCGATACAACGACGATCCAAGGGACTGCAAAATATGCTCGTTATAACGAGGTTTCGTTATCAGGGTTATATCGGGTTTAAATTTATGTCACTACTACTAGAGTCAAGAATATCGTTTGGTTTACCGTTATATCGAGGCTCGTTAAATCAAGGTTTCACTGTCCTATACTGTAAATGAAGGAACGACAAAAACTTAGAGGCCATTAATCAATTATTGACAAGCGTTTGCTATTCTTTGCCATTCCTCTCTTCTGTACGTTTGAACTTGAATTTAAATAGTTGCAATTTATTTACTTTGAGAAAGCACAGTTACTTTTTAGGTTTTGTTTCTCACAGACAAAAAATGAATTAAAAAGGGTTCAAACTTTAATGTGGCCAAAAAATTCAAACACCAATAAAATGCTGTATTATTCGTTATACTTTTGATGCATGATCTCATTAGAATAAATGTGCGAAAGCCTACAAGGGTCCTGCAAGCTTACATGAGCTTATAATCCAATTTACTGACTTTTGTTTGGCGTTCTCGCCAACACTAAGCTTCCTCAAATGTTTTTTGACAGGGGAACTGAACGAAACGCAAAAAGCGATTGACGCTTTGTCTGAAAAGGTTACCAAGTTAGAGACACAGCAAAAAGGTAACAGCAAAGTAAAACTAGGATAAAAACAGAGATGACTGCAATTGAATTCTATTGAGCGTGGCACCAAACTGACACCTCCTTAAAAATGTTTTTATCAACAGGAGAACTGAATGAAACGCAAAACGCCATTGACACTTTGTACGAAAAGGTTACCAAGGTAACGGCACCGCTAAAAGGTAACAGTAAGTAAAACCAGAAAAAAATTAAAACAGGGATAGAGGAGGAGGAGGATTCGAGCGAGGAGGTTTCGCATTCACAGACATGAAATAATAGGCAAAATTGTGATGTGTTATTCGTGACATAGACCTCCTTTTTAACCATATATTGTTTAAGTGCTAACCCTTGTCAGGCGCGGATCCAGGGAAAATGATGGCTGTTTTCTGATAACAAGAGTACCGAAGGCTTAAGCCCCCTGGGGAGCGGAAAGGGGGTCAGGGGCATGCTCCCACCGGAAAACTTTTAGATTTTTACTCCCAGAGGAACTTCTGCCTCCCTCAAGTACCATTCCCTTGTATTTTGAGTAAAGCAGGCAAGGTAATAACCGTTTTTGTTTTACTCCAGATGAAGTGTTGAAAATTGGCAGTTTTTGTAATAATTAATTTATTTGTTTGAATAAATGAGTGTTGCGTTTTACTATTTAAAAAATCTGACCGATTTCCTTGAAACGGTGGAAACAGGTATGGATCCGCGCTTGCTTGTATAGATGGCACTCTGTAGACCTATTTTCTAGACCAAGAAAAGTCTTGAGCGTATTTATTAGGAAATAAAAAGTGACTAACATTACCCCCCTGGGCTCACTAGCATAAGCTATGACAACTGGGTGAAAAGAAAAATCGCCTTTAGACCGTATATAAAACTTGTCTCATACCAAAAAAAAGAGAAAATAGACGCTAAGACGATTAAGTGTGAAGCAAATGTGAAAAACTCACTTAAGTCTTATAGAAGTTCATTTCGGCGCAACTTATTGCGAGAAAGAGAGCACTTCTGCACAGAAGTGTTCAACCAACAGTAATCAGAAACATGGTCCAAACCAGGCTGGAAAAACTCAAATTCTCAACATATATCGGGCATGCAATAAGCTTTGCTAGATCTCATGGATATTCTTTTGAGTATATTGAATTTCTTTTATCATTCAGGATGACCAACAATTTTAAGACAACGTGGTGGCCATAAAAAAGTTAAATGGCTATAAGACTGCTATACACTAGCTACACTCGGCAAAAGTTCTAAATATACACTAATAAAAATGCTCCTGTCTGTGAGCAGTTTTGGCAGATTGGCCTCCTCCCTTCGCGTCCTCTCAGTCTTCCACCATATTCTCTGCGCATGCCATCCCCCACTCTCCCTTCCCAGCGATTTGTAGTGTTGTAATCTATTCGAATCGCCACAGAAAACACACACACACTCAAAGGTCCACCTATTCAAGACTCTTCTCGTCGATCATGAGTTCAGTACAGGCTCGCATTGCAACAGTTCTGACCTATATATTCACTCCTCTGTCCATTGAAACTTGAGTTGATTAGATATCAGGGCGCTAACATCTGGAATGCTATCAGTGATAACATTAAGCTTCTGTCACTTAAACAATTTAAGAAAAAGTTCAAATCAAGCATTATTGCAAGCTATTAACTAAACTATTTATAACTCTTATTTTCAATTCATTTTTTCTGTTAGTAAATCTGTCCATATAATTTATTTTCCACCTTTTTTCACTAAATTTCTTAGAGGGGCTATGTCACGCAATTTTAGGCAATTTCGGCACTAAGGATGGCTGCCCAATCTTATTAACCAATGTTGGTTATTTTGGGCAGCCATGCACTTTATTTTATTTTTATTCCTGTCTGTATTGTAAATTTAATTTAATTAAGGGTGCGAATAAAAAGTTGTTGTTGTTGTTGTTGTTGCAGTTGAAATGATTATTACAGTTTTATTAGATATTTTTCTAAAAAGACCACACAGTCACTTTAGAAACATCTTTATCAACAGGGAAACTAGAAGAAACCAAAACAAAAATTGCCAGATTGGAAAAGAGGGTAAGAGAGTTGGAAACGAGACCACAGATACAGGGACCCATCATTACACCAGGTACGCATAGAATATAACCGAACACCATTCCTCCGGAAATTAAACTAAAACAACTCACACTTTCACGTGAGTGAAACTCTCTACTGACTATATGTACAGGACATCAACTCTCTCAAGCTGGTAGAGCACTTTTAAATCTCTAAACAACCATCGCATGCACTATGCAAGATTTTATTTTCATTATAAATGATAGACTTTTATAGGGTGGTTTTAATTTGAGTGTCGTAAAGCCAAAACCAAAGCAAATAAATTGACCAATCACAGCAAAACGTTAACAACGCAGTGAAAAATGAAATGTCGGAGCACGTGACCGGAGCATATAGCGGCGCCAACTGAGTGCGGGAAACTCGAGTGTGATCACTATAAGTTTTTGATTTGGCATCTGATTGGTTAACTGAGTGATACGAGTTTTTATTAACTAATCAATATTCCTTTCGACTCTAAATCGTACACGTAAAGCCGCTCCATTAAATTCTCAATCGTAAAACCATTCTGTTGTAATTTTATTGTTATTTAAAGCTTACACATTACAAACAGGGGAACTTATCTTCAAAAGCGTGTAATTCTACATGGAAATATTGCTGCAGATCTCTTTCTAAAAGATTTATTTCTATGACCCTTATAATCTGATACCCCACATGGACCATAACATCCCTTCCAACCTACGTTTGGCCGATTATCCTGCCCAAAAGTCGACAAAAACTTGTAGATGCCCTAGATATATAGAGGATATTACATGGTTGCGCGGAGATATGAAATTTATCTTCGAGTGTTCAAATCGATATCTCACGAGTGAGCGCAGCGAACGAGTGGGAAATTGATTTGAACACGAGAAGATAAACTTCATATCTCCAAGCAACCATGTAATATTCTGTTTATTATATAAACCTACTAATTACCATGTTTTTGACGATTTTCCGAAGATTTCCGACCGTTTTCCGAGGATTTCCGAAGATTTTCAAAATGTTGTCCGAAGGTCGTACGAATGTTTCCGAACATTTTCCGAACTTTTCCGAAAATTTCCGAAGATATCCGAAGATTGCCGAAGATTGCCGAGGAAGATCCGAGGATGTTTCGACTTAATATCGATTTTCTTTGGCTCATTAAGCATTGAAACAGGGCACACTTGCCAGAAAATGTTCCGAAATCGATATCTTCACATGTGAAAATAACATGTTATTTTCACGTGTGAAGATATGATTTTTTCGTGCGAAAGATTTCCTGGTATTTTACTGATGTTTATATAATAAATATATATATATTCGGGATTTTACGCAAATATAAGCAAATAAAATCACTTCTGCTTACCATGTCAATAGATTAAACAAAACATCGCCCAGATGGAGAAAGGCCTCATTTTTTTTTTGTTTCAGACACCTCATACTTTCTGTCGTTCGAGGAAAAAGAAACCGGTAATTACGTCATCAAACGTGGTATGCCAAGACTCACAGCCGTGACAATTTGTCTATGGATTAAAACCACTGACACCACTGGCGGTGCACTGCTGAGCTATGCTGTTCCTGGAACAGACAACGAACTGCTTCTCGAAGAAAACGGCAAAACTTTTCGGGTGGCAGACATCGAAGCTAGGTAACTCATTTTCTTTTTTGCGCGCTACAGTTTAAAAATAACTTATTCGTATCAATACTGATAAGAAATCGTGGGTGCATGGAGGAAGCAAAACATGATCGTTCTCTAAATTGAGTTGGGAGGTAAAGAAATATTTTTAAGTCAGCCGTAAAGTAACCCAAGACTTTAATTTTGCTTGTGTTAAAAATTTGTAAAATACAATATTTAACAACTATTCTCCTCAGTGTCGGTGGCTAGTTGTGGATATTTACCTCGCTGCGAAGTATATACTAACACAGTGAGATGATATTTATACCTAATCGTACCTTTTTGGTACGCTTCGGCGGCATATCAGGCGAGTTTGGTCGAGCCATGGTTCGTATTTTGGCGAGACGCAGTCGAGCCAAAATACCCATGGCGAGACCAAACGAGCCTGATATGCAGCCGAAGCGTACCAAAAGGGTACGATTAGGTATTAACCGTACCCAAATTCAGCCAAAAATTCGGTTATATATTTAATTAACGCTCTGTTGAAGCCATGCTTGCCAGGTGCGTACTGCAAATTGCGTTGACCTGCTTGTGTTGATACCTTTTTGTTCTTCAACACTTTTATCAAGTTCCTCTTCTGCCTTTTGTTCCACTCGTTTGTTTGGAGTTTCATTCTCTAAATTTTCAAAATCAAAATTTCGCGAAAAATGTGGAAATTCCAACTCCATTGTTTCTGAATGTTTCAGTACACGTCGGCAAACATCGCGCAATTGACGAGCGCGCTTAAGTTTAGTTTTGGCGGGAAAGTTTTTCTCCTTTTACTATCGCTTAACACCAGCTAAATTTAAATTACGAGGTTCTGTTTTATTGGTAAAACCTCTTTTCAATTCATCGCTCGGTAACACTACTTTACTCCAAAGTGACCGTGATATAGTGGCATATCAGGTCAGTGACTTGATATCGTAGGATATCAGGACAGTAGATCGCGCTTCTGATTGGCTTCTTGCGAATTTGGGTACGGTAAAGCCCGAAAGAATGACTTTTGACTAGTTTTTAACCCTTCAAAGATTAGTTTTCTCGCCACGTTGCTCGGAGGTGAATAGCAAAGGATATTCTGAGTTTGAGTAGCCAATCAGCGCGCGCCAAAAGCGCTTTCCACTGTTTTAATACCGGTATATACTTAACGTATATGTTTTTAACTAAACCATATAAAACTCTTCCTTGCCCTTAACGGAAAAAAATCAGCCATTAAATTAGAATGATAAAAAAAACACTTTTCAAATGTTCATGCTAACGACAATTTGATGAACGGTTCATGACATACATTTGTATAATTGTAATTACAGCACAAGGAACTAAACCTATAATCTAAGAATGTGCACAAGAATTTTTTTCAATAATAGTAATAATAATAATAATAATAACGATAACGATAACGAAAATAATTATAACATCGATGACGATAACGATAACGATAGTGATAATGATAATAATAACATTCAGCCCGTGCCGGAAAAACAATTTCTTCATAGAAAGAAAAGGGTGTAGCACAATCGATAAGGGCCTACCCGTAAGCGACGTTGTTTGCAAATCGATCAACTAGTCAAGATGGCGAAAAAAAAAAGATTAGAAAGCGATAGTGTGGAAGAAACACTTCCAATTTATTTTGGATATGAAGGCTGAACGCTTTCTCATAAAATTGGATTAGCGTAGAAGAGCTTAAGACGGAATCCACTAGGAAGTCGAGTAATATTTATTAAAGTTGGACAAAAATCAATTTCCAGAATAATTAAAATCCTATATTGCGTTATTTCCTACCCTTAATAAAAGGTAAAGATGTAAGTAATTATCCGTGATAACACCAACAACAATTTCTTATCAAAGTCTGAGAAAATGAATTTCAAAGTTCACAAGGTATATATGGGCAAAATCTCACGTGTAGCCATTTCGTAAATTCGTCTTAAGCGATTCAGTGGAATTCAACGGAACTTCCAAATGTGTTTTCGATGTGTGGTGTTGTTAGAAAAGATTTCTTTTGATAAGATATTTGAAGCAGTAACAAAAAAGCTTGCAATAAGGTGGAAATAATTCTGGTACAACAATTTCTTGTCAGAGTCTGAGAAAATAATATTTAAAGTTCACAAGCTATGGGCAAAAGCTTACATCTTTTAAGAGATTCAGTGGAATTCAGCGGAACTTCCAAATGTGTTTTCGATGTGTGGTGTTGTTAGAAAAGATTTCTTTCGATATGATATTTGAAGCAGTAACACAAAAGCTTGCAATCAGGTGTAAATAGTTTTGGTACATAATTTTGTCCAATAACTACTCGAAGTCCTGGCGGATTTCCTCTTAATTGTTTTGCTGCTTTGTTTAAAGGATTGTTCCGATGACTGTTAACAACGGAAGGTGGCACCACATCTGCGTAACGTGGGAGAATACCGCTGGATCATGGAAGTTATTCAAAGATGGCAGTGTTGCGAAGTCTGGTACAGGTCTTGCAAAAGGTACATGTAAAGTGTTTTGTACCAAGTCAGAAACTGACCAAGAAACAAATATATTTCCAAATATGGCCTCCTAACTAGTATATTTATACCTCATACACCGTAAAATCCCGAAATAAACCATAGGCTTGTATTTGCTCAACGTCCCTTTATGCATATTATATTTTCGGGGAGGGCTTATAAGGGAGTAGGGGGCGGCGGCATTTTTAGGAATTTGCGTCTCAGAAATCTACAGGTTTCTATTTGTGCCTTTAAGAACAACCCTTTGTAAAACTCTCTAACGGTAACGATATAAAAACCCAAACCAAGTCCAGCTCTGAGCATCTCCTAACGTTAATAATATAAAATACGAAAAAGCCCTGCGAAGGGTGTTGTAAATAAGCTAGGGACTGGGCCGATTTTGACCTTTGAGGTCTGAGTCGAGTCTCGTGAAACGCGCACAAGAGAGGAATCGGAAAGAGAACGGAAAGAAGTCTAGTGCGGACATTTATCTATCTGTAGTGCGGAACATATCTATCGGGACACGGAATAATCTCTTAAAACAACATTGTCATATATGGGAATCTATCAAAGGGTCAAAATAAAGAGTATGGATAATCGATCGGATCGGAAAATTTTTATCTGTCTTTAAAAGCTATAATTAAATGGACTTTATTATAAAAAAATTTGGGGCTTATTATAACTAGACGAAGTTTGCGGTAATTTAGTAAGTTACGTACAAGTAATCGCACACTTCACAAAATTGAAAATATATGCAATGTCATTTAATGAGATATTTTTGATTGACTTTGAGGTAGTTTTTGTTCGACCAATCAATTACGAAGGTAAGCATGCGCATCGGGTCATCATAAACTGCTCTGAGAGTTATGGCCATAGGCGCTTTTTCGTTTTTGGTGTTGTTTTTTGCATGTTAAAGGGGGAAAGTAAATACCTATGAAAAGAATTTAACCATGGACATTCCCTCAGGCTACGGCCCTTGTACCGCCAGCGACAAGAAATACTATTCAAATCGAGGAAATAACTTATTAATCCATCGTTTTTTAACATTTCCATAGGCCATGTGATCCGTGACGGTGGAGCCCTGGTATTAGGACAGGAGCAAGACGCAGTGGAAGGAGGCTTTGAACAACATGAAAGCTTCGTCGGTCAAATGACAGGTGTCAACATCTGGAATAAAGTTTTAACAGACAAAGATATCAAGTATTTGTATCAGTCGTGCCGGAGAGGGGAGGGGAACGTGTTCAAGTGGCGCGACTTTAATCACGTGGTGGGCTCAGTGGAAATCAATAAAGTGCGGCCATCATGTTCTTAAAACCACCGTGGAGATGTTAGCTAAGCGCTTTATTGAAAAATACTTTTGGTTTTAGAGCATCTGACATTAAATAAAAACATTGAAATTGTTACATAAATGTGTCTTAAGCTAACTGTAGCCTGCGTTGCAGACTAACTAAACCGTGGTATGGGGTTTAGTTAGTCTGCAACTCAGGCTAGCTAACTGGGGACACTAAAATAATAAAGTAATAAAAGTAGTGTATACTGTATGAATCATGCTAAGGTAAATTAAAAAAAATTAAACTTGAAAATTAACAATTGTTGTAGACTACTGCATCTTTTCATTTGTGTGCTAATAAATTTACTTCTCCTTGCCTCAGATGAGTTCTTGTCTCTTCCGGCTTTGTACAGTTAATCTTTTACTGAATTTTTGAACGTCGTTCCAGCTTCTTTGTAGCTCTTCTTGTATGAGGTTGTATTTATTTTTTGTTCTCGTTCTTACTGTGATTTCTGTTATTTCAAGCATTTTCCTTCTTTTCTTTAACTGTTGATGACGAATTTAATAACGTCACTGATAACCACTGTTTTATAAAAAAAAAAATAACAGCAAATACTTCCCATGATCGAAAGCTGAGAATTAGAAGACTCGAGTCCTTGGAAACTAACAACCGTATGTTAGCAGGACGTGACAAAATTATCAGAAAAATGGTGCAAAAAAACTGCAAACTGGTCTTTTGACGACATCAAGGTAATATAACAATGAAGAAAAATGAAACGGAAGGATGCATTAAACGTAGTTCGAATTTCAGTCGTCCTCTCTGGTAGCTTATTACTTGATGGTTTTGGCAGCTACTTGATTTAAAATAGACATCTCTTCTGAAATAGGAAAAATATATAACGATAAAAAGTGAAGGAATAAATTACAACCGTCATGATTACGGGTATAAATAAACAGAACGGTGTGTGGAATTGCTGTTTATACTGCGAAAACTCATTTTAAGCTCCCCCCTCCCATTATGGAAGCAAGGACCAGCGTAACAAAAACAGAAGCACCGGATCCTACTGATGGAGGATCTAATCAGCTCTAAAATTATGAATAAACAAAAAGGAGCAAGGCTGATTTTACAGTAAAGGAATATACCGTATTTATTCGTTTAAGCGCCCTGGGCGCTTATTAAATTTTGGACCTTGAGAGTAGGCGCTTGAGGCTGGGCGCTTATTTAATGTTCACCACTGATTAAGCAAGTAGAACGCTTATTTTGCAAGAAAAAAGTAAATAATACTGAACAGAACGTGAAGATGTCCAAAAGCCAATTTTTTACTGATCATTGAAAGTTTTCTGTAAGAGAAAGCTTGGTCTTTGGGGTAGTCTCTTGGTAGTACTTTGTCTATTTCACTCCTCTCGTGCACGTCAATATTTTAGGGGGTGGGGGTGGGCGCTTATTCGATGCTGGGCGCTTACTTTCCTACCTACAGGGTGGGCGCTTAATCGAATAAATACGGTAATTTCAATGCCAAAATTTCTAAAGGCACTGCCTTCTTCTTCAGGGTCTTACAAATAATGACTCTGGGTAAACGAGGACCCTGAAAAAGAAAGGCAGTGCCTTACGAAATATTGGCATTATAATTACATTTCTTACCTTGCTATTTTTTTCAGACCCTTTGAGCATAGCAGAAACCATAGTAAGTAGCTATGCAGAAACCAAATAACGTTTAAAGCGTACGGGGAAGAAAGCTTTTATAAATCATTTTTCAGTATAAAACTCTTTCCACGTAAAACCTTGCACGCTATGCGTGCCACCGGTCGGGCCACCGATATCATCAAGAGGACTGGTTTCGAGGTCGTGATGTCAGTTCGTCAACATGGCGATGATCTGATGTGGTGAGTGGGGGGCACGCAAATTTTCTCGTCGTAGGCGTAAAAATGCCCTGAAAATTGGTATTCTTCAGCTGAAATAACATGAGAGGATGTATTAAAATATATCTTTGACCAGGATGGAAGCAAGGTGGGCGAAAATTCAGTTAAATGCGCTTTTGCAGTTGTTAAGTTGGCAGCAATTGATCATAGAGAGATTGTTTTATGAATAGTATTGTTGTCATGACTTTCGATTTCTTCTCCACCTCAGCTCAGGGAATGAAGCCAAGATGGAGGAAGCTTCGGCAGATAAAGGTGAATTGAATGAACAAATCTTTAAGAGTTGATTTGTTCGTCCAAAAATCAGTGCCTTGCGTGATCAAAGACACTGTATTCCAAGTCTCAAATTACATTAAGCTTAACTGAACTTAATTTCAGTTCATTCGCTGATTTATAATTTTGCCCTCTGGTAATGTAGAATTATCGAAGAATTGCAATGGTCTGTATCAATACAGCCGTAAGACAACTCAATGTACGTAATCTGGATTTATGTATAATTATTTATAATAAGTTTAACTTGAAAAGTTTGATTCCATATTCGTAGTGAAATATCGATGAAAGATTTATTCACGTTGAATACTATCGCCTTAAGTAAATATTAGTCTTGTGTTATTGTTCATTATTCTCTTTTTAATTTATGTAATTATCAAAGATATTCCAAGCATTAAAAGTAGCATTATTTTTTTTTTTTGATAATAACCAGCTGGGTTGTCCGTAATCCACTAACAACATTAGGAGTTCTTGAAATCAAAGATTGAGTATGAAAGTCAGTTTCTACTACTTAACCAATCAAGCCTTTGAGCCTGGTTTTCACTAGTGACGCGAGGCAAGGAAAGGAAAAGTGCAAGCACTTGATAGCGCAAGCATGAGAAAAGAAAAAAAATTGATCCTTGTAGCAAGCACACGGCAAGCAGATCAAAAAGCAATGTGCTTGTGCTAATATGCTTACGTCGCTTACATCGTTGCATCGCTAGTGGAAACATTTGCGCTATCAAGTGCAAGCATTTGTTAGGGCAAGCATGAGAAAAAAAAAAAAAAAAAGATTCTTGTAGCAAGCACAAGCAGAGGATCAAAAAGCAATGTGCTTGTGCTAATACTGCTTATGTCGCTTACATCGTTGCGTCGCTAATGGAAACCAGGTTTTACTCCTCCATGTGACTGATCAGTAGCAGTGTTGATGAACTCTGAGAATAAGTTTTGCGTGGTGTGTGATAATTTCAAGAATGTGAACTGGGTTATATTAGAAAAGCCACTTTGTTTGGTTCCTGGTAAACTTGGGTTTTGATCTGAAGGTCGCTAGTTATTAAAAAAGTACCCCTATCATTACATCTCAGCCACGGATTAAATGTGTTGTTCAGAAATGGGGCATACTGCTGGTCTTTTGACACCGAAGACTCGGTAATTTACTTGTCGGCAAGCTTCGGGTTTGCTCCGAAAAAAAAAATTCTTTATTAAAAACAATTAATTACAAGTTAGTATACATTATTTAACAGGGTCTGAGACAGAGGCTCAAGAATTTGATGACCAGGAAAAAGCTGAGCAACACGAGCATGATGACAAACAGTATGTTTTACTGTATTTACTAATTTATAAAAGTATTTTTTTATTAAAATATATTATTGTAAAAGTTGTTATTCCATGTAAATGCAGTACCAAGTAAGTACTAGAAATAAGTTCAGAAGTTGTTACTGAATTTAGAACCCTTTTCGGGGAGTGTCGGTAAAGTTATTGTTTAAGTATTAGTTCATTGTATTACTGGTCTCGATAATGCAACCAGATTGAGCAGTGTTCCTCCTTTTTAAAAGGATGCAAACAGTTTTAATAATAGCTCCAGTTTACATATGATAATTTTACCATTTGACTTAAAAATAAATGTAGACTGTACATTTCATCAAAATATTAATAATTCATGAAACTAATGGTTCAAATTGGTTTTTATGTATTTTTTATCAGACTTGATACATCATGCCAAGTTCCTCTTTCAAAGTCCAGGGTGTTCTTCCTGAACATTTCGTGGTTTGGGATGAATGTAATGTACCTCATTCTATCTGTTGAAGGTAAGTATTTATAAGGTCATTACCCTGAAATAGAATTGAACATAGATTATTAACCAAACTTCGCCTACTGGTTTATTACTTTAAGGGAACTTAAATTTTGAAATAAAAAAGGGGGGTCACCCGATTCGTTCAGGAGCAGGAAGACCTTGTACACCTGAATATTCCATATAATTCCTTTAAAATTCCATTGCAAGTACTAGCAAAGTACACGTTTTGAGCGATAATTTATTTTTCAAACACAAGAATTGATCTGTTTTCATTTTACAGAAAGAATTTGATCCCTTCACCCAAAATATGAGAAAAAATTGATAGGTCACCAGACTCGTTTATGAGAAAGCGACAATTTACTTCTCTCGCGAACTAAGCCGCATAGAAAAAAGCCACCATTTTGTTTATGTGCACACTCTAATTACGTGTAAAATTTTGCGCAGTAAGGATGCGCAATGCAATACAGGGCAATGACCTTAAAAGACTTCACATATCACTCAAGACAAGTTCCTCATATCATGAAATGGATTACTCTTATCATAGATTTATAATTATTCAACCCTTACATTTAAGTCTGAAGAGACAGGATGTGTGTCTTGTCACAAGAATCACTCAAGATGAGAAATTAGTCTTGAAAGGCATCAATTTTAATTACTTTTGACAAGTACTGTACTGACATGGTAATTTGATACCATGGAAGCACTCTCAAAAATGTTCGTGTACATCATGTCCAGTGTAATACATCTCAAAGCACAAAAATGTACATGTATATGTTACAGGTCAAAATTAGCTTTAGGTCAAATGTTTCAACCTAGGTTATTTTTTTTAAACTCAGGTTATTTGTTTTTAACCTAGTTTATTTTTTTTATAGCAGGTCAATAAGTAGATAATTAAAATTAAAACACCTCTCCTCCCTTGCTGTCTCTGAACCCCCCCCCTTCACCATCCTTACTTACCCTCCCCTACTATCTGTTGTTACATGTATACCACCCCCAAGTAGTATCACCTATTTTTTTTTCTTTTTACTAACCTGCACTGGATTTGAACTCTCGACCTTCAGATTTGCTGTCCAACCCCTTATCCACTTCGCCACATAGGAAATGATGGGTGACTTAGTATTTTTTTAAAAAAGTATGACTCCAATCCAAACCCTAACCCTAATAATAACCCTAAATTTTACCTAGGTTGAAAAAATAATCTTGGTTAAATATCTGACTGTGTTTTCCTGATTTGCTACATAGTTGTGCCATCTCAAGTGTATGCGCTTGTTGGTTCTGAACTGAAAGGCCAAGTGCTTGGTGGCATGGTAGCTGCTGGTGCTGGTAAGTTGATGAACATCAATCTTCTCATTTATGCTTTTCATACATTTTTTTAAAATTCATCTTGGGAGAATTTTGTTTTTAAACAATGCTCAGGACCCAGTTGTTCAAAGGGTGGATAACACTATGCAGTGTCGACAAAACAATGAGATTTCATATAAAAATTATTCATTTCATAAAACAAACTGTGTAAGCCACTGGATAGTGATTTATCGAGTGGATTGCATCATTCACCTTTCGAACAACCAGAACCATATTTTTTTTCTGAGATGATATGCAGGTCCTTCTTTTTTATGATTGCAACTGCAAGTAACAGTCACTGTACTGTTAATCATAAATTATTAATTATCATTTTTTTTTCACAGTGGTCACATTTTTCTTGAGCCCTCTTGTTGGAATGAAAAGGTGAGTTTAAAGAATACTGTAAAGAAAATTACAAAATTATGACAATTATTTTAATTTTTTCTTGTAGTCTTGAGAATACAAAAGAAGGGTAAAATATATGTTCAAACTGGCAATTAATCTGCCATGTTTGATTATCTGACACTTACATGTATGTATAAAACACAATTCTGTTCCTTTCCCTCAAGTGATCGTCTTGTGTCTCAGTATGGCAAACGACGCCCTCTTATGCTTGGCGGGACTGTGTTACTTTGGTATGCCCTTTTGTTAACTTCTCTTTAGTTTCTGAGTGTTAAATGTAATGTATGTTTTAGAAGATGTAATAATTTATTATAATAACAATTAAAAAATGTTAATTAATGCATAAATAACTGCATATGCAGTGTTTTGGTGTTGCATTTTTTGCTGCTTTTGTCAATCATATTAATAGATCTTTCAGAAAACAGATTATGACAGTTTTTTTGTGTTTTTTTTTTTTTTTTTTTTTTTTTATTTGACTATCTCACTGGGTTCAATTTTCTTTGTCTCCCTCCTCCACACCTGAACTCCTGGACTACGTTCACTAATTAGCAGTTTACATGTAGAACTATTCCCTTCTTTTTTTCTTTGCAGTATATCTCTGTTTGGTATGGCATTCAGTGCTCCTGATATTGAAAGGTGAGAACTTTAAAGCTGTTGACAGGGATACATTTAATAGCTGTGTGGGTGGGTTAATGGGTTTGTTGTCTTTAGTTAGACAGTCAGTTAGCCGGTCAGTCAGTCAGTCAAATCAGTAAAATGGGTTGTAATTAATTTTTTTCTTTGATGTAATTTAATTTTTTTAAGATACCGGCCCCTATGGAGACCAGCCTTAGAGCTGAATGGGCTACCCTGTGTAAATAAAGTTTTACCTTACTTTTTACTTTACTTTATCAGTCAATCAATCAGTAGGTCTGTCATGTTCAGCCAGCCAGTCATTTGGTCAGTCTGTCTGTTGGTCGGTCAGTCCGTCCGTCCACCTGACCATCCGTTAGTCCATCTGTCTGTCCGTCCATCTGTCTGTCCGTCCATCAGTCAGTCAGTCAGTCAGTCAGTCAGCCAGCCAGCCAGTCAGGCCCAGCCAGTCAGTTTCCCATCTCCCAATTTTTAACACATTTTTTCTTTCAAATTGTTTGCAGTGACATATCAAATGTAACAGTAAGTGTTCAAACTTCTTTCCTTTGTGTAATTTGCATATTCCTAAGTATGGTCAAATACCATGATTTTATATCCTATTAAATTTTTGTCTAGCCACTGTAGCCTACATGTATAAATCAGTAAGCAAAAGAAATCTCCTATGAACATGAGTTAAAAACTGCTTTTAAAAAGGTGCCAATATTAAAGGGTGCTTGGCTTCGCAAGGATTGAGGGCTTTGAGTTCAAAACTCTGGCAGACGTCATTAATATTGTTTTCCTGGACAAGACACTTTACTCTCACAGTGCCCCTCCCAAATCAGGTGCATAAATGGGTACCAGCAGAGTTAATATTGGCGGTGATCCTGTGATAGACTATCATCCCATCTAGGGGGAGTAGAAATGATTATACAATACTCCTAGTGGCTTCATGCTACACTGTAGGGACATGAAAAGTTACATGTACAGCACAGGCCTGGAAAGCAAAGACAGACTCTAGCAAGCATAGCACATAGCAGCCCACTATAGATACAACGTCAGTTGTTTGCATCAATTTCTCAACCATTATGATTTCTGTGACCAGTAGTTAGATTTGATTCCTTTGTATTTCCTAATTTTATTTTTGTTTTCTTCATTCAGTGTTCCATGGATTTAAAGCTGCGGCGATGTCTGCCATATTATAACCTGTCAGTCTTAGAGCAGTCTCAGGATAATGCCACAGTTGATTCAGACAGAAGCTTTCTACTCAGCATTCTGATGCAGAAAGAAGATTCCAGAGGAAATATAGGTTTGTGAGTTCAGAGTGGTACCGTGGGATTACTTGAACTGGGCTACTTGGAACAAAATTTTATTAACCAATCAAAACCTTAATTGAAAACAAAGGATGTTTAAAAAGGTTGTCGTTCATTGTTCTCAATAATTTTTTTAATTATTAATAATATTTGATTGGTCAATTTTTTCCAAGTGGCATATCCCGATTTGAGTAGTCACTCTGTAATATTATTTTAATGTTTCAAAATAATTTCAGAGTGGTGTTGACAATAGATACTTGTATACAGTATTTAAAACTGATTTTGTCAGTGTAAAATCTACTGTGAAATATCCCGTCCATCTTGCTGGTTTTAATACAAGTTTAATATTGTTTGACTGACAGGTCTTTACATTGCATTTTATCTCTGTGTCATGGCATGTTATTCTATTATGAGTGTGCCATATAATGGGCTGATAGCTGATTTGACACCACCATTCCAAAGAGGTAAGATCTACATCTGTGTTATTTTATTAGTATTATCATGTTCAACTTTATTATCAATCGATGTTACATTACATTGTATATAACAATCCTGCTACATTAAAAGACTAAATAAATGTACTTTATGAGTACTAAGGAAAGAATAAAATGCAAACTTCTCTCCTAACAAAACAAGCTTCATTTTAGCCTATCAGAGAGGGATAAACAATAAACAATAATTATAGTAAAATTCATAATAATTTATAAATACCATGATAGGCTTTGAATAATTGGCAATAATACTAACAATTAAATTAATAATAACTAATTGATAATTGGACTTACTGTTTGTAGCATTCAGAAGATTAAAAAGATTGTTGCGTCTGTGCTTGATTTCAAACATTAACTAAACTTTCTAGAGATAAGGTTATTTTTAAAGGCAAATGAAAATTATTTAAAGTTGCTTTACTGTTTAAATTCAATACAAGAGAAAACTAATCTAATTAAAACTAATAAAGAAATTACACCCAAATTATAGGATTTGTAAACCTTGGAACCAAAATATTGCTTGAATTGTTGCCTAATTGAGTTAGTTACACGTACATGTATTTAATATCAATTTGACCATATACATGTACACATGTACGATGTACAAGATCCAGTTTGAACTGACATAACTGGATGCTTTATTTAATAAATTTTAAGATCAAAAAGTCACTAAACAGATCTACCGTATTTGTATTTAAATTAAGTTCTAAAATAATTATTTTGACAAAACGTTTGATTAAATGGTAATACATGAATTGTACTTCTCTGTTAACAATGAATGCATCAATTTTAAATATTAAATGTACTTTACTTTTAAAATGTTCTTGAATGTCAATTTAAATGATCAACTACAGGCTTCAGTTCTGGCGTCATGGGAGCTATGACATTAGTTGGAAATGTAACAGGTGCACTTATAGGCTTTTTCTTTCCGGTGAGTGTTTAGAATGTGCTTAATAATGATAAAATTTAATGAATAATATTAAATAATTATTTTTTATAAACTGTAAAAGACAAGAAAACTGAAAGCCATTTTAACCTAAAAATGAGGCTTAAAAGTATTCAAAGACAAAATTCAACTAACTTAACAACATCATGATAATGAAATTTGTTGGTCATTCCATTGTTGTGCCCCACTTAAATAATCCTAAACCATAATCCAGACATTTGAAGGGTATACCTGCCAACTTTTTCTGTGTCAAAGGCATGAGATTTTTATCCTGAGAGTGCCAGGATTTCCGAAGACGATACGACAATGTCCGAAGTATTCCGAAGACGTTCCGAACATATCCTGATCGCAAGGTGTGGACATGTTTTGCTAAACACGACCTCGTTTCCAATGCTTTTTTTTGTCAAAACTTTGCGATTTCGGGGAAAGTATCGCCATTTACTCATTTTCATGGAGTTTTCGTTTCTCACATTGGTTTGAGATTACATATTTTTTGGAAAGTGTGTCGTTTGTGGTTGTTATAACTCACATTTTTGACTAGGCGTGAGAAATTGGTTCGTAAGCGTGATTTGGCATTATAGAAGTTTTTCTCACAGACGTGAACTCACGCAGGCGTGAGAGTTGGCAGGTATAGAAGGGCTGGATGGTTTCATCTGAGTTGGTCTGAAAGACACTGCGCAGTGACCTGTGCCCTGCCCAGTTTCGTACTTGTAAACCTTTATAAGTTTCTTTGAAAAAAAAAAAAACGTTTTAAATTGCTAATAATTTCTACCAGTGATATAATTTTACCTTAATGAAAACTTATTATAAATGACCTCCCAAGAAAAAGCTGTTGGCCATAAGCCCATCTGTTGGTCTGACAATGGTCAGTCAATCATGTGTTGGTCAACTGTCATTCAATTATCAGTCATTTGTCAGTCAATTGTTGGGTTAACAAACAGTAATTCCTTTTAGTCTGAGGTAAAGTTGACCTCATTGGACAGTTGGGTGATAAATTGAGTTTAGTTACGTTATCAAGTCTGTTGGGGAGGGAAATACTAACAAATGGTGCACATAAATTTGCAGTAATAATTATTTTCACTATCTTGTATGTTTAGAAAATTGGAGTGGTTGGCACATATTCCTTGGTGGCTGTCCTGTACTTTGTATGTGTGCTCCTTACTGTGTTTTCCTGTCCAGAGCCCCCTAATAAAGTGACCCACAAGCCCATTGGTAAGTTGTGGTCTCCAAATAACAATAATTATTTATTATTGATGAGTCTTTGTTTCACAGTCAGTCAGGGATTGAAAAACAAGTGCAATCCTGTTGTCTTGGACAAAGTCAAGTAGATTTTCTTACTGGTGTAGTAACTTTTCATTTTCACTTGCCCACCAGACAATTCATCTGCCAATCATTGTAAATCAAAGCAAACTTAAGACTGCCTCGAAGAAATCAAAAGTTGAGAGCTTCTTGCTCAAAGAGAAAGCTGGAATTCAAGTTGTTCTCTAGTACTAAACCTACGCAGATCGCATTATTATGCTCAGTGTGTACACGGACATAGATTGTATGACATTTTACATCTGCCAACAATTGATACAGTCAAAGCTCTCTTAACGGACACTCTCCGCTTACAAGAACCATTCTCGTAAGTGGCCAGCTCCAGTTACGGACACTTTTCTCACGTCCCGAGGGTGCCGCTTACGAGAGCTTTGACTGTATAATAAAAACATTATGTTTATCTGAAAGGGTAATGCTTTACTGTGATCACTATTATCTCTGTGCTCACCAGGTCTTAAGGCAGTATTTCAGGCATACTGGGAACCATTAAAAGGTGAGTGAATGTAGTTTCAGTTAAGTTACGTAAAGGAGGTAGGGCCCTGGGATTTGACCACGCCTACATGTACCCACTCCAGACAATGCAGAGTTTTAATGATGCTGTTGTAGACTGAATGCATAGTGGTTAATATCTTACTGTTTTTAAAATTTTTACCAGTAACCTACTGAAAGCTGTTTACTTTCCTTGTTATGCAGAGAGAGACTTCAGATGGGTGTTCCTCACCAGGTTCCTTATGCAGCAGGGCGTTGCTACAGTTACAGGGTAAGGCCCCGTTAGGTTCCCTTGCATTGTTATAAATCTACAGTACTGATAAAAATATTTCACAATCATAGGGAAAAATTCTTGCCATTAAGAATGCTCTCACAGAACACAACATGTAAATATGGCAAAAAGAATAATTATTTGAAATAATGTTAAGAGAATTAGTAACTACTGCACATACCCCAAATTAAATCATCTTCTAACTGTAGAAGACCACAATCACATGTAAAATAATTTACCGACTCAGACAATCACAAAGGCAGATTTTGGATAAAAATGACTACCACTAGATCAAAGCTAGAGAGAAGAAAGCTTTATTAATTGATCCAGCTCTTGTTGATTTCTATACTCAATAACTAAAAGTGAGATCAAGCACACACTCAGTTAGATTGCTGGCTGTTTGTTTCTTCAGTTTTTCGAGGGATTTTACCTTTTTATTTAGGAGAATTTTGTTTGCTTTTAAGATTTTTTTTCAGGATCTACAGTGGGTGGATCTGGATGTAATTATTTCACATCTATTTTGTTTGACAGGTTTCTTGAGTTTTGGTTGGGTGACATGGTTACGTTACCTAACTGTTGGTCTCCTGAGAGAAGTGTGGCAATGTTGTTACTTCCAATGCTGTTTTCTGCTGCATTATTGTAAGTGAACTGACATGAGGCAGAAACGTGACAGGGGTGATTGGCTTACCTTTTAGGGGATACAGCGAGATGCCCAAAAGTGTGACCACTTCAACAGTGCGGCTACTCGAACTGGGCCACTTGGGAAAAAGTTGACCAAATAAAACATGGCCCAGTTCTAGTAGTTGCACTGTAATAATATTTGTTTATTAATTCAAAGTTTTTATGCAGTCATGTACATTTTCCAATCAGAAGTCAAGGATACATGTACATGTAAATTCCAGGTAACTTTTGATTAGATTAACTCTACACAAAAAAGGAATGCAATTTGATTAAAAGTGGTCATACATCTGGGTTTCTTGTTGTAAGATTTGTGCCTTGGTACTGGTTAGGGTATCATCTAAAAATGAATGACCATAAGAGTTTTAACTTTCATTGAAAATACAGCAAAAACTACCTCTTAAATTTGAATACCATACCAGTAAAACAAATTAATTCTAGTGCCTTTTGGGGTTTCTTTCAAAACTTCCAATAATTACCCTGCCATTTTTCACATCATTTCCTTGTTCTTTGAAACTATAAAATTGAACTTTACTTTATTTTTTATTTTTGATGATCACAAAATAATTGCAGGTTATTTATTAGTTCTGTTATAGGAGGCTTCCTCTCAGACAGGCTGGGGAGAAGAAAACCTCTTGTCATTGGATCAGGTACATTGAGGATCATCTTTATAAATTAATAGCATATTAAAAATGATCATACTTTAATTTACCCCTTTAATTTATTCTCCAAATGATCAATGTTCACATGTTCTGAATTATCCTTTAATTTGCAATCAATACCTAACAGTTCTGTACACCAGTACATTGCCCAGAAGCTGTCATGCTCCATGTACTACTGTAAAAAAGATTGTCTGCAATAAGAGCTATCTAGCAGTCTGCACGCATTGCAGGCCTTCAATGTAAGATTATGACTAAATTTTCTCCATCTTTTTTTGTCTTTTAAGCAATATTAATGAGCATTTGTGCAGTGATATTGGCTGGATTGCAGGGGAAATATGCTTTCTATGCAGCAATGCCAGTAGCCTTGACTTTTGGTAAGTATATATGATTATTGCACTCGCCATTGTGGAAATTTTTAAACTTTTTTGTTGCCTTTGTAAACTTCTAAACCAATCAAAGATTTAACTAGAGCGGTTTTCACTTGAGTGTCAAAAGTAATTTGCGTTTGCTTTGGTTTTGCGTTCACTGCGCTTAGTGATTGGTTTAAAAATTTCGCGCCACTTTCTCGGCCAATCAGGAGTAAAACCAAAACCAATCGTGACTCGCTCGCGCACGTTTTCCCGCGCTTCGAGCCAACTACATGTATTTGCTTCGAGTTTTGATTGGTTCACTGGATTGTCTGTGTCCTTTGTGATTGGCCAGTGTAATTACTTTGGTTTTGGTTTTACGATACTCAGTTGAAAACTGCTTATATGGGCCTTCTGCAACAATCAGTCACATGGTGCAAAACCCACCATCATGGTGTATGGCAAACTACACACTGGTACATCCAAAATAAAGAAAAGTCAAGCTTAAATGGTGGAAGTCACTTTGATTTGCTGGCTGTCGCACTTCATATGGCATTCAGCAAGACCGATGTGTACCGTACGCGTGTGATCAGTTGTTGAAACAGGCTTATGTCTGCACAAGCATTGCAGTTTATCAGATTGTGTTGGAAATTTCAAATCACTGCTCTTTCCTTTCAGGGGTGGGCTTTGGAGCTTATTGTGCAGTTGATTTTGCTCTTGTGATGGACGTACTTCCTAACGACAGAGAGAAAGCCAAAGATCTGGCTGTGTGGCATCAGGTGAGCCAACTTATACACATTGACATCAGAAAATAATGTTCAAGGACTATAGGCATGCAATGGGTATTAAGGGGTAAGGCAGCATAGCCATTTGTATGCATTGCATGCCTGTATCTTGCTGAGCCTCTGTTGTAGTGTCCACTTTTATGGGAGAACTGTAACCACATCTGGTCCTGTTAAGTTTTGTATTGAGACAAATGGAATTAAAGATTGTTTTGCCATGTTAACTTGTGTGTACATCGGTCTACCCTGAATCAAAGCATTTCTCCTTGTGACATCAATATTAATTTTACTCCACACAGGTAATAAATAACCAAAATGAACAACATTGACAAGCTGTCAAGATTAATAGCTGCAATATTAATTCTCCTAACTATTACTATAAGAAATGTATGGAGTTGATTACCGAGAATTGATATGTGACCTTGCACGGGAAAACGTACTTTAATGCTTTTTCGTTTAACGACTTAAATCGTTTGTTAGTCGTTAGATTACCGTTAGAACAACTAAGAAAATCGTTAGAAGCGTTAGAATGGTCGTTAGAAAAATTTTCTTTGTCGTTAGAAGCGTTAGAAAAATCGTTAAAAAAGATCATGCATGTCGCTAGATGTATCAAGAAAGGTCGATAGTTTGAACGTTTTAGTTGTTTATGTTGTTTAGGCAATTCGTTAGTCCACTCGTTAGAGTCGTTTTAACAAGTCGTTAGGCACTTCGTTAGAATGTTATCACAAGTCGTTAGATATTTTTGCTTGAGCGTTCAACTCGTTAATAAAGTCGTTAGAGCGTTGTGAAAAGTCGTTAGTTACTCGTTCGTTAGACGTTAGTTTTTGCCCGTTTAACGAATTATCGTTAAAGTACGTTTTCCCGTGCAAGGTCACATATGTTGATATTATGAAAAACTGGTTATTTGACCACTCAGATGTACATGTATTTTGTTACACAACAGTTATTAACAAAATTGAATGTCCATTATTTTCCCAGGCACTCGTCCTGCCACAAGCTATAGCCACACCCACTGGCGGCATTATATTGGACATGTTTGAAAGGCTCAGATGTGATATCGGACTTGGTTACATCATCCTCTTTCTTGTAACATCGGTGTACTTTGTTCTTAGTGGTATTTTTGTTTACAATATCAAGAAAGCCAAGTAAAGGAGGAATAAAGCCAAGAGATCAGATTATTACTCTTTATCCAGTTCAGTGCAATCAAAAACATTATTTCTAAAAGGCATACCGGTAGTTAATAGATGTTAAAATATAGTTTAATCTCCTGTTATTGTTTTTGTTTCCTACTCTAAGGTGGGATTGGGAAATTATAATAATTATTATTGGAAGGAAAAATTAAAGACCATCACTCTTTTGTAGGCTGACAAACAGGCTAGATTGACATTACATGAGTACAGTACTGGGAAGAAAAACAAAATTACATTGATAAAAATTAGCAAGAAATGGATATTATTAATAATGCTTCTTGGTCAAAATTATTTTTCTGTGTATCTCTTTTAATGAGAACAGTGAATTGAAAATTTGTACAGTTCTAAGAATATTAAACAATTCACCAATGGGAAAAGTATTTTCTTAGCAGAGGAGTTAGTAAATGGAAGTAATATATTTTTTACAAGTAGACATTTTGGGGGATTATTGCCTGATAAGCAGATAAAATTATGCTGTGGTTTTGTTTTGGTTGAAGATTTTAAAACCAGTTTCATTGATTATTAATTCCTTTTGTTTCAGATTATGATAATGTCTATGAAACAAAAGAAAATAAATATCACATATTTAGTTCACAAAAGTCTCAAACAAAAAGACAGATTAAGACGATGGCAAATATACATACAATTAATTGTAGTCAATTGATAGAAACAGTCTTGATGAAGATGAGTTAATATAAATTATTCTAAAATGAACAGAATACTCTTATGAGCAAAACATTTATTTGTACAAATTATACTAAAAGCCATTGTAACAAATGCATGTAGAGTTAACTCATCTATTTTTACTGGTATTTAAACAAATAGATTAATATATTCTTCGCTGTACATACCTTGTATAACTACAAAAGAATTATAACTACAGTATCCAACAAATATTTATTAATTGTATAAAAAGAAGGATACTAACAGTTAAGCAACTTTTATAGTTATAGATTGATTATTTTGGGTTACAAAATGAATGGCAATTATTTTAAGTGATTAAAGTGATAAACAGTAACATGTATTATTACTGAATAAAAATTAATACAAACTTTGTTTTGTGGGAAGCACGGTGGCTTAATGGTTAGCCGGACCCTGGCAACAAGTTTATTATGTAACAAGCGACTACATGTTAAATAGATGGACATTCGGCAAAAATCCTTTTCTAGGACTAAATTATATTCCTACACAAGTATCAAAGTGCCATGCAAATCAGACATTAAATTGATATTAAATAACTTGTGACTCACTGTTTAATACATCTATTTATGCAATCCAAATTGTATTTTAATTTCTAAAACAGTTCTCATTCACAAGCCTTACACTGGAATGAATTGAATTAAATATGTGCAGCTGCACTAGAAATTTTGTAACTAAAACTACCCAGTGACTGTTTCAAAGTAGAATAATATTTAAAAAAAGCTGTTCTCACCACTATCTTAAATGTGTAATGAGGTACATCAAAATACATAATGTACAAATTTCACTAAAACCTGTTTTGACCAGGGTTCGTACCCTTTTTCACAAACAATTTTTCCAGTACTATTCAAGGACTCAGATTGATTTTTCCAGGACTCAATCCAAAATTCACATTAACCCTTTCACTCTCAAGATCTCAATATTATTTCTCCTTACTGTCTGCCATACATTTCTTATGTTTACTAGTTCTAGTGTTACTTGTCATGAGTTTTACAGATTTCCAGAACTTTCCAAGACCAGTAGTCTTTTTCCAGGACTTTCCAGTCAGGAAAGTGCCACAGGTTTTCCAGGACCCGTACGAACCACGTTAACATGTAATTATCTAGTCTCAATGACCTGCTTTCCATGTCAGCTGGCTTTAGGGTACTTGACCAAGAACAGAACAGTCTCATCAACAATACTTATGTGTGTGTGTGAAGCTTACAGCTCACTTTTTCTCACTTTGTCCATCAAAGTGGAATGCATTTTCTTTACCTGTGGAGAAAAAGGAACTGTAGAATAAATAAAATATCCCAAGTTATAAAAATTCCATGACCGGAAATTAAAGTTGCTAATTAAATTTTTGTAAAAAACCTCTCAATGGTTGGCAAAACTGGGAACTCTGCCAACTAATCCATAAAAATGCCGTCATTAATTAATAGTATCTGGGAGATTTAACAACCTCTCTGGGGACCAGGAGATTTGGTACATAGAACATGGAATATCTGGAAGATTAATTGATGAGTATGAATGAATTTTATTACTGGGGGTACTTGGACATAATTTATTTCATGGGTCAAATGCCAGGCCATTACAATAGTGCATTACATTTCTGCTTATTAATGGCACAAAGGCTGGGGAAACAAGAGAGACTTTCAAAACCACATTTTCAACAATTTCTAAAAAAGCTGAAACCCAGCCATTCACTTGAAGAGTTCTCACCCATTTTCCATGTTCCTCGGCCTTCTTAATCAGTGTTTCATGTTTCTCCTTCATGTGATGATGTCCATCATTAAGAAGGCGCTCAGAATGCTCAGCTTCCTCCTTAAAATGTTTGTGCTTCATTATCTTGTGATCAAAGTGGAAGAGTTCTTGCTACAAAAAGAAATAAACTCATTTTCAAATGGATTAATTAAGATTGTTTTCTTGACTATCAGAATTCTAAAAAAGAATCGCAACACTCCCAATAATGACATTCTGATTCTAAGTGCCAGTGCAAAAAGCTGCACAATTATCTGGTGTGCAACAAAATTAATGCAGACTGCAGACTCTTTGGTTAGCTTGAATAGCACTTTGGTTAGCCTGCATATCATTCCAGTTAGCCTAGTTAGCCTGTTTTACGGTTAGCTCATAATAATGGTAATGGCAACAATATTTTCTGTAAAAGTGCCAGTCTGCATATGTCACACACCCACAATTATCAGGAATGTCATGACAATAATTAATTTTTTATTACTGACAAACTGGGCAAAGTCAATAATTATTAAGACTGGAATTTCACCATCCCCAGAGCCACCTTTCCCTCTAAGCTGACAGGTCCTTTGCATGAGTGAGGAAAAGCTGGCTCTTCAGGCAATAATTGATTCGCTAGATTTTATCAAATTTATTTGAAATCTAGCCAATCAAATCAACTGTCAACCAGCCCCACTGGGGTGACTACAGCTTCCACTCAGCTCTGAGACTAACACACATAAATTTTGACAACTGAAGAGCTTGCGGCACATTATAGCCTGTGAGAGCAGCCAGTTTTTTGGTGGAGCCAAGCGACAGTCAGAAATGTGTCTGCATTCGCAGGCTATACTGTCCTACATTGATTTGCTAGTGGTACTGTGTGTACATTGTACCACTCTGTAAATTATAATGTTGTCTGTTATCTTTTCTGTGATTCATCTACTGCTTTCACATTCCCTATTCCCATTTAACCTTCCCATTAACCCTCCCTCCACCGTACTTTCCAAGTTCCTCCAAAAAGAAAAGTTGCAAATGTTAGATGGCACCTTACCTTAATAGACTCAAGTTCATCTTCACTGAACTTTCCATTCTGAGCTCTCTGCCACAACTCGGTCACACGTGGATCACGGAATAATCCGTCCTCTTTCTCCCCGGTTGTCTTTTCCTTCAGTCTCGCAAAATTTTTACGCAGAGTTTCATGAGTATCCTCAAGCTTGTTACGCAACTTTTCAAGTTCTTTCTCTCTGATCTCATTTCGAGAAAAAACAGAGTTGTCCGAGATGTCGTCGTGGTCTGTTAAAACTTTTAAAAGACTGTTGTATTCTTTTAGCTTGTCTTTGTGGTGGTTAAATTCAGTTTGGAGATCATCTAATTCTTCTGGGCTGAATTTCCCTAAAAATAATGCAAAGATTAGATGAAAAAATTCAGAAATTTTTGCAATCGATAAGGCAGAGCTATCCATCCTTATGCAGAAAGATTTTAAATCGATGTGTAAATTGTCATCAATTCCCCCCCCCTCACTCCCCATGAGGTTCTTGGGATGACATCATAATATTATTATAATTTTTTGTGAAACTGAGTTGTAGTTTTCAATTTCAAAAGAACACAACCATTTGGATTTCCCAGGGGGTACAGCGGTCCTAGCCTGAATTTCAGACATCCCTCTGTACGAGCACAGAGGGATGTCTGAAATTCAGGCTACAGTGGTCCATGCTTAAAAATAATGGAAATTCCTGGGGGGTGGGGTGTCATCAACGACCCTTTGGAACAGAAATTCCCAAGGAGTTGGGGGGGGGAGGTGCAAACAAGAAAAACTTTTGTGGTGGAGGTATGGATAATTTCTGGAACCACACATCGCAGGAAACATACCGGTAATTTTATTGCTTGATTAGAAATGGAAAAACCTGTACCCGAACTAAAATGATACTAAACAATATGCTCCCTTGGTTTTCTTTTAATACCATACCCAATATCAGACCAGAAGGCAAAATAAACCATACCCCCTTTGGGGTGGCACAAGCATTGTCTCCTACATGTATATGGCTCACTACCATAGGGAGTACCCCATGGGGGCACACTTATCGGTTTGCATTTGCTCGTAAGAAAATCTCATGTCCATTCCGTTCGTGTCCCGTTTTTTAGCTTACCTGGACTTTGGACTCTAATAAGCAGCACAAGCAAGCACAAACCTTGTTTCTCCACAGATTCCCACAACTCACTCAAGCGTCTGTCGCCAAACATTCCAGTGCCCGCTTTGTTGTCGTTGATTTCGTTAGCAGTGTCTTCCATAGTATCAAGATGCTTTTCGAGGCCAAACTGTTCCAACACACGAGAAAATTTATGCCGTATCATTGCCTCCATTTCACCGTCTTCGTCTCCGCCCCTAGCCTTGAGATCTTTCCACCTTAGTTCTGCACGGTCTTGAAGTTCGAGCATGCGACGAAAGTCGCTCAACTTTTGCTCGGACATCTTGTTTTGCGCTTTCTTCCAAATCATATTGAGTTTGTTAATTCGAAATGGACTCTCTTTATCGCCCATTCTAGTATCCAGAGCGATGCTCTGGCTCATCGAAAGAAAAACAACGAGTAACGAAAGAAAAATCATCGTACACTTCCTTCTTCGTGACTTGCTCGATGACAGCTCAACCAGAACGATAAGGATGGGCCGATACTCGATACCAAATATTCGATACATCGATATTTTGACAATTTTGAAAAGTATCGATACTTTCGAAAAATATCGCACTTTCGATACGTTTTCGATACTGCACACGTGACCTGAGCCTGCGGTCTTCTGGTCAGCACCTGAGGTTTAAAAATTCACTTTTGCGCAAACAAATATTGATTTTCTTGTCAGTATTTGGATTTTTCTATTGCCTTGACTTGATCTAGTCCACGGTGAAACAAAATGACCAAAAATCAACATTCCTGGCTAATATTTTTAATGTCAGGACTCTCCTTTGTATGGTCAGACGAATCACGTGACATACCAATGACGTCAGTACGGAAATGACGTCATAATATCGATATCGATATCGATATCGAGAAAAAAGGCAAATATCGTATCGATATCGTATCGTTTTGAAAAACCTGTATCGGCCCATCCTTACAGAACGAAAGACTGCAAGGCCAGGCAACTTAGCAAAACACGCGTGACCAACGCGTTTCTCGCGGTTTTCGGTCATTTTCATCGCGTTCCGCGCTGCAAGGTTTGCAATGCGTCCGTGAATAATATCCCTTTGGCTCCTGCTTTTGTTTGATACTTTGTAGCATAAGTACTATACAAGTACTAGATATTTGAGATTTAACAAACTTTATCAAATGCAACGGTTTTTGGCAGTCAAGTTGGGTGCCTGTCTCTTTCCGTGAACTCTTTCAGGGCGGGGGGCACCTGAAGGCCGTACGAGGTTTTCCAATGCTTTACTTGGGTTGTTGATTGATTGAATGCAAATATATCGTTTGTGTTTCAAGCAACCAAAAACTCTATGTTAATTACACGAATCTCTGTTTTGCGATGCTTTGTAAATTTTTGGGCTATTTTCAGGTTGTATTTTTGGAGATGTTTGAGAGGAGATTTCTTAGAGGATTAGTGAAATTTAGAGAAAAAAGAAATACTGAAGATTAAATGGGATTTTGAAATTAGAATTTATAGTTAAAAATTAGTAGATCAAGAACAACATAACCTTATATCTTATAGCATATTGTAGTTTGTCAAAAGAAGATTATAAAGTGAAAGCAGACTTTGGGATTCTTATTTTTTTCTCTGATTAGTTATAGACAATGATTTGCGGTCAAGGCATAAAATGAATTAAATGATTTTCGCAGTAGGCAAGCAATCAAAATAATTGGCAACTGCTTTTGTTGAATAGCCTGAAGAAAAAAAATCACTACAGCTTATGTGTGCGCGTTTTATCAGGTTCGACGTTTCTTGTCGAAAAAGAACGACGATTTTCTTCATTGCAGTCAGCCACTGATTCACTGTGGTTTATTTTCTGGTCGATTTATACCGTCTTCAGTCTCGATCAGTCCGTGGTCATTTCATTTTGTTCCCTCCAGTTTATTTTCCGTCAGTAACTGGTCAGTAAATTAAACTTCCGTGAAGAAACTGATTGATTATCATATTTCATTCGTTTCTTCTTCAATTCCTTTTGATCTTTCACTCTTTAAACAATGACAGTTCAACTATTAAAAAAACACCATTTGTTTAATTTGCCGCCATCTTATTGGAGTTCCGGTGTTCCGCGGCAGTTTCAGGATATGACCGCTTTGTAGTCCCAGTGTTATTGGAAAACGCCCAAATTAATCACAAGGAAATAAACAAACACTTGCTTTCATACTTAGTCTTAAATATGTGCCAGTTTAATAGTTTGCGAAAACCTTTTGGAATTACTAGTAAACTGTTGTTACGCCAAACTTACGGGCGACGTTAAAAAACGTGCGTCGCTCACAGCTGAAAAGTCTGATAAGCAAAATCGATTAGTTTTTATTACGTCTACAGACTTTCTCAATTTGACTGGCATGCCTTTCAATCCGTCTGACCGCTCTTTTAATCATTCAACAAAGCATTATGCAAAATAGCCTTAAACATTCATCTAAATTTGCTTACTTTTCAGTCACGCGCAAACACTTTGATCGCCGCAGGATTCGTCCCTCTAGTCTGTCTTCAAATCCCGGTGATATTTTGTATCTACTGGCAAATCAACACAATATACAACTAGGGTAATCAAGTATATTTCTGGTCGTGTGCAACGGAAGTCTTTTTTACACTCGGTTTGTTATTTCAAGAGAACATTCCGGCGTGCCCAACAACCGCGTCGCAAGACCGTAGCACGCGCAGTTCGGTCTGTCGCTTTCAGATTTTTAAAAATCCTCACTGTACTCCAAGATCGCACTGGCAGCGATGAAGTGTACCGTACTGACTTTGGGGATAATCTTCTCAACATTTCTTCTGCATTACACGGTAAGTAAGCCAACAGTTTTTAAGAACCAATCACTTGCAAATCTACAGTTCGCGGAAACGCGCGTAAGTCAGTCAGTTGCTGGCATTTTTTAGTGCAAGCTCTTGGCAGTTTACCAAAGTTTATATTTTCGATTTTATCGTTTTCTTCATTATCGCTTATACCTTTATGCATGGATCATATACAGCTAAAAACACAACATAATCTCTACCCTTGAGCAATGTTTGTAGCACACAAGTTGTATTGTTGCGCATTCCGAAATTCGACACAAACAATCACTGTTTCAATACAAGGATTAGAAAATTAAAAATTCTTAATCTGCACACAGATTTTTCTTTGCCAAAAGACTTTCGAAATACTAAAGGATAACACATTGTAGATATAAACTTTGTCGAGTAAATTTCCTAATTAAATGTTTATGATTTTCGCTGCAAATAATTTGCAAGTGACAACGGTCAGTCAATCGAATCAAAAACTCAACGGGAAGTCAAGAATTTGGCGTACCAAGGTAATTCTGTTGGAAGCGAAAACAAGCTTGAGATTTTTCATTTCTGATCAGTTCTAAATAGAAACAAAATGGAAAGAAAGTCAAGTCGTTTGCGCTTTCTAAGGCAGATTAAAAGAATGCCCTCCGAGTTTATCTGAATCAATTTGGTAAATTTGCATATAAGTATTATAAATTTACTCCTTGGGAAATCGTAAATCATGTATTATTAAACATATATACTTTGAAAAGGCATTTATTAAAGAAACGCTCAGAATATTTAATCATCTTTGCAGTGGGTTCCTTCTGAATTAAAAACTTTTTTTTAACGTCACAAATTGCAAACGAAACCCGTCTGTGAAAACTGAATGTACTTTTGAAAAGAAAAGTTGATAGTTTTGAAAACAAAGTATCATAAATTATTTAGTACACCGTCTTGTTATTGTCTGTATAGAAACGCATATTAAAATCAGAATTAAGTTTTGATACACTAAAGCGAACTCGATCGCCCAGCAGAGTTGATATGACCGATTTTATTTTGAAAGCTTTTTTACGTTGCCGCGTTCCTTTTCCGACTTGAAACTTAACTGACAAAAATGCTTTCACGTTTTCTCATAGACTAAAAGAGTTTGATTGATAGTTTTTTGGGTTTTCACTTAGCTTGGACAATTAAAAACCTATTAAATGCGGTGGTTTGCTGTTTGATTGGCAGATAACTTTGAAAACTGACTCGAGTTGCTGATGTCAATCAAAGCGCTCAGTGTATTGAGTGTAAACAGAACTTTATACCATTAGGCTATTGGGCTATTGTCGAAGGCTGTAAAGTTCGTACAAACAACGGGCCTGGAAGTCTCTCTCTATGCTCAGAAAACAAACGCCTCTTTTAAAAAACTCAATTACTACCCTGGCCTGCTCGAGAGGCGTGCGAGCCTTGAGATGTGAACCAAAACAAGTTGCAAAATTTGGTGCGAGCGGAATTAATAAGGATAAGACAGTCAGGTAAAATGATAAAAAAAAAAAACATCAATATACAGAAACGCAAAAAAAAAAACAATGCGTATTAGCAATTTTTATCTTGAATTTTTCGAGTAGTCCGTTCTCAAAGGAAAACAAATCCCAGTACGAGCTTAAAATAAAATCTCTGTAGAAAATAGGAATAAAGAACTTCTTGGTTTCCGTAAGGTGGATTTCCACTGTCGCGTAATTTTACGTTTGTCGCCGGGCGTGAATTTAACTGGCTTTACGTGCGTAAAATAAAATAGAGGAAATGTATGAACGTATCGCGACTGCGGAAAAAAAGTTGAACCACATTCAACTTTTTTCGCCGAGAAGCCAACCGGCGACATCAGGATATTGGCCTCGTTTTTTTTAGGTGTTTATGGCCCATGACTGCGTCTCGGTACACATGTACAGTATTAAAAAAGAATTTGGCCAATATCTTGCCATCCTGATCTGGCGCTTGAAAACCAATATTTATAACGGAACCAGTATAGGAACTAGTTCTTGAGTACATGTGTATTTCTACGGCAACTCAAAACAAAATTGTGACACTTATTTTTGTCCTGTTTGTTAGGTTGTGTTATATTCTTTAATCTTGGACTGTGTTTTGTACACTGGGTCTGAAAATCCCTGATTATAAGAGATTCATAGAGGATATTACATGGTTGCGCGGAGATATGAAATTTATCTTCGAGTGTTCAAATCGATATCTCACGAGTGAGCGCAGCGAACGAGTGGGATATCGATTTGAACACGAGAAGATAAATTTCATATCTCCAAGCAACCATGTAATATTCTGTTTATTATATAAACCTACTAATTACGATGTTTTTGACGATTTTCCGAAGATTGCCGACCCTTTCCGAAGATTTCCGAAGATTTGCAAAATGTTGTCCGAAGGTCGCACGAATGTTTCCGAACTTTTCCGAATATTTCCGAAGATTGCCGAAGATTGCCGAGAAAGATCCGAAGATGTTTCGACTTAATATCGATTTACTTTGGGCTCATTCAGCATTGAAACAGGGCAAACTTGTCAGAAAATGTTTCGAAATCGATATCTTCACATGTGAAAATAACATGTTATTTTCACGTGTGAAGATATGATTTTTTCGCGCGAAAGATTTCCTGGTATTTCACTGATGTTTATATAATAAAATAAAGTATTACATGTTACATCTTATTTCCACGATCCACGTCTGAAAATTGCAAATGAATTGCATGTGTTTATTATCAAAGAATTCAACTTCTTTTTACTCTTTCCAAATAGGTTCATGGAGGTACAAAAGAAAAAAAAATTAACTTAACAAAGAATAAACGTAAGTTACTTAAATGCAAATATTTGTGTACTTTGAAACCTATATACACAGCTCAGAACTCTAAAAATGGTAAACATGGTAAAGAATGCTATTATTTTTTCGTGGGGCAAAAGGAAATATAACAATTTATTTAAGTTCAATACGAATCACGAGTAAAATTTTCAAGCCGAGTCTAAGTCATTTACTTTATTTAATTTTGCAGATTGCTGGCGGCTTTGCCCCTCTGGTCAAGAATGCGCGCTTCAGTCAGACGGCACTGAACAGTGTGTGTGTGCGTCTCAATGTAAAAAGAGACACAAACCCGTGTGTGGAACAGACGGACACCTGTACATAAACCACTGCGAGTTACACAGAACAGCGTGTGTTAATGGCAAGAAGATTGGCGTCGACTGGAACTTGAAATGTTTAAAGAAACAAGCCAAAACAAAGGGTATGTTGAAATTTAAACTTTATCATTTATAGTTGTAGTTGTTTCAAATGAGAGGGGGGGGACGGTAAAGCTAAAGATAAAGCCGTTAAAGCGCCTGAAGCTGTACACGAAAAAAATTAATAAAAATAAATTACCTTTATTTAGACACGGTTGGGTTTAAAGCTAGAAGCTTGTGGGGGCCGTGTATTCCCGATCTAATTGGAATTTAAAAAGTGTTGGTTTTTGTGGAGGGAGGAAAACGGGAGAACCCGGAGAAAAACCCTCGGAGCAAGGACGAGAACCAATAACAAACTCAACGCACATATGATTTTTTTTTTTTTTTTTTTTTTTTTAATATTTTTAATTTCTTGCCATACAAACATACAGTACAAAATTACAAAGAAAAAAGAAACACTACTTACAATTTAAACATTACTTACAGTCCTAACGCTACTTACTTACACTAATACAATACTTACTTACACTACAACAATAAATTATTACAAGCTTAACATTACTTACTACAAACAAAGCACGTTAAAAAATAAACAAGGTATATTATGCTATGGAGAGCAGAAGAAAAAAGAGACATGCAAAGCAAACACCAGCTTTCTAAACAAAAGGTCAAAAAGCAGGTTTCGAAAAAATAGAGTGACCTAAAATATTTTCGGTGGAGTTTTTTTAAAAGGTAGAGTGGAAAAAGGAAATAGTCTAACTTAATACAGGAATAAAGATATTCCATTTTCTGTAATGTTGAGCAAGTGTACCTTTTTTCCTGGCAATGTAAAATTCTAATTTAAGAGTAGCTCTTAATTTAGCCTTAAAAACTGGTAAAGAGGGTTTAATCTTATCAAGCTTACACCTATAAATAAAATATTTTCCAAGAAGAAGAATATGGTTAACTACCATAGAGTCTGTATCGATATCAAACTTACCAAACAAAACATCGGTGAGAGAAAAATTTAAAACTTCATTCTTATGGATGGCCAACCACGACAATACCTCTTTCCAGAATACCTCGCTTGCTTTACAAAGAAACAATAAATGCTCGAGGGATTCATCTTCAGAGTAACAGAAAGCACATAATGGCGAGTCTACAATCTTAAATTTATAAAGTCTGTCATTTGTATACACAATATGGTTTAGTAATTTGTACTGAAAAGCTCTTAACTTTGTATCCAAAGTAACACTAAACGCTAGAGAATAGATTTTCTTCCAATCGACGGAGAGATTTGGATAGTCATTTTTAAATTTCTTTTGGGCAGTAGGAGGAATTACTTTACGAGAAAGAAACTCTTCATAAACTATTTTGGAGGGAATGTTAGAAATATCCAACATTTCCCCCTTTATTGGCACTTCAAAAGAATTTGCAGGGCAGGAGTATGGTTCACGGTATATACTCTCACCCTTGATAATGGAGCGCCATTCCTTTGGAATGGCACTGACTACTCCCATTAAAAGGAAAAATTGACTAGGTGATAGTTTTGACCTGAGAACTTTATCACTTTCCAGAAACGTATTGTCTTTAGAGACTAAATCTCCGATTTTGCTTATCCCACAGTTTATGCGGAAAAAGGCATGATATAAAGATTTACCTTCACATAGAATGTTTTTATTATTCCACAAGTATTGGTTCATAACATCCCCGTACGAAACCACTTCTTTACTTGAAAGAGTTGACCACGCAGCAAGACAATCTTTGTAAAACTCGGGTAAAAATATGGGCAATTTTGGGCAATCAAAATGACACTGCAAAATGAACTTTCCGCCTAGTTTTTTCAAATAGTGGTTTAAGAAGATCTTCCAGGGACTAACATAGTCCTCAATATACTTCTTCACGCACATTATTCTTTGCGCTAGAACCATAGATTCTATATCCAGCATCTTAAGCCCTCCATTTTCAATGCAATTAATCAAAGCTAACCGTTTAACCTTATCCTTTCCTTTCCAAATAAAGCTGTAAAGTTCTTTATTGACTGCCTGTATGAGATCTTTAGACACATGAATAAGCGACGCTTTCGACATAAATTTCGGAATAGCAAAAGATTTAACGATTTGTATCTTTCCTATAAGTGTGAGTCCCCTCCATTTCCACATGCCTAATGTTTTTTTAATAGACTTTATAATTGCCTCGAAATTATCCTTTTTCCTAGAAAGTTGATCATAATCAAAGTGTACGCCTAAAATCTTAATTGAGCGTTTAAATTCATAGGAAGGTGATTTAGACAAATTTTGGACCCCTAAGCAAAAAAATTCTGTTTTTTCCTCATTTAATTTTAAACCTGAGAATCTCGAAAACAGATCTAAATTAACAATCAGGTTCTCATACGAAGACTTATTCCTCAAAAAACATGTCATGTCATCCGCGAAAAGAGAGATTTTCACAACTTCATCCTCAATTTTGATCCCTTGAATCTTGTCATTTTGTCGAATACTGCAAGCTAGAACTTCTAAACTAAGAATGAACAAGAGAGGGGATAACGGATCCCCTTGTCTCACACCACGGTCAACATTAAAGTAACTTGTCGCAAATCCATTATTTATTACGCAACTAGACACGTTTGAGTAAAAGGTGCGAATCCACTGAATAAAAGATGGTCCGAAATTGAATGTGCGAAGGACCTTCAATAAGAATCTATGGTCCAAAGAATCGAACGCTTTCTCAAAATCAATTGTTACAAGGATACCCGACTGATCACTACATTTTGTATATTCTAATACATCATCAATGGTCCTGACGGCGTCAAATATTGATCTTCCTTTCACATAAGCGTTTTGGTTGTAATGAATCAAGTCAGGAAGTATATTCTCTAATCGTTTAGCTAGCGCTTTGGAGGCTATTTTGGTGTCCACATTAATTAAGGAAATCGGTCTCCAATTTTTGATCAGCCTTTTATCTTTTCCTTTCTTTTCTAATAAAGTGATCACCGCTTGTTTCTGAGAGTTAGATAACTCTCCGTGATTATGTGCATAATTGAGACAAGCTACCAAATGTTTTCCAAGAATAGGCCAAAAGGCTAAGTAAAATTCCGTTGTAAGGCCGTCGTTACCAGGTGTTTTGTTCTTTTGAAAACCATTCAAGATGTTGAAACATTCACCGATAGTCAATTCTACCTCACACTTCTCTTTCTGTATTTCAGACAGTGTGGGTAAGGATACGCTGTTAAGAAATGCGTCTAATGAGGCTTCACTTTCTCCAGTAGAGTTCACTTGGTAAAGATTTGAGTAGAAACTTCTAAGTTCGGCCATTATTTCTTTGGGATTCGTTGTCAGAGATTGATCCTCCTTAAGAATCTTTCGGATTGTGCTCTTTTTACCCCTAGAGCTCTCCAAGTTCAAAAAATACTTGTTGCTTTTCTCTCCTTGCTCGTACCATCTTGCCCTTGAACGGATTATAGCGCCTTGTGCAATGTATTCATATTGAAGGTCATACTCGGTTTTCAAAATCTCTAGCCTATTCAGATTATCCGTAGATGGATCCTGGTCACAAAGCTCTTGAAGGATTGTCAATTTTTCCTCTAGAGATGTCAATTTCGCCTTCCTTTCCCTCGCTTTGCGTTTACTGTATGAAATTGTCTCCTGTCTAATTTTGAATTTAATGAGATCCCAAAGCAATCTGGGATCATGTATATCCCTAAATTCGTCAACCCAAACCTGGTATCTATCGTTTATTAGAGCTACATAGTCATTGTCATCTAATAAACTTGCATTGAACTTCCAGAAGGAAGGACCGTGTGATTTTTCTTCTATTCCATTAACTGACAACAGAATGGCTGAGTGATCAGACTTTATGGAAGGAATAATGCTCACCTGATCGATCTCCTCCTGCAAGGCATTATCGGTTAACCAAAAATCAAGCCTCCTTTGGATCACAGGAGTTTTCTGTGTCCAAGTAAAACGTCTTATTCCTGGGTTCCTAAGTCGCCAAATGTCTACTAGATCGTACAGTAAGCAAATATTCTCAATCTGCTTAGCTGATTCCTTTAATTTTGGTTTGCCCCCACAACCATCAAGGTTGGGGTCTAAAATAACATTAAAATCTCCCCCAATGATTATTCTACAGTCGTCATCTATATCAATGTTATCCAATTCCTCCTTGATTTTGTCGAAAAAGTGAGTTTGCTCACTCGTTTTGTTTGGAGCATAGATGTTTACTAATAAAAACTTTTGATCTTGCACCAGCGCCTCGAGAAAAATAAAACGACCCTCTTTGTCCTGCCGCATGGACTTGATTTGGAATTCCAAATTATTTTTAATTAAAACAAGCACGCCTCTGCTATGTACAGAACCATGCGAGAAATACATCTCACCCTTCCACTGCTTTTTCCAAACATTTTCAACTTCCTTAGTACTATAGGTTTCCTGAATAAAGCAAATGTCGACTTGTTGTCTCATTACCCATCCAAATACTGCTTTCCGTTTTTCAAAAGAACGAATCCCACGAGCATTTAAGGATAATAGTTTAAATGCAAAGTTGCTTGCTGTCATGATTTTACCACAACTTTTAGAATTTGTAAAAGGCCACCAATGCAGCTGTCAATGGAATAACAAAAAGCGTTACCTGAATTCATTTCCATACAAAAGTTGTGAAGAAAAATATTGCGTAAAGCAGGCGTTTGTTTGCGGAAAAAAAAAATTAACACTCTCCCTCATTGCATTTGCAATTAACACCCTACAAGACACTAACGAATAACGAAAACGACAGAACATAAAAGGTGACCAGAAACACTGTTGTGCCACCGTAGAACGACTCGAGGAAATTGATTGAAACAAAAAACAACATAAAAATAAACACAAACTAAATACGAAAACTAAGCGGAGAGGGGAAATGATGATTACAACGGTTATTTGTTCCCCATAACTTCGTCTATTAAATCATAATAAGGAGAAAGCAAGGCCATTTACGACTGAGGCAAGCTTATCTAGTTACAAATTCGCGTTCAATATAAGTTCAAGCTGTGCCTAAATATAGGCATCAAACAATTCAAACAAAAAAGTAAACGTCAATAATTAAAGTGGGTTTAAGTGTCCATCGATATACAATTTATCAGGTTCAGCGCGGCTGAAATACGCGATCTTACCCGCTTTTCTTGCATCGACCAGCTTCTTCGACTGGAGCTTCCTTCGGTTAACTATTTCTTTTGGCAGGTCTGCAGCGATCCTATACCCGGAATCTTTCAACGACTTTCCTTTTGAGAAAACTGCTTCTCTGTCGCTATATCTAAGAAACCGAGCGATTATTGCTCTAGGGCTTCCATCATCATGAGGCTTTCCGATCCTGTGGACCCTTTGAAATTCGATACCCATTGTTTGGACACCACATTGCTGTTCCAGGAAAGAATTAAGCACCATGCGACAGTCTCCGCCTTCTTCTTCCTCGCTAATGCCGTAGAAACGCAAATTTTCTCGCCTTTGATACACTTCAGCATACAACAGTTTGTTTTCCAATTCTTTGTACCTGTTCTCACAGAACTCGCTCGCCTTTTCTCGGGCCGCTGTCGCTTCGTTGACTTGCGTATTGAATTCCTGGAGGCCATTTTGTAACTCTTGTACGGCCGTCCTCGTGGTCGAATGAGCATCTTCTAATTTTTCCACTCTGCCTTCTAATGAGTTGAATTTGGTCTCCAGGTTGGACACCTTAGTGTTTATCTCCTCAAGTTTATTGTCCATGATCTCTAATCTTTTTAAGATAAGATCTAATTTCGTCTCCAAGGCGTCCGCCGACATTTCGAAGACCTCAGTAGATCGCTCGGGCGAGGTACCCGAGTTAAACTCTCTTGCTCGTTTTTCCACGGGCGATGCACCAGACGCGCTCGAATTACTGCTTTCTCTAGTTCGCTTGGGATTCATAAGAGTTTAAGGCCTAAAAACATCATTAATTGACGAAGTTACGCGGAGCAGTTTGAAACACGTCTACAGCCTCCGCATGCCTCGACCCAGTCCCTCTAAATACCAACGCACATATGATGCCGGGTCTGGGAATCGAACCCGGGCCAAATTGGAGGGAGGTGAGCGCTCCCACCACTGCGCCATCCCTGCCTTCCTATATTTGCGTTTTTAGCTTGCTTGTGTGACCGTCAGGATGCGAAGGAAGTATTTCAAATTAACGAACATGGTTTAACTCCCAGCTGGCGGGGGCCGACCGTTTGGACAGCTTTTACATTGAGTAGCCTAGGAACCAGTTGAACTCGGGACTATCGCAAACAAATCGATCCAGTGGCAGGGAGAAGGACGTGAAGATGAATCCGGAAGTTCCGGATGGTAGAAGAACCGCGCCCCAACTACTCGACCCCACTGTTCCTCTGTGAAGGGAATCAAGTTTCTACACTGCGCACAGCCCTCTATGTACTCGTATTTTCGTTCGATCGTTGAGCTCGGGAAAAAATCTCGAGTGAACTGGACGCCAGCGCAAAGCAGGAAGCGCGAGCCCCCACCGCCTCGTGCAGTGGTCCCTCATGATTCACGCTCGCGCTCACTTCGCCTGCTTTACGTTTCTCTTGCGTCATTTTGCGTTAAAAAACGCAGAGGCTGTGAACAGTCTAACAAGTTTCTGCCATCATTTACATTTATTACCTTCCCATTTCTCATTTAACTTTATTTTTCTTTGGCCATCGTAGCTTAATTAGAAATAACACGCAAACTGCAGTGATAAACATGACGAACAAACGCATTGCTTGACGTTTCGTTTGCTTCTACATACATCTTCAGAAGTGACCGTTGAAATGGAAGTAACAACTAAATTTAAATTCGAAGAACAATAAGATTGGCAGATGACAAAAGCGGAAAAATTATGACAAAAGATAATAATATTTTAGAAAAAAAAATACTAATTTGCATATAACAAAATGCAAACTAATAAAGATTTTTTCCTGCCTACATTGTCATTTAGGGCAGGTTTCAAATCCCAAATTAGCAGAGTCTCCTTTATCTTACAATGGATATCTGACCGTCCTCTTGCTAATATGTCAAAGTGGTCCCATTTTATATTATGACCAGTTGACGTGACGTGGTCTGCAATAGCAGATGCGTGACACTAACTTGTGGTCGCTTTAAAATGTTCAATTTAAAATGTCTAATTTCTCATTGAACTTTGTTTTTATCTTAAGATTGTCCCAAAGAGAAATTATCCGATATGAAGAAGCTCATTTTAGCCAGCCTTCCAAAAGGAGCTACACAAGGAAGTGACGTCAAAGATCCTGATCGATGAGTTGTTCTTCCGGTATAACAGGGACCGCGATCACAGTATCAGCAGTTTCGAGCTCAAAACCCTGGTTACTGACTACGTCATGTATGGCAACATCAAAGAACTCGCGGACGTGTGTCATCCGTCACAGTGGTTGAATGCTGCAGATAAAGACCAAAACGGATTTCTCTCCAAAGATGAATTTTTACGGAGTCTAGGTAAGATAAACTGTATTTTTCGCATTTTTTAAAGAAATAAAACAAAACAACAAATTAAAAGCACGCAGGTTCTAAACTATGTATTAGATTTCTAGCAATATACTTATGAAAAAATATGTATAAGCTTTTTTGTGTAATATTAATTTATAACATCGGTTTCGAGCCTTAGCCGGGGCACTGCGTTGTGTTCTTGGGCAAGACACTTTATTCTCACAGTGCCTCTCTCCACCTAGGCGTATAAATGGGTACCGGTGAATTTATTGCTGGGGTAACCCTGCGATGGATTAGCATCCCATCTAGGAGATGGTGGAAATACTCCTAGCCACTTCGTGCTGGGGAAACCGGAACAAGCCCCGGGCTGATGGACCGCTAAGCTCGTATGCCTGGCATGCACATTTTTCCTTTATATATATATATCGGTTTCTTGAATTATCTTTGCAGCGAGCAAACCGGAAGTTAGCATTCTGCAAAGTGACGAGCAACCGATGTCTGGCTCCAATCTCACTCTCCGATGCAGGGTGCGTGGTTACCCTGTTCCTACGGTCACGTGGTTCAAAGATGAAATACAGCTGAACGCTAAGGACCACATTTCGACGAACGAGGAAGGGGAACTTTTTATAAAAGAGCTCGGTGTAGGTGACAATGGAGTGTACACATGCGAGGCATCAAATGACTTGGGAGTGGACCGGAAGCAAGTGAAGGTTAAACGTCCAAGAACCGATCACGGAAGCTCCAGGTAAAGTCACTAAAGTATCTTATTTTAGTGTTAAAAGTAATTCGCGTTTGCTTTGGTTTTGCATTAATAGGTACGTTTAGTGATTTGTTTAAAAAGTCTCGCGCCACTTTTTCAGCCAATATCAGAATTTAAACCAAACCCAATCGTGACTCACTCACATACATTTTCCCGCGCTTCGTGCTTCGAGCTACTTGATTTGCTTAACTGGATTGTGCCCTTTGAATTGGAATAGCTGGATTTTCACTACCTTTATGATGTAGGCAGGCATTACTGGGTGATTGAGGCAGAATAGAACGAATGAAGTAAACCTCTTAATGCTCATTAACTCTTGTATATTCTACTGGTCTTAGATCGCTTCTTCTAAGAGCCCTACTTTAAGTAGGTAGAGTAGTTACTTTAGGTGGGCCGTTTGACAATGGATGGAAATAGGTAGTAGTTAGTTGTTAGGTAGTTATGTGGTTGTAAAATTGCTCTAGTTTAACCATCGCCGTAAGCCGAACACTTTGCATTACTACCCTCCAAAGAGATTCTATGACCCTCTATGATCCTTTTTGACGTCCTGATTGAAACTTGCTTTTATCAAATTGGTTTTGTATTTTAACGCAACTTCACCTTACTTAAGAGGATTAACTTCAACTTCACAGCAAACCAAATTTATTTCTTTCCGAGCCTACGTACCAGTCTTATTTCAGCTATTCGTCTCTGTCTATTTCTTACTTTAGCTGTTCCAGGGAGTAACCTATTTTACGTCTTCGCAAACGACGGTGTTTACGTCATCGATCCTGAAACGTCATCGACTGTCAAGCACATCACAGCTGATGACGTCATAAATGGTACAGCATCGCCAATTTGCACGAGTGGTCGACAGAAAACGTGCAACTGGGGCGGGGCTGTGAGCGTTAACTTGAAATACATCTACGCAGCGGACTTCCTGGGGAAACGAGTCCTAGTGCTGGATATTGCGGCTCAAAAATTCGTTCAAATAGTAGCAACAGACGACTATCCCTACCAACTGAAATATATCAGGTGAGGAAGTATGAGAATTATATTAAACCTCACTGGTCTTGATATGCGTAGTATAGTTCTTGCAGCTACTTATCAATCTCTTCAATTCTCACGACCTACGTATGGTGCTTTGTAGTGAAATACTAAAAGGAAGTTACATATTGAACCCGCATCTTTCAAAAAAGAGCACCACTCTAAATCACCAACAAAGAAAATTTAATACTCAAATGCTACTCGATCGGGGTAGGCCAGCTAAAAAATAGCTATTATTCAGAAAAAAAGTTTCTTTCACTGTTCCTTAAGTGCTCAAATAAAATCCTTTCTTCGTTGTATGTACCTCAGTGGGAACAGGTATCCGGTTGAAATAAACCACAACTATCTTTACTAGAATAGCTTAAGTAGTTTTTAGTAAACTTATTCCTATTGTTATAAATTCTCCTGTAGCTTGTTCCATGTTCTAAGATCGTCGGAAACTACATCGTTAATAATTATGAAACAAAGCAAGGCCGGACAGAATAGCTGAACGGCTAAAAAGCTCTCTCCATGCCTCCCTTGCACGCTCGGTTAAACTTTGATCAGGCTATGGACAATCAATTAAACAAAAACGAACAAACAAACGAAGTCAAAGAACACAAATCATTACAAATACTACGCGTAATCTTTTTTTAAGCCTTTCCTTGTCTCTGCTTAAAGGTCCCTGGATGCTGTCTGGATCCTGTGCTGGGAAAGCAGTGATCTTGATATCCTCACTGAGGACGAAGACGACAACGGGACACTGTCAGTGATAAACGAAGCAAGTAAAGTGACTGTCCACACGTCAATCAAGGCTCGAATGATTGACGGCTACCCACGGCCTGTGCATGGCTTCTTTGAGGCGGCGAACTGCGAGTTGACAGACGAGGAAACGAAGTATGCGTACGTCACTCATATTATGGAACCTGGCCTTCATGAAGTGGACCTGGCTACCAAGCAGTACTCGAAGTTTTACAATCTCAGTGATTACCAGTGTTACGGGACATTTAGCTTAGCTTTGTCTCAGCCTCACAGATATGCGTTCGTCCAGTGCTACACCAATGAAGACCGAGATACCAAAGCGCAGATAGTGATGGATTTAAAAAACGAAGAAATCAAGGCAATAAACTCAATTCATTTTGGCTTGCCGTTCGCATCCCCTGACGGCCGTTTTGTCATCACGTTGAACTATTTTGCTATTTTAACCCAGTATATTGACCCGTCAGGCCAGATTTACCTGTTCCAGGACATCGAGTCCAGCCTGTTACTCAGCAGCCTCGCCTTCTACCCACGTGACGCGGGTTATGACGTATACGTGACGTCAAAGGACCAATCGGCAATAATCCTGCTTCATGTGGACCAAACAGGTATAAAAACACTCAAGTTTATTTCCACAGTCGGCAAGCCGTCGCAGGACACGGACTGGGTCCACACTCAACGCTCTATTGTGATTGGCTGCGGGTCTAACGTTCGTTACCTAGCAACGGCTGCAACTGGCGAGGATGCAGTTGTTATTCTGGATGGCGAGAAGCAGGAGATGGGAGGAAAGGTTACAGGAATTAAGGGAGCTCGCACAATTGTGTGGGTCGGTAGTGAATAGAAATAAAACAGATTTTTCTAGCCAATGACGAAAATCAGAAAGCATCATTTTCTTGTTGCAAGGCAAATTAACAGATAAAACAGCGTAGTTACGTTGTAATTTGCGTATCACAAAGATGAATGTTGCCATGATTCAAATGATCTTTTAAAAATTGTTTTTAGTTATACAGTAACATCTCGAATTTCTAAGGTGCAGTGGTTGCATGTTTTTGCTGCCGATAGAAGAAGTCCAAATTAATAAGTAGGCTTAAATTCACTGAGTTCTATGAGCTGCTAACACTAAATAACTAGAAAATTGCCCGCTCGCGTACAAGAACATGACAGGTAGTTTAAGATGTGTTGTCCATAAAAAGCGTTTTTTTTTTACACAAATTGCATGTTACACATTAAGTGTGAACGGTAAATTCCAAACGGATCTTTCACCTCCAAAAATGGGGCCGAACGATTTAGTAGTAGAAAGTTGAAGACTTGGTTAAAGATTTTAAGGAAGCTTCGTCGTGGAAGGGATTATTAAAGTCCTAGTTCGTTATTTGCAATCCGTCTGAAACCACTGTTGTTTCATTTTGGCTTCTTCAGTGTTGCTGACTGTTTTGCGTTGTAATTGTTGTAATTTTGCAAAATGCAAAAGTTGACTTCAATACGTGACCATCATTCGAAGATTCTTTTGGAAATACATTGTTGATGATCTTTACATTAGAGGTTAGGCAACCCTCAAGCACAGTGTGTTTAGCTTGTGTGCAGTGGGGGTGGGGAGGGTTGGCAGAATGGCGTAAAGAAGACCAAAGAACTATAAGATCTCTCAGCTAAGAGACTGACATTTCAGTAGGCAATTTAAATAAATGTTTATTTTTGTTGGAATAACAGTTATACTTGTAACTGAATCAGATAGTCCTATCTACTTTATTCTTTATTAAACATTGTTGTCACTAATAAAGTCGATCTTATAAGATTTGTGGTGTCCAGCGTCTTTAATCCTCCTGTGTTTTGCAAGACTTTTAATAAAAATCACAGCGTCAAATCAACTGTAATCCTAAAGGGGAGATACAAAACAGGACGTTTCGTTAAGTTTTTTGGTCAGATACTTCGAGCGGTTTTCACTTGAGTATCGAAAATAATTCGCATTTGCTTTGGTTTTGCATTACTACGCTTAGTGATTGGTTAAAAAAACTCGCGCTACTTTCTCAGCCAATCAGAAGTAAAACCAAAACCAATCGCAACTCGCTTACACACGCTTTCCCGCGAATCGTGTCGGCTACGTATATTTACCTCGAGGTTTGATTGGTTCACTGGATTGTCAGTATCCTTTTGTGATTGGCCAGAGTCATCCATCACGATAACTTTGGTTTTCATTTAACGACACTCATTTGAAAACCGCTCTATAAAACTTCATTTTCGCATTAATTTATCTAACACAGTTAACCGGAAGTTGAAACGAAAACTGACTCGATCCCTTGATAATTTTGTAGATTGACAATAGTTTCGCAGTTTTTCGTTACTGACTTACTTTTTCTCGCTTTACTTTCCATGACGATTCATTCGTAGTCTAGATCTCTGGGGACCTAATAAAGGAAAAAAATGTAAAAATTCTTGCACTGATCAGACGCCTCAAAGCTACAATGTGGTTGCCAGCAAACCATTCCTGAGGCAAGGTAACAAAATTTAGGACATGACTTTGCACAGCTACAGTTCATTAAAATACAGATGCTAAGTTAATACTAACTTCTTATTAACTGAGTACTAGGGCTGCACAAGGGAATATTTGTACACGGTCGTGTCATACGTGAAACATCAAACACACTTACTGTCAGCAAAACGCATGTCCCTTGCATCTTTCAAGACGTATTCTGACAGTTTAAAATACAGAACATTAGAATCTAATTGTATCTATAACAAAAGTTTCGATTTTGATTGGGTCTACGCTCGCCTGTGTGACGCGTATTTGGCGCGCGATCACGTGGGTATCCAATCACAGGTATCCAATTTGAGTAACTTCAAATTGGATTCATTCGCCCGTCAATCACGTGTATTCAAATGGGTTCTTTTTTACTGGTTTGGAACGATTTTTACCTACGATATAATTTTTTGATACCACGTTTCTGAAGTTTATATGTTGCCTACGCAAGTTAAATCTGTTTTAGAAAGTTAATCGACCTCTGTTAGAAGTTCCTTATTGATTGCATATCATTGTCGTGTGCATTTTTAAGGCCGTTCGTTTCAAGGGGTAATCGTTTCATACCATTTTCTCCTTTAGAATCTCGTTCCTCTATGTCGCCAAATAACCTATCGAGACAGAAGAATAAAAATGGGTTTTGTGGTATACTCAATTTGAGTTCGAACTAAGACCTCAGCTATAGAGGTTATGAAACTGTAAGTGTATGTAATTGAATTCAGTTAATAATAATGAAAAAAGAAGAAAAGAAAAAGAAACTGTAACGTGAGGGGTCATGAATGGTCCCTCAAAATGCTGCAGTGCTTGCAAGATAAGGCTTCTGCTCGGAATGCTCGCAAAGTTTTAGTGAGTGCTTGTTTGTCCATAGGCGCATATTTTTACAAATGCTCGCATGCTCGGTTTTTTAAAGAGGTGGATTTTTCAAAAGTGCTCGTTGCTCGCAAGGCTGGCTTTGTCAATGCTCGTGCTCGCTAAGAAAAACGCTCTGCTTGCACGCTCGCAAATGCTCACAATGACCATTCAATACCCCTAACGTGGACGTGTTTTGACGACTTACCCTCGCTTGCCGTGTCGGTTCATCCGTAACTTTCGAGGTGGAGCAAGACCTGTAAATAAATTACAATCCATAAAAAGTTAGCCAAATATAAGAAAAGTCCTCCATTACTAGATTCTGAAACGACGGCAGGGATTGTATATGCAAGTGAAACAATCAGTAAATAACTGAGTTACTTACTGTCAGCTGCTATCGTGTCTTTTGTGTAATAGACATTGTCTTCTGGAAAGAAAATTATAACGTAGTTACTTGTCAGTAAGGATACTTTCGTTTAAACTCCATTCGCAATCTTTTCTTAATCATCTTTCTTCTTGGTTAGCTGTTTTTTAAATCTCTGTTTTTTATGTCAAGATAAATAGAGAGGTTTTCACTTGATTGTCGTAAGTCCTCGTTTGCTTTGTTTGCATTATTACGCTTAGTGATGTAAAAAGGTAAAGGTAAAGATTTTTTTTTTTGTTTTTTTTTTGGGGGGGGTGGGGGGGGGGGATAAAAAAAAAAAAAAAAAAAAAATATTATATTATAAAAAAAAAAAAAAATATTAAAAGGAGGAGATTTTGTGGGGAGAGGGAAAAAAATGGGAACGGGACAAAAACGCCCCCGTGATTGGCTCAAAAAATCTTGCACCACTTTCTCAGCCAATCAGAAGTAGAACCAAAACCAATCGTGATTCACTCGCTTCATGTATTTGCTTCAAGCTTTCATTGGTTAGCCGGATTGCCTGTGTCCTTTGTGATTGGGCAGAGTGCTGACTATGGTTTTGGTTTTCGACACTCAATTGAAAACTGTTCTACAAGTTAATTACTGTTTGCGATTTACTTGCATTACCGTAAAAGCTACCCCTATCTTTTAAGCCCCCTCCCCCTCTTTTATTTTTTATTTTTTGTGAAAATGTTAACATCACTAAAACAATAAAAAGTCTACTTTATTTCCCTTATATGTTCCCTAACGATAAATGTTTTGAAATTAGCTCTCTTTTCTAATAACCCCCATCTTTATTAAGCCCCCCCCCCTCCGCCCTTCAAAAGGCGTCCAAAGAAATAAGCGTCCCGGGGAGGAGGAGGGGGGGGGGTGCTTGATAGAGTGTTTGCGGTATTCCATTTCATTTGAGTCTAAGTAGCGTTTCCATATTATCCCTTCATACCAGTTTCGCCTTCAGAATCTTGTTCCTCGACCTCATCAAATAACCTGAAAGGACAAGATTTGTCTTATAATCAAAGTTCTAATTACGGAGTAAACGAGGCAGGGTGGTTGAGTGGTTTAACTTAAGGACGTTAGTTTCTCACATGTCTAGTAGAAAAAAGAGATATTACCTGCGACAAAGCTACAAAATTTGACGATTTATAATTCTACCTCAGTTTGAGTTCAAGTTAATCAATTAATTACGAGTTATCGTGGCTAACTTGTGAAGGGCGTTGGCTTTTTAAGCAGGAGGTTTCGCCCAAAATGCCACTAGCTGGATTTGCTCTCAATACCGTACGTTTTTTTTATCTCTGTAAGCCTGCCTCGCTAACTGGGATTGCCATTTATGATCTCCCTAACTGTAATATTTCGATCAAAGTGGCACGGACGTGTTTAAATGACTTACCCTCTTTTGCCGTGCCGGATAATCCGAATCTTAGGTGGCCTTCCTGGACCTGTAGGTCAGATAACCCTTAGTTATTAAGGTCAATTTATCAATCATGTTACTATGGTAACAGTTTTACGCTAAATTAAGTAATGCAACTGAAAATACAGGTGAAGGAGAAACAGTGAAGAGAGTGACTTACTGTCAGCCATCATCATGTCTTCTGTGTAATACGCATTGTTCTCTGAAAAGGAAATTGCACTCGTAATTAATCCGTTTCAAACTTGTTAAGTCTTAACCATTTTACTCTTTTTTTGATTTGTTATTACTTATTTTATTGTAACGTTTCCTTCAATTTGAAAGAAAATTTTTACATCGCCAAAACATCCTCTTGTGTATCAAGACAAAGTTCTTTCAATCACTTCATTGTACAGTATCAGTAGTAATTTATTTATTTATTTATTTATTTATTTATTTATTTATTATGAGAGTAACATTTAACAACAACATCTAACAATTAGTGCTAAATAGTCAATGCTAAACAAAAGAAAACTATAAAATTATTGTCTAAAATCATCTTATAAAGTAGTAATTATTCGGCACGGTTTACGTAAAATTACTTCATTATTATGATTATTATGAATATTATTTATCATTTTTAATTTATTTTTGTTTAAACAATACTGGAAGCTTTACATTCGCTCAAAACGCTAATGCTCATCGAGGGAGATTTCGCAGGTAAAAAACAAATACATTTGCACTACGGACTCGTGAATACTACTAGCTTGAGGAATTTCATTATAGCTGTATAAATAACTTGAAGAATTTGCTTGTTGAAGGACACTCTATTGATCTCCTTGCCTTACTAGAGGCCGTCGTGTCTCTTAGCCGGGAGAGCCTGGCGCGGGAAAAGAAATGCACTTCTCGTGCCTAGACCCCTTTCGACTAAGGAAAACGATGGGCTCTGGGTACATTTCTCACCACTACTGTTACCTTCGCTGACTGGTTTTGCAGCTGTAGTCATAACAAGAACAGCTAAAACGACCATACAGAAACAAACTGTCTTGGAAACCATTGTAAAATCTATTATCTGAGTCCTCAACCTTACAAAAACAAAACAATAAGGCTGCTTTAAGTTAGTATTGGTGAATAGAAAGATACCCTGCAAATGGCGGAGTCAAGAATGGTCCCTCAAAATGTCGGGGTGCTCGCATTCTCCCAAATTTTTTTGGGGGTTTTTCTCTTCCCCCCCTTTTTTTAAATCCCCCTCCTCGTTTTTTTTGGGGGGGGGTTTTTTAAAATGCTTCTCCCCACGCTTATTTTTTTTTTTTCCCCCCCCCCAAAAAAAAAAACGCGGCCCCCCCCCCCCCAAAACCCCCCAAAAACAAATTAAAACCCCCCACAATAACTTGCTAATAACTTCTGTGTCATTTGTTAATAAGATGAGTGATTACTGATTGCAAAAGTTGTGCTCGTTCTTCTTATTAAATTAATCTTGCAAAGTGAGCAAAGCGTTTAAGTCACAAGAAACAATCTTGAAAACGCCAAACGAATGAACCTAAATTAAATTAACAGCAGACTAGTTTTTTCGCCATTGCAACTGTTACACTACTTCTTATCAATGACTTGTCTACGAGGTAAATATGTGGTACCGGTTAATTTTATATCTCTTACAGTCGGTTTTCTTAGCTGTTTCTGACTGTTCGCAGGAGCCTAGACTTCAAAACATGCTTGCATAACGGGAACCGTTAGCCAGTTATTGAATAGGTGTTCTGAATTTTCAGTTCTCGACGGCTTTTTTCAATCAATCGAAATCAAACTTGTACTCAGTACATGTTATAGTAGTGTGACGCAAGAAAATGAGATACTTTTTTACTTGTTATTAACCAAATTTATTAGTACCAAGGCCGTAACCGACCTTTTTCATAGACGAGGCAAGGTTTTGCTAGGAGGTTCTGGGGGGCATGCCCTCCAGAAAAATTGGGAAAATTAGAATCTTTAAAACTTTTTCTTAATACTTTTTCATAAGGTATTTCTTGATAAAAAGATCATCTTGTTTAACTGGGGAGGATTTTTCCAGCTTAACATATTTTGTTTTTAATTTTGGGTTAATATAAGGACAAGGCAAGTGCCTTGTCTTGCCTCTTGCTAGTTACGGCCCTGAGTACTCAGTGCTCCGAGAACTAACAGACGAATGCGTCTGTGCCGACTCATTGGTGGGAGCATTTTATAGGGACAACAGCTGCCTAATTGTTATCAACCTTCTCATTGATGTTGATCAAACTAAGGCGTCCTCCATGTGTGAAAAAGAGATAATTTTTTCAAGGACTTATTTTATCGAAGTTCACGAGAAGTTGTTTATCTATCTATATCTCTTTTTCCGACAATAGACGGGCGAGTGTTCCTATGAATAAATTCCTACGGGTAGTGTTTAACTTTGTTCATCAATAAAATAAAATAAAATAAAATAAATAAACCAACTTTAATTTGTTTTACGAGGGTTGCACATAACGGTCTTTCGACTGACAAACCTGCAGGATTCCCGATCGAATTGGAATTTAGAAGTGTTGATTTTTCTGGAGGGAGGAAAACCGGAGAACCCGGAGAAAGGACGAGAACCAACAACAAACTTAATTCACATATGACGCCGGGTCCGGGAATGGAACCAGGGCCACATTGGTGGGCAGAGAGCGCTCTCGTCGACTCTCACTACTGTGTAATTCCTGCTTCCCCTAGTGCGGTATAGCGCTCCACAGATTATAAAAGGAATGAGAAGAAGCTGAAAGACACCTGAGATACGCAAACGATATGACGAGAAGTTCTTTACTGTTTTAGTTGTCATTATCACGTTTTAGGGAGGCAGCCTGGCTCAGTTGTCCCACAAGCTTCACAAATGTTTATAAATAAGTGTTCTTTCTACTTAAAAGTACGAGTTTTTGGTCTGGAATGCGAACGCGACTAAGGCCAAGTAAAAAGAAACAAATTTTTTCTCGTCCCCGCCCGCTTCATTTTTGGGGGGCCGCCTCTCTTTTTTAATTATTTGTTATTGGAAAAGTTGGAACGAACAAAACCCAACGAGCGTTACTTTCACTTTGCACCTAGTTAAGTACAAAGAAAATTCTGTAAGTCATGACTTTTGTCTGCGTTTTAGTTCGAACTCAGATCAAAATTTTAAAGCCTCGGCACGCTAGGTCCGTACTGGATAAGTCAATTACTCTACAAGATTTATTCTGCAAGTTCGCTTCTGGAGAATTTGACGATTGAGAAAAATAATAAATAGAGAGATTAAACATGACGTTATGCGGCAAACGGCAAACGCGAGCTTGCCTTTCATTTTGTTACCTTTTTATGGAATTCTAAAATCAATCCCTCATAAAAATAGGGGAAATATCCCACATTCACGACAAACACAAAACTACTCATTTCCGCTTACGAACGCCAAACGGCAGACGACAGAAGTTGAATTTTTGCCGTTTGCGGGAAAAATAAACGTGATGCTTTAAAACCTCTCTATTAAATAACAAAAAAAGGCGCCCGCCCGTTTTTTTTTTTTAAATAGAAATCCGGACGACATTTTTTTTTCATGGCTTAATAATTGTAATTGACTCGACTTTATTATTTCATTAACACAATCAAATAAGACTCGTCCTCGACTAATCTTCAAAACTTCAAAATTTTTAACTGAAAAATGTAAAGAAAAAAGTATTAAATAACGTGGCATCTTAGACAATCTTTTACATTACTCCACGTTGTATAAATTACAAGCGTCCAATTCATGGTATAGGGAACATTTTTCTTCAAACTTTTTCACAGTATCATTTAACGATATCATTTTTTTTGCGTTCGTTACTTTTCGTGCGTCGAATAACTTAGACGTTTTCACGGCTAGGAACTGTAAAAATAATAACTGTCAATTAACGCAACAGTACCTTCTTACCAGAAGACGTTTCAACTACATTGACGATGCGTTGGTGACGAAAAAGACAAAAGGAAAACGCTTTCATCATTAAAGCTCAGCTGTTTTGAATTGTGTCTTTTGAAATGCAGTTCTACAAAGCTTCAAAACTGGACACTTAGTTTTTCAATTTGAACAAAGAAACACAATCTTTGATAATTACTCAGTCAAACTGAATAACCTTAAATTGCACGATAAGGCATTGTTTTAAGGTGACCACAGTTAGGTGAAGCCGTAAAGGTCCGGCTGATGTAATTTGTGCGGTAAAACTGAAATTTCAAATTTGTATTTATAATAAGTCGACTAGATATGGATATGTATAGGGGAATAAAACAAAATTAAATTAAACAATCCCCGAATATAAAGCTAGGTGCTTTGCTCAGTTGTAAAGCGCTTTGTTTTGTTTTAATGCAGTAGGAAGTGACGACACCGAGAAAAAGAAGTGGGAAGAAAAAACATCGTTTTCTTTTCGTGTTTGATGGCTTTTTTAAATCTGTTTTATAAAATAGTTACATTTATATAGTTATGTGTTTCCTCGACAAATTGTTTTATTTTGTTTTACAAGAAAATGAATTATATTGAAATTTTACTATCCAGGCGTGAAATGGTATCAGTTGGTGCTTTTGTATATTTTTCAATGCAAAAGTTTATACATTCTTCATTTATTAAGTTCGAGAGTCGAGAAATAGGCAAATATCAAAAGTGCCTTTTTACCTAACGAAATTTTCATCTCAAAGCTCTGTTGTGTCTTCGCTTAATTTGTTTTAAAGACCAACTCTGAACATTTTAATGAAGGATATTAGCAACTGTTCAGCCCATGGCTTAATTTAAATTATTTCTCACCTTAACGAAGCGCCTTCTCCTTCTTGTTCCTGTCGAAAATAAAGCGAAATGGAAACTGTTTCCCGCGCTTTTATACGCGTCAACGCTGGTATCTTAAACACGTGACGTAAGCCTTAACTCGTGACGTTTCTCTTGTTCGCTTCGCGTCTCGCTTGGCCGACAATTTCCGTTTTCACTTGTGAAAAGGAAAGGTGGAGATAAATTAATAGAAAATTATCACAGCATGAAGCGCAGCTTCCTTTTACCAGTTGTTATTAATCTTTACTCGATTTCTTTCATGATTTTTATTATTATAGTGCTGTTCAGCTCATAAAATCCTTAATTCATTTATTTCGCACAATCATTCTCATTGACAGTTTTCAATAGAACGTTCCCTCTTATAATATCTTAACAGCATTATTAACACACTTCTTAACTTTACATTTGTACATTGAGTCTTTCTGTTTAATTGACAAGAGAGGAATCGGAAAAAACATTTAGGTCGATAAAAATTTCAACTTCACAACAAGATTATGACTAATTTATGAATGATAATTATTTTCGGAAAAGAGCTACTTAGCTACAATTATCACATACTTAGCTACAATTATCACAGCACAAAACATTGTCCGAAGTAAGCTAATTGTTAAACCCATCTGTTGTAGTTTACATCACTTATAAGTGGAAGGAAAGAGGTGTATTATTCAAGATAAGATTTTGTCGGTAAAGCGGGCCAACATGGGCCGATTATCGTAACCGGATCATTACATCATAAAGTGTAGACAATAACCGTGCACGCTAGACGAACCCACGGTAGAAAACCTGTTGTTCTAGAAATTCACAGAAAAAAAAAAGAATTCGTAACATGATAACCAGTCCGGTATGGTGTTATTAATTGGGAAATGATGCGGCGTATTGCATGAAATACAGCGTTAAATAACAATCGATATCGAGTGACCATTAAGTCAGTGAATACGAGTGTAAATAGAACCAATAAAACTGAATCAGGGGCACCCATCGAGAATATAGTTCAAAACCACTTAAAGATAGCACCGTTGAACGTATTTTAGTATTTAAACGGTAGATATAGGCATATTTTTATCCCCTAAAATTTTTTTATCTGTTCGAATTTCCTAGCTGAAAGTCTAGTGATCTGAAAGTTATAGGGATCAAAACTTACCTTTTCGAAAAAATTCGAGCCAGAGAAAGGCTCCCGAAAATTCTAGGTGACCTTTTTAGAGTAAAAATCCGTTAAAAATGAACAATTATACCATTTTTTAGATATTCGAAAATTCTAGGTAAGGCAGGCAAGCAAAAAAAATTTACAATGAATGTTCCGAAAATTCTAGATCTCAAATCGTCTTCCGAACAGATATTTTAACGAAATATTCCGTTGGGTGCCCCTGCTGAATGAGCACAGGTAAAAGTACGTACTGCCTTGTGTGACTGTTTATAGCCCGGGAAGGTACTCCCTGTCGGGAGGGGGGGGGGGGAGATATATAAAAGGGAAAGGCACTTCACGTGTTGAAGTATTGGAAAGGCCTGATTTCTCAAACCCTCGATTTCTCGAAGCAATTTTCGTTTCCCTTGGATAGCATTAATAACTCTTAATAACTCTTTGTAAATTTAGTTTATTTGGAAGACGAAGAGCCACTCTGTGGAAGCTCTTCCAATAAAGCCGTTATTATTATTATTATTATTATTATTATTATTATTATTATTATTATTATTATTATTATTATTATTATTATTATTATAGCATTCTCTGAAATTTTACCCCCGATTACTCGAACCTCCCGATTTCTTGTAGTAATTTTCGTTTCCCATGGAGGCTCGATAAATCGATTAATTCGGGATTCTACTTTACTTAAAATGACCTTTCAGAAAAACTCAAGCAGACGCACCTTACAGCTCATTCATCTGAGTATTTTAAGGGGTACTCAATTAAAAAGAAAAGAAAATAGATGCTGTTTTTCCACTGTAGGGTATGAGAAAGGGTTTCCCGGCTTTTCCGTAAAAATAGCATATAAAAGTGTAAGGGCTTGGGCTTTGGGTAGATCCTTCCCGTATGAAACTTTGTTGATTTTGTAGTTGGGCTTTGAAACTTTAATTCATAATCGATCCTTGCACATTGTGAGTTGTGAGTCGACTGTCGAGGATTAACGCCAAAATGAAAAAGAAAACATTAAATATTTCAAATTATCTGACAGTGCATAAAACAAAAAGCTCCAAAAGTATCATGACGAAAGTTCGCTATAATTTCGGGTTCTTTTCAATAACGAAAAAGTCAGCTTGCCGGCGGTGACCGGCGGCGACCGTCGGCTGCTTCTGAAAGATTCAAGTGTGGACATTCGCAAAAACAATGTATATTTTAATTTTTTTTGTGGCGATAAGTTCTATAAAAACAACTTAAATGCGTCATAATTTAGGGCTTTAATTTTGCATAGCGTTAATAAGAGAACTGTTTTCCTCACTAGCTTTATTCGCGGTGAATCGCGTTTGTTCGCGTCCGTTTGACAAATTAGCATTTTTTTGTCGATGAAAAGACAAACAACGCTCTTATCCTAAGTACGTACAACTAATTAGGTCAACAAGTGGCTCAAGAAATTGAACAAATTGACAATTATCGTAATGATTGAGCTCTTTCATATAATATATAAATTACATTCTGTTTCGGAGATTGAAAAATTTCCTTTATCGACGTTTCCTGTACGATCTATTTATCCGGCACGCGATGCTCACTTCCGTGAGTTTTTGGTCGTCTTTCTTCTCCCAAATAAAAAGTTATTTTTTCCGATAAATTAAATAACATTGATTTCGAATTCGTTGCTGTAATACATGAGTACAATCATTAGCTTTAGACGCCATAATTCTTCATTTCTGGCAAACAAATTTTAAATCGTAACAATAATTCAAAGTGACGTAATCAGCGGGGGATCGCTTTAAATGTAATTTGTTGTCGTATTATTCACGAACGAAATTATGTTTACGAGGAAATTAAGGAAAAGTTATTTTAGAAGAAGGATAATTCAGCGCTGCTTACGTACTTGTTGTGTTTTAGACTCTTTTTTTAGTTCGTTGTTGACACCACATTATACGTCATATGTGAGTTATATTTATCACTGATTTTATTTTAACTTTTCAGAAATAGTGCGCTAATTAAAAGGTTATTTTGTGTTTTGGCTATGCGCTGTTTATGCGGACTGCGATCAATATTTTTCTTCTCAATTTCCCTAGCACACAGCATAAAATGAGGGGTCGGCTAAGATGAGAGACAAAAGACGAAGCCAAGGGGCAAGACAGTCATTGGCGATGGAAATCCCTTGCCGTTCAGTTGCTTCGCGTTCATGAAGGCTGGTTTTCATTAGCGTCAATGTCGAAATGGGAGTCGTAAGAGCGATTTCGACCTAACGAAAATCAAAAATCGGAATCGTTCGTGAAAATAAGCTCGACTGAATCAAAGTCAGAATCGGAACTTTGTTTTCTTTCGATTCCGCTTATGACTCCGTCGCTTATGATCCAGTGAAAAAAACCAATCACATTGCTAGCTCTCAGGCCCATCGCGTACTTCTTTTCTGCTTGCAACTTCGAAATTTAATTTTCACTGGATCATAAGCGACGCATTCTTAAGTGGAATCGGAAACTCTGCTTACGACTCCGTTGACTTGATTTTCACTAGCTGGGAGTTCGTTATTCTCTGCGCTTCTGATTGCGACCCCGAATCTGACTCCGTCGCTAATAAAGTCCAGAGTTTTTATATAGAAAATATGTGATATCTGATTCGAATTCAGACTAGAACAGGCATAAACGCAGTGTTTTTGAAAAGGCGAATTTTTACTTAATTTGGTGTTTAGACGACAACTCTAATTTTCGATTGCGTTTCGTAAAATCAAAACCAAAGTAATCACTCTGGCAAATGGCAAAGGACACAGACAATCCAGTGAGCCAATCAAAACTCATGGTCCCGGTACGTTGTGTCGCAGGATGAATAACAATATTTACCACATAAATCACTATCCACTGGATAGCGTAGTTTGTTGTCTGGATAGTGATTTATTTGGTGGACAGTGTTATCCACCCTTTAAACAACCTCCCTTGGGTAAATACATGTAGCCGGCAGAAGAGTAAAACAAAATCAAAGCAAACGTGAATTACTTCCAAGTTACTTGAGTTATAAATTGGGCATTTGAACTTTCTTCATGAAAGTTGAAAGGGTAAGGTTAGGCAAAAGAAAGCCTTCATAAACAAATAAAAATCACACAAAAGGAAGCTTAACGTTTAACTTTATTTACACACGTCATAAAGATAGTTCACAACCATCACGTTCCTAAGCGTGGCGCTGGTGTCAATCAAGCCAGTAACTCCGCTTCTTAGGTTTCAGTACATCACGCCCGCACTCTTTGAAAGTTTCAATCTTCATTTGTGTGGTATTTTAGCACTATTAATGTCATTTAAAGCTTCTTTCTGTCCGCAGTGAGCCTAAAAACAAGAACAGAGATGTCAGGATAAAATGGGCTGTAATAAAAACGCAAAGTTTTAAAAAAGTCTTGAGCACTGATTTTGACAACTGTTTACAGTAAATTAACTGAACATGACCTACCTAAAATTTGGAAACTTCTTCATCTTAAGCAATCAGCGATCTCCTACAGAATACGAAGAATAAATCGGTTAATTCTTCTTTATCTAAACTCGTACATTCAGTTTACTCCTCATAGTAGGAAATTGATCAATACCGGTACAAGGATCTTCAAGTTGTCGAAAGCGTGCGGAGACTCATGAAACGACATTCGGGGCACGTCACCAAAATTCAACATTTAATATCAGGGAAACCGAGGCACTCGCCTCAGCTTAATTCTTGAGCATATTATAATTATTTTTTCATGTTCCTTTATAGGCTATACATTTATAGTAGGTTAGATAAAAGAGTTTCTTTTTCTGGAATTTCCCTAAAAATGACCCCTTGGCCTTCTTAGATTTCGAAATTTCACCCATTAGCGGCAGGCACCTCCGGAACCTCGCAATTGCCTTAAGGTCGGCACACACTAGGGGACAAGTCGCAGGGACTTGCTTCGGGGACCAGTCCCCTGGTGTGTACTTGTATTTTGCATCGAAAATCTAGTCACAGGGACCAAATTTTTGCTCCCTGCGACTAGTCCCACGAATTCTGAAGGAATACGAAAAACAGTTCGAGTAAGCGGGGCTTCTAGTTATCGGGGTCGATTAAATATTTAATTTGCCTAGTTAATAATTGATAATTTACTGATTTTTGCGAGTTATCCGAGTTCGAGTTAACCGAGTAAAAATGACTGAATAGTGGGGCCAAATCCAAGGGAAATGGAGTTTGTTCGAGTTAACGGGGTGTTCGAGTTATCCGAGATCGAGTTACCGGGCTTCTACTGTACTTTGAACCATCAAATATCCTTCACTTGGAGAAAACATCAAAAAATTAAGAACAACAAAAAGTAATGAACTCTGCGCACCTTTTTCTTCCAGGTCGGACAAATGGGTAGTTACCTGCTGCTTGGCTTTGTACTTCTGAAATCAACAACATTGATACTCACATAACTCATTGAAATCCTCGCGTAGTTTTTTCAAACACAATATACAACTATTTAAACTATAAATAATGCTTAGGTAATAAATAAAATCTCAAGAATCTTATTTAGAATGATTGCAACAAATGAAAACAAATAACAGGAAATTAACGCTCCTGTAACGCGAGAAATTAACGCGAGAGAGGAAGCAAATCTTTAACTGAGAACAACAACAACAACAACTTTATTAAGTAGTAGCTGAGGGGAAAAGTCCCCTCTACTAATTGTGGACACCTAACCTGCCTAACTAAAAAACGTAATTAATATATATAAAATAGAAAATATTTATATACATTTAAAAAAAAAAAACCTAAGTACAAATATATTAAAATTCTGTTTCTTTAACTATATTAAAATTATGTTAAAAGTAAAAATTATGTCATGTAATGTTGGCTGCCAGTCATTCTTGACATGAGAAGATAGATAACGCGATAAGTAATGTCTGTAAAGATATTTTGGCTGTAGTAATAAAAGGAATGTCGAGAATCGCTCTCCGGAAATCAAGAATGAACTGGAAATATTGCAGATGGGATTTCTGTAAAGGATTGAAAATAGTGTGCACAAAAAAAGAAGGTTATTGTTTCCTTAGTTGCTATATGTTTTCAGACAGTAACCAGAATTTAGCGTGAAATTAACGACATTGATATTTGACATAACTCATTGAAATCCTCGCGTAGGTTTTTCAAATACTTAAAACTTAGGTAATAGATAAAAATTTAAGAATCTAATTCAGAATGATCGTAACAAATGAAAAAAAAATCATTAATTAACGCTCCTTTGAATAACGGAAAGAGGGTCGGTAGGCCGGTCAGTCGTTCGGTAGGTCGGTAGGTCGTTCGTTCGTTCGTTCGTTCGTTCGTTCGTTTAGTCGGACTGTCGGTAGTTAGTGAGCTGACCAAGTCAGACTAAAACCGGCACTACTAATTGGAACAACGCCCACAACAATTTTTAGAAAGTTGCGCGAAACAGCATGAGTCTTGAGAGAAAACCATTTAGTCATGGCAGAAACTCATGCTCATAGTGAACGGTATTTCATGAATGTAAAGTTTACCTGGTGGATAATTGTTATATTCGGACACATCTGAGCTCGACCTGTGTGAAAAAAGTAGTGAAGAGAAACACAAATAAATGTCTCGATAGTTTGATCAATTCAGTCTAGTTAAATTTTCGACGCGAACACATTTTCTTTACTTTAATAAGATATTGACCGCAGGCTCAGATATTTTAATGATTTTGTAAGACAATGGTAAGATAAAAGCATGTTACCTACTACAATCTTGGACAAAACTGTTGAAACACTTAGCAAATTTCCACTTATTTAGCCAACGGAGTTCAGTTTTGCAACCCCCCTTCCCCCCATTTCAATGTTGGTAATGCTTTAGTGTATTTAAAACAAAGCCTGTCGAGCCACAAACCACAAGATACAACATTGAGTAGGGGGGAGAGGGATAAGATATTTTAACCCGCTTGCAAGTCGAGTCATTTGCGAAAAATGCGTGAAATGCGTATGTGTCAACTAGTTTTGTCCAAGATTGAAGTTGTTGTTGTTGCTAAGCAATAAAGTTACTGACAAAAAAAATAGATTTTAGACATTGGCGGATCGTCCCCAAGAAAATCTTTTTGTTTTTCATCTGACGTCACAAAGATTCTAAAATTTAAACTGGTAATCTACAAAGCGTTTTTTCACAAATGCCCTGCTAGACATAGAAGACATTAACTTCTGTACAAATTTTGATTACGATTCATTTTGAAAAAATTGAAATCAGAAAAGCGGTCATGGTTTCGAAATCCGGTTTAAATAATCATACGTTTTTACCATTTTATTTCTCTGTTTACTTCATAGTTTTAAGATAATACATATTAGTATATTTTCAAACCCCTCAAAGCTCGTCAGAAATACTCCGCAGCGTGCCAAACTTTCAACTCTCTTCTCGGTGTTTAGAAATGTGATGAAACACTCTCTAGATTGTTTGATATACCGTACAATTCCGGTTATAAGCCCCCCCCCCGCTTATAAGTTCCCCCGCTTATAAGCCCCCCCGGATATAGGCCCATCTACCTATAGAAACAAAAAAATACATCCGACTATAAGCCCCCTCTGCCGAATGACAGTACCGGCGAACAGGGCTAATTGTTGCTTAATTGTGCGTTTTTAACTTAAAAACATAGTTTGATCAACACTCTCGTGGCTCGTTTCGGAACGTTTTTTTTTATTCCTCTTATAAGCCCCTCCGTTTATAAGCCCAACCAAAACCCCTTACGTAGTTGTAAAAGCCCAGGGCTTATAACCGGAATTTAACGGTATTACTAAAATAAAATATATGTCATTGGAGATAAACAACTTTTTGTCTGGTCAGTAATCTCAGTACCTTTTTCGTCCCGGCCTTGGCATCGAAGCAGGAAATGGTGGACGCTTATAATCACTGTCTAGCTGATCACCTGCAAAGAAACGGGTTAAACGAATATTTAGTGACAATACCAATCTGACTTGTAAGAAATATCTAACCGACTTGAAAAACAAGTACAGGTGTTTAAAAAGCTTTAACTAGCCTTTTAAATAACATAATTTCAGTCAGTAAGACATTGCAAAGAAAACAGAGAAACAAAAAAAAAAACACCTATCTTATAAAGAAAAACTGTACTGAGTCGCTTATCAACTGAAACATTGTCAGTTATCAACTTTAATTTGATATTTGACCACCATTAAAGAATTTAAAACAACATCAGATTAGCCTGGTGTAAAATATTTAAGGATCAGGACTGTTAAGGACGCTCAAACTCTTTTTCTTTTCCAAAAATAACCTAAAAATACACTTCCACCCCACTTGTCTGGGTTTCCCGAATGAAATTTGTGGAATTTAAATTTACAACTTGCGATTTTACAATTTTGAAACTTATCTGAATATGTTGTATAATTAAGAATAAGTTTCATGATAATGGCAACAAATAAAAATATTGTCGTCTGGAGAGTGGTTACTTAGTTCTCTTACCTAAGATTTGTGATGTCGCGTCATCTAGATCCCTAAATAACAAATAACAACTTTACGTTATGTTACAGTTTTTCAGTTACTAGTTTATTAGTTTATCTAACATAAATAAACTGATTATTAAATTTTCCATAAGACTGCATGATCGTAAAGCTGTAGCAAGACTTGAACCTTTTGTGAAAATTTTCTCAGAACACATGCTACTTTTCAAACAAAAGCGGTCCTTTCATTTAATTTTGTCGTGTATTTTTCTACCTAAAGTGATAACACATACAATATGATAACTAAGCTAAGCTATTCTAAGCTACTAGAGTGTCGTAAAACCAAAACCAAAGAAATTACTCTAGCCAATCACAAAACGCACAGACAATCTAGTGAACCAATCAAAACTCGAAGCAAATACATGCAGCCGGCACGAAGCGCGGGAAAACGTGCGCGAGCGAGTCACGATTGGTTTTGGTTTCAGTTCTGATTGGCTGAGAAAGTGGCGCGAGATTTTTAAGCCAATCACTGAGCGTAGTAATGCAAAACCAAAGCAAACGCAATTTACTTTCGACACTCAAGTGAAAACCGCTCTAAGCTAAGCTAACCTAAGCTATTCATGTATGGAAGCAAGCAGTAGTGTTCGTTGTTTTCCATGTTCCGTATTCTAAAAAGGTATGGTTAAACTGAGTACGCGATCTAAAAAGAGAATCTGTGTTATACAAAGTTAAATAACGTACCATCCGCTTACATCGCTTGGACTTGAGTTGTAGTCATTATCATCTGCATAAAATATGAAACAAATATCCAATACTTCATAAAAAAAATCCCATTCTACGAATTCTACTACGTATTCTATGGTGGTCAACATGCACAGTAACCATAGTAACTATTTGTTGCAATTGGGCTGTGCCAAAATGCTTTGTTTTGGAAAAAACATCCACAATTTTCGGCAAAACCTAAAAATGTGACAAAAACTCCCACCTCCGGCAATAAAAGACCATTCTTTTTTATCCCACTAAAAATGAATGCAAAGATTAATGGAAAGTATTGCATGGATACACAACAGCTTTTCACAAGCAATTGTAAGTTCATTAGTGGGCCCTTTGCAACTAACGGCCACAAGGTACAAAATAACACCTTGCTTGAGGACAAGCTCAGCGCTGGAACATTCAAAACAAAGCGACTCCAACCAGTCATGCTTGGCTTTCCTTTGTTTTAAATGTCCCAAAGCGTAACTTGCATTGCCCTCCAGCATGACAGATTTTAGACCAAGTGACCGTAACCTGCAAAGAGCCCATTAGCCTCTTTAGCCTTTCGCAAAAACTGGATCCGTTTATAGGAAGAAGTCATGGACAACTCGAACAAGAAATCGATATACTAACAGGAAAGCGAATTGTAGTACCTTCAAGTCGACTTTCAAACAAATTTGTGTCATCTGTTAAAGAAGATAAAACAAACAATACGTGAATGATTTAAGCCTGGTTTTCACTCACAAGCGCAAGCACAAGCGCAAGCACGCAAAAGGACAAATTTTGACCCTTGCGCTTGTGCAACCTCGTTCCCAGGCTCTCTCTCTCTCTCTCGCTCTTGGGGGCGGTGAGAGAGAGACCCTGGGAACGAGGTTGGCGCTTGTGCTTGGCGCAAGCACAAGCACAAGCACAAGCATCAAAATAATAATAATAATAACTAATGAACTCATATTGCGCAAGTATCAATCAAGGATTTCACTTTCGCATTACAATATTTATAAATGCAAATGCGCTTGTGCTTTTGCTTGAGTCGAAGCCGTTTTCACGGTGAAATAAGAGCTTTATCCTTGAACTTGTGCCTGCGCTTGTGCTTGCGTCGCTAGTGAAAACCAGACTTTAATGCCGAATATTGTCTTACATCAATAAAGTAACACAAGTAACTTGGAAAAAAGGTTTCCGTGTTCTCCCAAATTGGAGCCGGTGGAACCTAGGACCAAGCGCATACTAGTCGGACGTTCTACCACTGACCTACCGGAGACTCGTGGGAGCTAGTCTATATAACCAGGTTCAAATGTAATAAACTTCCTGGGTACTGCTAGCATAATATGTATATAGTTTTGTCGATCTGTTGTTGTGTTGTTGGTAAGGCACCCTATATTACACTCAAAGTGCATAGTGTCTTCCAGAAGTGTAGCACAGCTCCGGTAAGCTTGTAGTTCTACTGGTCCCGGCTAGTCTAGCAGTTGTTATTGTTTTCGAGGGCTATGGCCATAGTTCCTATTGTTTGTTCTATTGTTTCTCGAAAGGCAGTGAGCCTTTCATGTTAAACCTTGCGAGAGCTCCTGTCAACCGACCAGTCTCTTCCAACCCAAGACAATGAAATTCTAGATCAAAACGTCTGAGTTACCGAAAATTGCAACAGTTCAGCCGGAACTACGCTTACCCGTACGAACAAACTACACGGACTTTTTTCTTTCTGAGTCGTAACCAATTCTTGTTAAATTTTGGTTTATTATTACTTCTTTGGTGTTTTTCTCCACAAATTTTGAAAGTATTTTTGTGCTTAAAAAAAAACTCGTTAAAAGGTTTATTTTCTGACCTTTCTTTCCAGGCCGCCATGAGTTCGTAGATTGGGGATCCCGTTTTGTAGAAGCTGCAAGCAAATCAAATAAAAAATATTACTCTTTATCCTCTCTACAATGAACTTGCAACAATTCATTTTCACTTAAATCCATTCAACATCTTATTTATTGTTAAATAGGAAATATATGAGCTAAAATAAATAACAGCAATATCAAATGAAACACTGTTAAACAGGCAGAGCATTTTGTTAGCTTCGTTTTTGCAGTGAACTGTCAATCGAGGCATCTAAATGGGTTTACCCGTCAACCAAAAAAATATTTTTACTTTTATATAGTTTTAGTACCACCAGCTCATGTTTCTCTGAAGAGATTTAATTTAAACTTACCAGCGGCCGTAAAAGTTGCTAAAAATCCAAGGATTACGATAACTATGAAGCTGCGCATGATGAAATCGGGATTTGTGTCTGAAAAAAAGTACGGAAACCTTGAGATAAATATATAGTTCATAAAGTTTCATAACAGCTAGAATATTTTAAGCAATAACATTTAAAAAAGTTGAAAAAGTTAATAGGACTATCACTCTAAAATATTTATTAACGTCAGTGCAAATTTTTATTAACCTTCTTTAAAAATTTAATTTTTCGAAATTGCGATTTTCAGAAATTAAATTATCACTTAAATTGTTTTACAAGGTTTACAGTATTCGTTTCCATTTGACAAATGAAGTTACAAACCCCAGAGATTTCTAAAAATTGTTTCTTTTATTGGCTAAATTCTGTCGAATTCTGCCCCAGATTTACCTAATTCTTTTCATTTAGGCTAACGCCTTTCACAAAATTTCAGTATTGTAAACGTAACACGATAACATACACCGACGCTGTTGTTAAGTCGCTTAGCAACCGAGTTAGTAACTAGCCCACAGATCCACAAACAAAATAAAACAAAATAAACAATAAAACCAAAAAACGCGGAAGATGAAGAGACAATCAGAATTACTACTTTTTGAAAATATGGAAGGCTTAACTGCTTATTCTCTTTTTCTTAAAGCGGCTGTGTCACGTCTGAGTTTAGTATAATTTATTAAATTTTGCCAAATACTCGCTATGAAACCTACGGATCTAAATAACATAAACCCATAAATTCATTACAAACAAATCTGACTCCTAGTTATTAGAACTAAAGTCCCAAACAAAAGAGATTATTTTTTAAAATTGTTGAGCCTAAAAGTTTTCAAAAACGCATATCGCGATCCGTTTCAATCTTCTTCAATTTTTGTCCATCCATATCTTAATTCTTTTGTATTTGCTGTGTTGTTGCTCTTTCGTTATTTTATTATGGTTGTTGTTGTATTTCACTCAATTTGGTGGCAGTTCTTTTATTGTAAGAGCAAATATCCAAAGGTTAAAGGCATCGAATTTCAAAAGGGAAAAATTGCGGTTAAAATCAAAATGTTAATGCTATTGACAAATATATTGATCAATTTTATAATTGAAATGTTTGTCGCGTCACTAATAACATTAAAAAGATATGATGGTGGAATCAACATAAATAAAATACGACAAATATAGCTGTAATTGATATGTTAATCAATATTGATGTTTTAAAAGTAATTTAGTTTTCCCTGAAAAAAAATCAATTTTCTTAACTGATTAAAATTTTGTTGAAGGAAAAATAATTCAATCTACTTAACTTTTACAGGGAAGGACAAAGCAATCAAACAAAACAAACAGGCAGAGAAATAAAATACCATTCCACTGATAAGCATATACGCTACGATCATGAGATAAATTGTGGTATTGCATGATCATTTGCGCATGAAAAACGTATCTTTAAAATTTTAGAAGCAGGAGAAAGCTAATATCAGACTGATTCATCCACAAACAAGGTGCAATATTTTTTGGTTTAATATACCATTATATAACAACCGTATCTGAACAGCAATATTTATAGAAAAAATCTCTGATGAATTAAAGCGAATATCAGTCTGATTCAAAGAACCAAATCGCAAGTGATCTTTTAAAGCCTTGTAGTTTTATGAATAAAACGGATCTCAGTAAAAGATATAATAAGCAGAAACACATTCTACGAATATAGGAAAATGATATTTACCCATGTATAAGGCTAATGAAAGGAAATTTAAGTCTCATGCCATCTCATCAAATTATTCTGGTTATCAATATTTGACCGCCAGTGCAAATAACTGCAAGTCATGCTGACCGAGGCTTATTCGTCATTAATTAATGGTGTAACTTCGTTCTGACTAAAGAAAACTGCTTTCACTACATGCACACTATTGTTACAAAAATAAACAATATAAAATTATGTGCTAACCTTCTGGTTTCCTTTAAACGGAATTTTTATGTGGTTCCTGTCATACGAATACACCTTTACACCCTAAGTATGTTTCAAGAGGTGAATGCCAATATAAATTGTCCGGTCAAAGAGAAGCCGCCTTTCAAAATCAAGGGACTTATATAAAGGCATTTATTTCGATCGGTCCCTTTTCATTCTCATTACCCATTGATTTATAACTTCCTCGCTCAAATCGTTTTCGAGTATTTCTTAAGTTTTACAATTTCTTCCAAAAGAGACGTTTTGTGACCACTCAAATGGTCAAACTCCCACGAAGGGCTCCAAAATAAAAACTAGTTTTTTATGAAAGATTCAGGATGGTTTTTGAAGCTATTTTCACGAGAGGACTTCATCAAATCTACTACACAACTGGAAAGAGCAAATATATTTTTTCTTCATTTCAAAAAAACTTGAAATTCAGTTTGAAAAATATCTGTTATAATGCTGATATTGGACAAAACAAAAACAAATGACAAGGAAAAGTTTAAAAGTAATAAATTTTTCTTTCAATCTGACTGACAACACTTTCTTAAAAACGATTTTTTTTCTTCATTTTAGAAATTAAAATATAAAGTTTGAAAAATACATGCTGAGATGCTGATATTTGGCTAAAACAAACTACAGCAAAAATTAAAAGAAAAGTAACACATTTCTCTCCAATCCAACTGACATCACAGGTTTCGTATTAAAATAATTAAATTCAACTGACGTTTTCTTTAAAGAAAGATTTCGCAGTGAAACAATTTCAACTTGACAAGAAAAAAATGATAGTAACTTACTACATAAGCTTGAGGTAGGTTTTATATTGACGGTGTCTTTAGTGAAATCGCTCCAAAGAATATATATAGAAAAGAAAAATTCATTTTGCTTCCTTCTTGAACATTTAGTACAAGTGTTCAAAATAGTTCTACCTACCTTTGGTCGACGTTCGTTTACCTTCCTCGCACTCCAGTCTACAGTAACTCAACAGTGCTGCTCAGCCTCTTAAATAACCCCAAGAGATGAGAAATACGATAATTATAGCCTTCCAGCGGCATATCAGCATACACTGCTTGATGATTATTAAGTTTCAAAGCTTTTCCAGACCTTTTTTCTCTTTTAATGCAAATGAATTAGGGAGGTCCATTAAATCGTGTACGGGAGACGCAATGCTCATGCGATCTCCGCCCCTGGCTTCCGTTTTGCGACAATGTTGTCTTTATATGTGTCTTTAGGAAGAATCGTTATGAATGACAAAAGTCGTAAATTGTAATTACTGCTTGCGACAATCAACTTTTCCTCCGATGTGATAAACGTGTTGATTATGTAGCCGGTAATTAGAAGAGCTGCCTGCAAGGCAGACTAAAGCCGGAAAAGGGAGCAGTGATTTTACATTTGAAAGGTGTTTGTGACAGTTTTGGCGCATGACTTAACTCTTATGTGCGTGAGCTTTCGTTAAGCATCAATGTTTTTCTTCCACGGGGTGTCTTCCTACAAAATTTTTATCTTCCCTCAAACTGATGAAAATCTATTTCTTGTATTATAAGTTAATTTCTAAATAAAATTTGAATTTATCGTGTGGCCATTTCTTGAAGAACGTGTTGTTTAATGATATTTCGCGGATTGAAATTGATAGGGAATTACATGGAGGTTCTTTTCATAATTTTAATTATCTTTGAAAAATAGGAATTTTAAAAATAGCCTTATTCGTCAAAAAGAATTTTATGAAAACTACGGTATTTGGCAAAGCGTGCATATTCCCAAATTAAATAAAGTTTAATTTAATATGACACAAATCTTCCCCTGAAAAATTATCCCTAAGCCTGCGTGATGAAGGGAGATTTTTCTTTTGTTTAGCTCTGCTCTTCACAGCGGGTAATATTCTTATTAATTTAGAAGTAATTGAATGTGAAGATCACGAAATTACCCAGTTTATTCACAAAGTAATTGCTCGTTTAAATCTGAAATGAGACACCCCTTGTTAAAATGTAATTTCCCAAGAAACGACTTTTCAATCACTTTGATTGTCAACTGGTTGATCTCTTGAACCGAGAAGTATTTGTTGCGAGTGGGGCGTTGCACCGTGATGTCAATGCCCCTTCTGCATGTTTCCGTGATTTAAAAATAAATGCGCTGACGTTGAAGTGAAATATTTTTAAAACAAAAACAATAATGTAACTACGTAGATAGCAAATTGAAATTAAAAAGAGAAGAACTTTCCTTAATTTTTAATAGCATGCCAGCAGGGTGCTACAAATATCTGGAAGAAACTGACGTCGATGTTATCGACCACGCATGTTTACTAGAAGTCTTGACAACGCAAATAATCCCCGGGAAATAATCAAGTTATATTTCACTTCTTCATTCAGTTACGGGTTTATTCTGGAGACGTGGGTGCTTTTTCTAAACATGAAGAAGACACGTTTCTGCCCATAACCGATAATAATATTATATTCTGGCAACTGTAAACGTCGAAACAAAATTATTAAAATTTTGATTTGAGCCGTTCGTTTTTCTCTAGACGTGATGTTTGTCTGTGACACATATCACATGAAGATAAACAATCGAAGTACAACAAACATGAAAAAAAAAACCTCGTCCCTTATCTTATTTCTGTCTATACTTGTTGTTACTGGTTCTTTTTACGAAAAAATAAGTGAATAAGAATAGTTATTTCTGTTTCAATCCGTTACCTAACCAAAATGTTTTGTGACTACTGTACTTATTACATTATGCCTATAAAATTGAAGATTAAAATGCAAAATCTCCTTGCCAGTGGTCGTACATTTCTTTCATTGTTTCTTTTGAGATTTTGGTGTTACATAAAGAAAAAGTCTATCAGTTCACCATTCTCCTTTTGGAGAGTGTAAAAGGGACACTGTCAAAGGGGATATTAATGCTTTTCGGTACAAAGTGCTAAAGTTGGCGAATAGGTCTTCTCGTACATGAAATGCTCCTAGTACATCAAGATGAAGATAAAAAATAAATTGTTGTTGAAGCAAGAAAGGAGCCATCATAATTTTTAGGTGTTTTTCCAGTCCACAAGGACAAAACTTGAAAAAATCTGCCTGACTTTTTTAAGTTGAGGCCTAAAGCTCCTGATGGCATCACAACAATATCACTTGTTTATCGCTTCAGCACACTTGCATGGTAATTTTTAACAAAATTGGACTACTATTCGTAGTTTCCATATGTCTTTAGGCTCATGAGGTTTCGAAGTGAAACCGATGACAGTGTCCCTTTAAATAGGACGTCGACTTTACTAATATTACAGATCAATAAGGCGTTGTATATGATGTAACAGCTTAAACGTTGTATAGAAAGAAACTGAGGATAAAATTTATCTTAATTTGTTTTTATATATGATTTTTCCACCTTAAACAATATATTTATCCGAAGGATCAGTTTTTTAGAAGTCAATAATCCAGCAACATATTCAGTGCGAAAGGATGGAACATGGGGATATTTCCCGGTACTTTGAGTTTTGAAGTTTCAGTTAATTTTTTAACTGAAAGTCTTTTTTGTTTTCCTGTCAACTTTCTGAGAAGAAGGTTTCACACAAAACATCAGTTGCATGAGTGAAATAAAACAAATACTACTTCAGTTAATTACACTATACAAACAATATATTCATTAAGAAATTTAAAGCTACAAGGCATCGGGACAAAATAACCAAGACCATTTAAAAATTTCTTTGCCATTAATTTATTTTATCAATTTTGTCTCAGAAGGTCTACAAATTTTGACATATAGGTTTTGTCTTGTGACAAAAGTTATGCAACAAACTTTGGAAATTGTTGTGATCTTTCTACTGATATGCGAAAAGTACCTCGAATTGACATCAAAGCTTATTAAAATACAAATTATTGATTGCATGCATTTTATGTTACATCAAGACAATATTTCATAGTAGATAATTTTCTCATCAGTTGTGTATTGCCCCTTCACGGTCCTTAACATTATGAGTGGGTATGCTATCGTGTGTTAGGTTCTATTTCGAAGAAGTGAATTTAAAATATTGATTCCGTGTCAAAGCTAGAGGGAAAATATTTAACAATTCAACAGGGTACGATCATGTGATAAAACCAGCTCAAAACACACATTATAAACGGAACTTTATTTTCAAGTAGTTTAAACAGTGATAAAAATCTGATGACTAACTCTGAGTGCTTCTTTCTGACGGTTCCTTCAGGGTTTAAAGTGGCAGTGTACCTTCCAATCTACTTTGTTGCCTCCAGCTAATGGTTTTAAAAGAACTCAGTCAAAACAAACTTGCGTCTCAACTAATGTGTATTTTATCACAGAGAAGGGATGGAAATTATGTTTTTTCTACTCTTAAATCAAAAGTCATTTTTCGTTTGGTTTCTGTTTTCTTCTATTAGCCAATATGAATAAGAAAGTGTATATTTAACATTTATTCTTACGCGCCACAAACTACAAACTAAAAAACTTGTTTTATTGAGCAAACGGTCGAGTTTTTTATGTAAACGTTGTTAATTTTAATATTTAATGCAATGCTAGAATGATTATATAATTCGCTTAAAAATATGCCCGTCGTGACATGATTTTAATCATTTTGCAAATAACTTTGCTATCGCCCAAATTTTAAAGGCCAAAACTAACATTATAACATAAACAAGGCTATTATTTTTTCTGGCGGTAAAACTATCTGAAAAATTGGGTTTTCATATCAGTTTATTTATCGACCAAGAGAAAATCCCGGAAAATTGAACACTTTGGTAAATATTGATTAAGTCGGCAAATTAAGTCAATTTTATCAGATTCGTACATGTCCTAAAAAAGATTGTATTTATTTCCTTTTTTCTCGAAAGATGTAAATCAACATCATTATTGTTAATAATAGAATAGTTTTTTTATTGTTGTCTGCCAAAAATTAACAAAGACGAATATCCTAAATTGTGTTCCTAAAATATGCAGGCTGTAGCTTTACTTTTCATCTGAAGCCTATTGTCTCGATGGCAAAGTTGAACATGTGGTAATATTCAGTACGGAAAACGTACAGTTAGCAGAATTCAACTTTTGATTCTTAATTTCACAAACAAGCACTGGTTTTATTTTTTAATAATCCGTTTTTGTGTACTTATTTTAGGGAGGGCTTTTTTGGAGGGGCTTATTATCGAAAAGAATTTTGTGGCCTTATATATTTCGTATTTGGAACTTGAGAGATTTGAAATCTGAAAAACAAACTACATGGTAAAATACTGTAAACATAAGGACATGATACACAATACAAGCTTTACAGTTCTTAAATAAACATCACAAAGTTTCTGAACATGCAGAAGCGTTGTTAAATTCAGAGCAATATCTACAACAGGGAGTCCATAATCGGAAAAAGTAACGTCTTCCTTTAAACTAAGATTTAAATATAAAGTCAAGACATGAGATTATATTCTGTAGGGGTTTATCAATAGGAGAGCTTTTTCGTCTTAGGCTGGGTTTGGGAGGGCTTAGGGACGGACCATTATTTTCTTGGAGGGGGGGGGGGATATGAACAATTTTCCTCTGCAAACTTTTGTTTACTTTATGCAACTGTGCAATTTTTTTTTGGTTTGGAAAAGCAAACTATATTTTGTTATACATTTCGTGTTTGCAAAGAAAATTTATTTTGTCTTTCTAGACCCGGCAAACAATATTTTTTTCGATATTTTGTATACCCCCTCCAAAAAAATTATGGTCCATCCCTTACTTTAAATTTACAATTTGTCTAATGCCCGTCTTTACGCAGACACAAATGAATTATCCATCTAAAGGCGGTGTGGCCCTGTGGTTAGAGCGTCAGACTTGTTATCGCCACTGAGCTTCCAGGTTCAAATCCTCCTCCAGCAACTAGACGGATTTGTGTTTGGTCGTTCCGAATTTAACTCCTTTACGCCTTGCATATGCCTGAGGAGGATAATGAAGATTAAATGGCAAGATAAGATTAGTAATAGAGAGCTACTGGAAAGGGCTAACGTGGAGAGGTTGAGTGAAGAGGTAAGAAGAAGGAGATGGCAATTCATTCAGGACACATCCTCATACAACAACCTGACAACTGTGTTACAGCCCTGACATGGACCCCAGAGGGAAAGAGAAAGAGAGGCATGCCAAAAACAACCTGGCGGCGCACAGTAGAAAAGGAGAGGTCCAAAGCAGGGTGGCAGTCCTGGAGAGAGGTGCGCACTGCAGAGCAAGACAGGAATCGATGGAGAGCACATGTGGAGGCCCTATGCGCCAACTTGGCACCAGGGGACAAGTGAAGTGAAGTGAAGACGCCTTGCATATAGCCAGCTGGTCAGCCTCCCACCAGTTGGAATTTTTAACAAGTTTTTCAGGTTTATTTACAATATATGTTGGGATTTTTAACAAGTTTTTCAGGTTTATTTACAATATATGTTGGGATTTTTAACAAGTTTTTCAGGTTTATTTACAATATATGTTGGGATTTTTAACAAGTTTTTCAGGTTTATTTACAATATATGTTTGCTTGTTTATTTAAATGCCACAATGTAAACTACTGGGACACCAGTAATTGTTTTCCCCATAGAAAAGTCATTTTTTTTTCATTTATGTATTTTATTTTTTTAAGGCAAAGTTCGTCTCTTAGTTCGTCGTTCATTGAAGACGCACATACGATATTCATCTTGTGTCCATCATTATACTAATACTGTAACTTATAACCAGCCGCAACAAAAAATGCCCAAGCCAGTTGATTCATACGAATTATGGATTTTCCATCTCTAAAAAATTAATCAGTACAAACGCGGTCGTTAGCATCAATCGAACCATTTTCAGGTGGCAGTAATTTTTTTATTGCTCAAGTTGATTCGCACGGATTACGCATCAAAATTTTCTAAAGCGTCGTTGCCGTTGGCATCAATTCACTGAATTAGGAATTTTGTGAATCTTTCGAGCCATTTTCATGTGGCAGCCTGTAATTTCTTTATTGCCCACGTTGGTTCACACGGATTATGCATCTTTGATCTCTAATATAAAAGGGCCCTTTAGCTTTGCATCAATTCAGGGGAAATTTGTGGATCCTTTGAGTCATTTCCACATGGCAGTAACTTCTCATTCAAAGAATTAAAATCGAAATAATCAAAATGGCGGGTTCTGTTGTAGCAGGTGGGAAACTGTTCAGCTTAACTGACTGAGAACTAAAATTCGTAAGCAAGATTTTATTTATTAATCAGGGACACCCAAAGAGTATGTTTATGCAAAATATTTTCTTGTTTTCGCCTATCATGCAGGGTTTTTAAAAGGGATATTGTTAGCTTATTTTAAGTGACAGAATAATTTGGGAAACTGTTCTTGTTAAACGAATTTAGGAGCTGTTCTTGCTTTTTCGAAAATCGTAGCTGGCCTTAGTTCTTATCCTAAACGACATTTCACATTACATGACACTTTTACTCTAGTTTTTTTTTATCATAGATTTAATATCTGAGGCGATAATGGGCCTGCCGAGGAGACATCTTCTACCAAACGAACAGCTGGACGCACTTACATTACCTAATGGGATACAAAGAGAAAAGCTATGATACAGATGCACTCAATTATCTTTGCTACAAAAAAAGCAATCATTGGATCGGCTTTTCGCTTGATTGACATTTGTTCTATAGCAGACTATAAAGGCCCTTGTTTTCATTATAGGAGGAAAAAAAACACATGAAAGGAAAATTGTATTGATAGAAGGAGTTTAACTACCTTAGCATACAGCCAAAATTCTAGCAGGAGTTTAATTAGTGCATTTGCAATTACCGTATTTTCTCGATTAAACGCCGGACCCCAATTAAACGCCGGCCTCGTATAAACGCCGGGTCAAAATTGCTAATTTTAAAATAAACGCCGGGGGCGTTTGTTCGAGGTCCCGGCGTTTATTTGAGGTCAAGCTAACAAGAAAATATATTCTGTTTGTCACAAATCTCGATTGCAACATAAGCTATCCAATCCGTAATAGTGCACCTTTGGGAAATAATCACCTTTGGATACCCAAGGACACTTTTTCGAAGCAGAACGAAGAGAAAAATCGTCCCGCCTTGACAAACTGTCCCTTGGTCTCGAAGATCGGTAACAATAAATCAATCTGAAAAAATTGGCAGAAAATTGCAGTCCGTTAATAAACGCCGGGCCCCGATTAAACGCCGGCTTCAAATAAACGCCGGGTTCACGAAGCCAAGTTTGAAATAAACGCCGGGGGCGTTTATTTGAGAAAATACGGTATTTTAGTTTTACAAGAACTAATTTCGTGATTCGCGACTTCCATTTTCTGCGAGTTAAAAAGACACACGTTCAATTACATTAAGTAATCAAGAATGTAAGTTTGCAGCAATTTTTGTGCGGGACGTTATTTGGAACATGATTGTTTTGTTACGTTGTGTCTTTCATTGAAAATCGAGGAAAATTTTCATATGGTAGATGCTTTTTTCCATGAATAATACGAAACTGTCAGCTTCCTTTTAAACTTTTAGTTTAAAAGCCGACGTCAAACTGTTTTCGAGTGGCAAATTAAAAAAAAAAAAGAAATGTTCTGTTGAAACTCACCTGCTGTCATGGAAATAGCACAAGAATTAAAGACGGGCATGTTGGGCCGGGAGGGAGGGGACGTTGCATGTGATGGCTGCGACTCTGGTACATTTTTGTGTAATTTCCGATAGAAGAATTGATAATTATATCAAGACATTTCTCGTGAAGGTGATTAGTTAAGCGATAAATCTCGATCGTTAACTGCTTGCTCGCAACTTTAAGGAGATTTTGAACTCGAAGAGATTAGAACATTTCTAGTTTGCATGGGAGGGAAAAAACGGTAGCTCGCGTAAAAACGTAAATCAAAGTATGTGAAATTAGTTCTGAAGATATCACACCTCAGATATTTGAAGGGCCTATAACGGTCTCCATGTTTTTAATGAGCTCGAAGCTGCGGTATATCTTGAGCAACTTTGATCACTTCCACCCTTTCAATTTTCCATTTTTCCCACTACCACACCCCCCGTCTCGATCCCCGCCCCGTCGCGTTTTACAAGTGACTTTTCATAGCAGGTTAATTGGTTTTGATGACAGTTGGCTCGTGAATTGACAGTTGGCTCATGAGTTAACATATGCTCGCAGCTGAAAGATGGAGGCGACATTCATCAAGATTTTCTTTCTTGTGCAGTTTCTCTTCCCTCACTTTAGCAGAACAGAATTCTGCTTCGAATCTCAAGGCTTGATGATCCATAACAAAATTTTAATCGGTCACACGTACAAATCCCTTTCAACCCGCGGGATTTTCGGTTGCGGACATAAGTGCTTGGCCGATCCAAAGTGTACCTCGTACAATTATCAGACTTCAGCTATCAAAGATGGCGTTTGCGAGCTGAATGAAAATAGAATCGAGGGAAAAGAGCATTTTGAGGAGAGATCAGGGTTTGTGTTTGTTAGAATGAGACGAAAAACGGTAGGTACGCTCTTAATTTTGCTGATCAAGCGATCCGTATATCTGTACGCACTTGGCAATAACATTTCTCGAATGTCCGCGAACATGCAGATCCTGCTGATAGGCGAACAAACAAGATTTATTTTAAAATAGAAACATGTATCTGCCTAATCAATAATAAATATGGTAAAATGAAATGTTCATTATGAATGTGGTTACCAAGGGAACAGATTGCTGACCGCCATGTTTTTTCCTTTCAACGGCGGTGAAAAGAAGTTATACCTACCCGAGACGTGGCGTTTTGAAAATAAGTTTTGAAAGACGGAATCTGTCAGGAAATCAAGTAATATTAATTTTTGTTGGACAAAAATCGAGTACCAGAATAATTCAAATCCTATTGCGTTATTCTCTACCCTTTTTAAAACTTAAAGATGTAAGTAATTATCCGTGATAACACCAACAACAATTTCTTATTAGAGCCTGAGAAAATAGATTTCAAAGTTGACACGAAGCATGTAAAGTATAGGGTAAAATCATATGTGTTGCAATTTTGCAAAATAGCCTTTGAAGCGATTCAGTGGAATTCAGTGGAACTTCGAAATTTGTTTTCGATGTTTGGTGTTGTTAGAAATGATTTCTTCTGAAAAGATATTTGAAACAGTAACACCGAAGTTTGCAACAAGATGTAAATAGTTTTGGCACATAGTTTTGTCTAATAAATACTCGAAGTCCTGGTGGATTCCATCTTAACCTCGAAGAATCGTTTCAAAGAAACAAACAATTTTTAACTGATCGTAATAAATTATGGTTTTCATCTCATTTAATTTTGCCGGGCCTTTTTTAATCCTATTCCTGTTTGTATCTTATATCATATTTTCTCTTATTTTTTATGCATACATTAATTCTACAGAAACCGAAAAGTTGTTTGGAGGCCTGGAAGCAAGGGGCGCGTACATCCGGGTTCTACTTCATACAAGGGAGAGAGGAGTGTCTCTTATACGAAATGTTCTGCGACTTCAGTTCGGAACCTGGCTGGGCCTGGACCCTAGTCATGTCCCAGAGCTTAGGAAGAAGAGGTGAAACTTTTGCAAAGGGGCCACTTCTAAGTGGAAAATTTACGAATCAGCGCAACCCAAACTGGGAAAGATACAGAATTGGAAATAGTCGAATGCGGATTGTGGCAGCGGACTCGAGTCACTGGCGAGTCACGTGTGACTTCCCAACGTTCGGAGTTGACTACAGAGATTATGTGCGAGCCACATTTGAAAATCTCATAGCCAGAAATTCCGAACCATAGTAGGCGTGACATACGTCATAATCCAATGCGCTGATTGCTCACGGCTGTCAAGAAAACAAGTCACGCCAGCGCGGCGCTGACAGCCAGCCGAGAAAAAAAGAATCGGAAATATTATCACTGTCAGAAGATCCGAATAGCCGAGAACTCACTGATACGTCTGTCTCGGTCCATGACAATGAGAAGCCCCAAGCGGTGAGCGCCGAATAGATGAAAATACGATCCGTGACCGAATGCCGAGCACGAAACCAGGGAAAAGTCCAGGCCACTCCCCAAAACGCCGAAAAGAGCTGGAGAAAGGAACAAATGGTGGTGGAGAAAAATACGGTGAAAAACAGCCGGGGGAGATGAGGGAAGGAGAAAGAGGAGCGAGATGGAGAAGCAAAACGAAACCGAGAGAAAAAACGAAACAAGAGGAGGGCAGGAGGAAGGAGACAACAGCAGAGAGAGAACAAGAAGATAGTGGGAAAAGAAAAAGGAGATGGGGATTGAGACGAAGGGAGCGAAGACGCGCAACCCCCACAAACACACAACTGAAGGAATCGGAAAGTGAAAGACCTCGGGAGCGATCGAGAAAACGAATCTAGAAACCTGAGAGAATGCAAACACAATTGCAGCTTGTGGGGGGTCGGGTTGGGTGGTGGAATTTCTGGCTATGTGAGTCCACTGAAATACGAAGGCAGTGGTGAATGCCGGGTCATGGAGTACATTAACATCCGGGGACATAACTGTACCCAGTGCACCGCGGCCTGGTGGCAGACGAAAAGTCAACAACTGACGCACTTCAGTGATCTCGATGGCTGCCAGTTTGGCAACACAAGCAGTTCCCTTGGCAACGAGGCCAATTTTGGCGGGTACTGGGGAAACAATTTCAACTCGGAGTTTCGGTGCTCATCCAAAGAAACATCAAGTACAAATCATTGGTTTGGAGGCAAGGTGTAGAAATCCGAGAACATTCTTGTTAAAAGACACTTTATATCAGCTACAACTTGTTACATCTCCAAATGAGGGATTTTATGAAGCGTCTGTTAGAATGAAGATGAAGAAGAGTGTTCATTCAGTTGTAGGAGACATCAGTCGGATTGACGCTTATAAAGACCAGCCATATTGTATTACGGATACTTTTCCTCTTATGCGCAAATATTGTTATTGTTCTCTAAGATCTTCCACACAAAATCAAACCTAAACGGTTTTTTCTTTTTTGTCGTAGGCAGGAAAGACCCAAAATTTACGCAACGGAACACTATCTGTTTTTAATTATATTATAGTAGGTTACTTGTTAGTTAAAAAATTGTTTAATACGCTTACTGTTCGTGAGGAATTCGATAACAAAGTCAGCTATCATGAATATATTATTGAGCACAAGGGTTTTCGATGCAGTTGAACAGCGGACAGGAAGAAGTACTGAACTTAGCAGCTTTATTTCTCCTCAGAATGGGAACCCACTGTTATAAAAACTGGTAAAGTTTTTCGTAGACGTTATTTTTTGTCATGCTAAGATTTTTTCGAAAATAAATAAACGAAAACAAGATAGGGGAGCTGAATATAACATATCTGATTTTAGCTTGCATGCGTTAAAAAATTGTGCTTCTTGTTGCGCTGCTTGTGTTTGCTGTAGGTTTCTGAGGCCCCGTTTACACGGGTGCGGACAAATTTTTGCACGGACAAAAACTTGCACGGTTCCACCTTGCGTTTACACGGGACCGGCGGAACAGGACGAATTTTTGAACAGCTAAGTGTGCAAGTTTGGGACCTGAAAAAAGCAGGTCAAATTTTTGACCGGCACGGTTCCATATTTCGTACGGACTCGTGTAAACACTCGAACCGTGCAACTTTTTGCACAGATAGCGCGGTTAAGGCCTGGAATCTAGTTATATTTTGCCTGGTTGCTTAGCAAAAATGAAACATTTTGTTGCATTATGCCCCTATTTTGTTACATTTTGTTTTAAAAATTTAAAAATTTGAGGCAAAAGAAACCCAGAAAGCAGTTCACAGATATGAGAAGACGAGCGGCGGCAGCCTGCATCGCTATTTTGGTACGCATCGGTACGTCGGGGGAATTTCTCCTTGTCGTTATGAGGGTACTTTTCCAAAAACATTTTGGTTACGTCTTCGTATTTGCTCCTGACCGTTTCCCAATCAACTCCTTCCCCTGCTTTTCTTGCTTTGTAGTCTATAACTACATTAAGCAACAAATTAATTTCTTCATCAGACCACGTAAAGTTTTTGTCTGCCGCTTCTGCCGCCATGTTTGATTTGCCGCGTGCTGCTTTAGCTGCAACATGATTGGCTTAAAACATTAGCGATAACCAATCACAACAGAGACGTAAAAAAGCTTATGCCGCGCTGGTCTAAATTTTCGGTCCTTAAACCCCCTAATTTTTAAAAAATTTTCGCTTAACGGGCGGCCGGAAAAATAAATTTCGCCTTCGGCTTTTTTTTTTTTTTTTTTTTTTTTTCCCAAAAAAATGGCGCCGCCCTCCCCCGTGACATAATGCATTAGCAAAGCATTTTTAGATGTAATTTGACCAGCATTTTGTGCAGCGAGTTGCATGGTCATAACTGTCATGAAACTTCCTGATACAAAACTAGAGAGCTCTGTGGCATATTTGCTAAAGTCTGGGAGAAATTTGTCGTCGGGTTTTAAAGTTAAGAACAAGGTATGAAAAATATTTTAAAGTTATGGACAAATGCAACCATCACGTAAATAAGAGGAATTACAAAGACACCAGCGTTGCGCGCAGGCTAAATCCCGTGATTATTTTCACAGTGAAAACATACAATCACTTGACGGTCTTTTTCTGCCATTTTTAACGTCCGAGAGACCACGAAATAAACCGTTTGTATGCCGACTACCAAAACTTAGCAGCTAATTATACACAGGTGCCTTCAATTCTGCTTGTCAATAAACGAAATTAATTAACCTTGCGCACTCTTTTGTAGGAGAAAAGTAATCAGAAGAGCAATAAGTACTAAGAATTTTGGTATATGTATTTGTAGTATACGGGATTTGCCGCATTTTTTACGCGTACCCAGTTTGAAATAAATGCGTCGATAAACCCCAAGTCCCCTGGTAAACATCATGGTACGTACTGAAAACTCGCCGCGCCCAGAGAATGCCCGATTCCCTCTATGGCGCACGCCTGCAGGGAATCATGGTAGTTGTACTCATCAAAACACGCGAGGTATAGCAACGATGAATTCAACTACCATGATTCCCTGCAGGCGCGCGCCATAGAGGGAATCGAACATTGTTTCCTGTACTGGCCTTTTGGCTGAAAATGCCACTTGCATGCAACAAGTTTTATCAAGCAGTGAGAGAATTTCGTCAAAATCAGATGACAGCGTTGACAAATATGACAAGATGACAAGTGATCCTGACTAAAGCTTTCCACAAGTTGCTCGGCAACTTTGTGGCAACTTTTTATATTTCGAGAAACTTTTGCTCCTTTGAGCAACTTTTTTCCTTTCGAGCAACTTGTTGCATTTTGAGCAATTTCTAGAAGATTGTCCGAGTGTTGCCCGAAGGCCATACGAACGTTTCGAAGATTAATGAACGTTGCCGAAGATTTTCGTGGAACATCCGAAGACGTTTCGACTTTTGGCTCATTCCTCATTGAAACCTTGGAAAAGCAGCAAACATGACGTCATCGATAGCTTCACGATTTTTCTCAGTGAAAGAAATCCTTGTAATTCGAAAAAAAATTTGCCTAAAAATATTATTAAGATACTTCTGATGCAGTGAAATTGCATAAAACTGCTTAAAAATCTTACCTTCAAAGGGAAATTAGCATAAATATGGAGAAATTTTCTGATAAAAAGCAGCGTTTTGGAGTTTTGGGGGCAATTTTTGAGCAACGTTTTTAATTAAAAGCAACTTTTTTGGATTTTTGGAGCGACTTTCGAGCACCTTTTTCAGAAATTTCGAGCAACGTTTTAAATAATTTCGGACAACTTGTGAAAAGCCCTAATTCTGACACGGAAAAAAGTTGACACGGAAAAAATTCTAACGTGGAAAAAATTCTGACACGGAAAAAAAGTTGACACGGAAAAACTTTTGACACAGAGAGTACTTAGCATTTCTTGGTAAATTACTAGCAAGCGTATTTAAAACAAATTCTCCAAAATTATTACAAAAAATTGGAAATCCAAGAACCTAAGTTTTGGCGTCAAATTTCTGATACAAGTACAGGGAATGCGATAAATTCCCGGGTAAATTACATAGCGTATCGCCGTTTATAACAGTCGCATTTGCAAGTTGGAATTTTTTTTATTGTTTTTTAGCTCGAAAACAATAAAAAAAAATCCAAATCGCTACTCTTGTAACTTCTATCACGATATTGTACAAAATTTGTCAATATTCCACGTATTATTGATTATTAATTATTAGACCGTAACGCAATGCCACGAAATTATTATTATTATTATTATTATTATTATTATAAATTATTCTGATTATTATTAAACAAAAAGGTTGTAACTCGTAGATTTCGTGACATAAGATTTCGCAACAATGTAAACCAGAACAGAGTCCGTAGGTTTATTACTGTAAGAGAACTGAAGTAATTTCACGCATATAGCTAGCTAAATTAGGAAAGAGAACGTGCTATTGTGAAATAGGAATTAAATTTAGTAATATTACAATACTTAGGCTTGGGATTTTACACTACTCGTGATCGTGGGGAAATTACTAGTTTCGCAAGATATGATATGAAAATTGTAGTAAAGTCATGATATTGTAAGATCAGATCGTGTTAGAATTGTTAAGTAAAGAACTACTGGATTGTTAGATTGTTGAATCGCTAGATTGTGAAAGTACTTGGAATGAAACACCGCAAATAAATCTGTAACGAAGATATATAGCCCTCTTGATTGTTGACCAGCGACTGCGGGATTTGTAAAAATTCCGCGACATCAGTCTTAAGAGGAAGAGGAGATCTAATCATCTAAATAAACTCTGGTAGATTCTAACGTAATAATATCTCGATAATACACAATGGCCGCTTTCGCACTAGAAGACGGACAAGTCGTCTGACGATTTGTTCGTCTAGTTTGAATGTAAGACGGCTTTTAGACGACTTTCCCGCCAAGACGACCAAGTCGTCCTCGAAAATCGTCTTCCTAGACGGCAAAATCGAAGGACAAATTCAGACGACTTGAACGTCCGAAACTGCCGAAATCCTGTCCATCCCGTTTTCACACTAGGACGATTACTCCAATGCATTCAAATGACAAAACCATAGTTTCATTGCAACCAAATGTGCCTCCTAGGCGTTTTAATTGAAAGTTACAAGCAAACGAGACTAACTTTGAAAACTGTTCAACCCAAAAATATTTCAAAACCAATATCGCAATCCGTTTCAAACTTCGTCACTTTTGGCCATCCGTACCTTCTTTTGTATTTGCTGTGTTATTGAAATGTTCCTTCACTGTTTTAAGAGGCTATTTTTTATGATTTGATGGTCAGTTTCCGATGCCTAAATTTGGCTGAAATCCGTGAAAAATCCCCCATTCACGAAAAACACAAAACTATCCATTTCCGCGTACGAGCGCCAAACGGCAAGCGGCCGAAGTTGATTTTTTTTGCCGTTTGCGGGAAAAATAAACGTCATGCTTAATCTCTCTACCGTCTCGTTTCTCCCCGTTTCTCCGAAGTTTCGCCTCTAGTGTACGATAGTACAGGTAATCAGATTGCATCATTTGCATCGGTACTGTAGTAGATAGCTAAAACGTGTAAAATGTGTGTGGCGATCGACCTAAATAGAATGAAAATGTCATGTTGATATAGTTATTGTATCTGCATGCTATTATCATTGTTCCGTTGCGGCTGAGATTCAAGCTACTACAGGTGATCATTGGTATAGCTGTATTTTTCAACAATGACACGAGCATGGGACAAAGAAAAATTCTGAGTCCCCGACGGGAATCGAAACCATGGACTCCCAGATACCGGTTGGGCGCTCTAAACAACTGAGCTACGAGAGACTCGTGGTGAGCTGGGCCATTCACTAGGTTGATATGTGGCACGCGTCCTGCATACTGCTAGGATCAGCAATGTCGAAATCATCAAATGTGTAGTAAATAATAAAGATGGTAAATTTCAAGCTCAGTGATAAATAATAAAAATGTATTTTTCAACAATGACACGAGCATGGGACAAAGAAAAATTCTAAGTCCCCGACGGGAATCGAACCCATAGCCTCCAAGATACCGGTTGGGCGCTCTAACCAACTGAGCTACGAGAGACTGCGGTGAGACGAGCGTTCTCGCCTGCATGCTGCCAGGATTAGCAATGTCAAAATCATTAAGTGTGTAGTAACTAATAACGATGGTAAATTTTGAGCTTGGTGATAAATAATAAAGATTTATTTTTCAACAATGACACGGGCATGGGAAAAAGAAAAATTCTGAGTCCCCGACGGGAATCGAATCCATGGCCTCCCAGATACCGACATATATATAGAATGCATGTGACATATCAACCTAGTAAATGGCCCACCTCACCACGAGTCTCTCGTAGCTCAGTCTGTTAGAGCGCCCAACCGGTATTATTTGCAATCTTTATTATTTACTAGGTGATCATTTTATATTCCTACACTCTTTTTTTATAAAAAAGCATTTTTATAAGAACGTTGAGGCTGGCCCTGAAGAAGACTAGTAGTACCAGTTTTCTATACGTGATCCGGCAACAAGAAGTACTGGGTTTTGTTTTATCCTGCATTCAAAAGTTTCAGACAATTTTCTGCCTTCGGCTGGAAAAGCAGCAAACATGACGTCATCGATATCTTCACGATTTTTCTCAGTGAATTAAGGAAATCCTTGTAATTCGAAAAAAATTTGCCTGAAAATATTATTAAGATACTTCTGATGCAGTGAAATTGCATGAACTGCTTAAAAATCCTACCTTCAAAGGGAAATTAGCATAAATATGAAGAAATTTTCTTGATGAAAAGCAGCGTTTTGGAGTTTTGGGGGCAATTTTTGAGCAACTTTTTTAATTAAAAGCAACTTTTTGGATTCTTGGAGCATCTTTCGAGCAACTTTTTAAATAATTTCGGACAACTTGTGAAAAGCCTTAATTCTGACACGGAAAAAAGTTGACACGGAAAAAATTCTAACGTGGAAAAAATTCTGACACGGAAAAAAAGTTGACACGGAAAAACTTTTGACACAGAGAGTACTTAGCATTTCTTGGTAAATTACTAGCAAGCGTATTTTATTTCCTCCATAAAGCTGTCATTGCCTTGACTGTTTTTTGTGGATGCTGTTTGAAAGTATGGGTTGACTGCATTTGTAACCAATATGCTGTTGGGTTGAGTTAATATTAAGGTAGAGGTACATAACAAAGCAGGGGGGTCCGGGGGCATGCTCCCCCGGGAAAATTTGAATTTTCAGAAACTCAGGAATGTTATTTTGGGCATTCTGGCAAGACCTTTAACTATTACAGAAGCCCTTATTACAGCACTTAAAAGTACAATTATTTTCAGTGACCCCCCCTTACTGAAGCCATATTTTTTCGCATGACCCCCCCCTCAAATCCCACCAGCCCCCCCTTCCTCATAAAAAATGAACGGTCCCTAAATAGAATGAAAATGTCATGTTGATATAGTTATTGTATCTGCTATTACCATTGTTCCGTTGCAGCTGAGATTCAAGCTACTACAGGTGATCATTGGTATAGATGTATTTTTCAACAATGACAGGAGCATGAGACAAAGAAAAATTCTGAGTCCCCGATGGGAATCGAACCCAAGGCCTCGCAGATACCGGTTAGGCGCTCTAACCAACTGAGCTACGAGAGACTCGTGGTGAGCTGGGCCATTTACTAGGTTCATATGTGGCACGCGTCCTGCATACTGCTAGGATCAGCAATGTCGAAATCATCAAATGTGTAGTAAATAATAAAGATGGTAAATTTCAAGCTCGGTGATAAATAGTGAAGAAATTATTCAACATGACACGAGCGTGGGACAAAGAAAAAATCTGAGTCCCCGACGGGAATCGATCCCATGTCCTCCCAGATACCGGTTGGGCACTCTAACCAACTGAGCTACGAGAGACTCGTTGTGAGCTGGGCCATTTACTAGGTTGATATATGACACGCGTCCTGCATACTGCTAGGATCAGCAATGTCGAAATCATCAAATGTGCAGTAAATAATAAAGATGGTAAATTTTGAGCTTGGTGATAAATAATAAAGAGTTATTTTTCAACAATGACACGGGCATGGGAAAAAGAAAAATTCTTCTGAGTCCCCGACGGGAATCGAATCCATGGCCTCCCAGATACCGACATATATATAGGACGCGTGTGACACAAGCATACAGTGGAACCTCGATTTAACGAACCTCTATATAACGAAGTCCTCGATATAACAAACGATATCTTTCGTCCCAGTAATAGCAAAATATATCAGTGGAAAAGAACCTCGATATAACGAAACCTCGATATAACGAAACCTCGATATAACGAACACATTTTGCCAGTTCCTTGGCCCTTCGTAATATCGAGGTTCCACTGTATCAACCTAGTAAATGGCCCACCTCACCACGAGTCTCTCGTAGCTCAGTCTGTTAGAGCGCCCAACCGGTATTATTTGCAATCTTTATCATTTACTAGGTGATCATTTTATGTCCCTACACTCTTTTTTTATAAAAAGCATTTTTATAAGAACGTTGAGGCTGGCCCTGAAGAAGACTAGTAGTACCAGTTTTCTAAACGTGATTTATCCTGCATTCAAAAGTTTCAGACAATTTTCCGCCTTCGGCTGAGTCTTCCGTCCGTATCGTAGGAAGTTTTAGATATTTTTAGGTCTTCTCTCCAAACAAAAACGATGATGGAAACCGGTGCGGTCGGGATTAAACAAGAAGCACGTGCAGCATTCAGCTGTCGCTAACTGAATAAATTCTTCAATATTTAGATTGCGTGACAAGCCCAGACTGCTTTTCCATTTGAGGCTACACTGTCCCCTGCCAGAAACAATCGCTTTTATCTTTCCTAGTTTCTGTCAAAAGCGGAAATAAGAACCCCCAGAAAGTTGGGGCACTCCGAAAATAGCGATATTAAAAGCAAAGGATGTAAAATCTGAAAGAAAGGAACACGCGACACAGACTGCGTTATGCGTTTTGACGTCATATGAAATTTGACACCACGTCCAAAGCTGTCATTCTTTTCAGTGGCGTCAAAGCACATCTTTGTTGACTCAATTCGTTTCCCTCGGAGAACGGGATAATGTTCTTGAGTTGATTTCTTTCGCTTACAAAGATGTCCATAAAACTCTTTCGTCGCTGCTGTAATCCATTTTCTATCGTGAAATGTCTTCGCTTTCGGCTATTCGCTGTTTTGTTGGGCGTTGTAAGTTTGACTTCGTTGGCGCTCGTGTTTCACAGATCGTTCGGTTATAATTCCGCTTACAGCATTCGCTTGCCTTTCTTGTCTGCGGACACTAAAGACGATTTAGTCAAGAACAAGGTAGAAAACAGCAACACAGAACCCAAAGATGTTCTGGTCATGAAAAATGTTGGTAATAGCAGTGCTGCTTGCAGACTTCCCGTTCTGGATCCGTTTCATTCCAGCGTGGTTCAGTTTGTGAAAGATCTTGGCAAGCTACGCTGCGACGGTGTGAGTTATTCAAGTTTCGAAAACAACGTGCTTCGCGTTGAGGGACAAGGCATCGTTTCAGCAAAATACAGAAAGATTGAAAGGACGCCAGGGGACGATTTTGGTGTTGTTCTTTCTGATTCGGTGGAAGTACCGCTACACAACACGAGCGAGCAAGCAGGTGAGTTCTATTTATTTCATATTGCGAAATATTTTGCCAAGAAAGATGGCCAGTAGATAGGTATCTTGCTCATTTGTTTTTACTACCTGGTAAGAAAATGAAAATGCTAAACAATGAAAGCAAAAAATTCGAAAGAAATTCAAAACAGTGTAAGCAGCTATAGTCAGTTTCAGTATAGCTTATCAGTTATTCAAAAAGGTTTCCTGTTAAATTAAATTTAACACCATAGCTCGATTTAGCGTATTTGTAGTTTGTACAAACCTGACAAATGCACAGACAGACTTGTAGAATTTTGTAACTATATATTGTGCTATGATAACTATTATTGAGAGCTAAAAAGCCGTAAACAGGCTAACCGGAACGTTATTTAGCCTATAAACCGGAGCCTTTTTCAGGCTAACCCTGTACAAACATGGATGTCTTCACGTCATGTGTATATTTCTTCCAAACCGGCAAACTAATAAAGTACCGGGTTTTGGCGAATATATTTAACTCGGCCATACAGAAGAATAATTGCTTTGTTACTGATATAGCAGGATATAGGTGTCAAATTTTAGCGGATTTTTCCGAGGGAAAGTAGTGTTTTATATGAGCAAAGAGGTTTTTGGGAGTGAAACTATAAAGGTTTGGTATTTGATCCTTTTCAATGGCGGTATATTATATTCAACAAGTAGCTTCCGTGTATAAGATTATTGGGTTACACTTGTACAAGGTGCTTTTAAAATCACTTTAAGCTCGCCTTCGTCCCGTTACACGTTTTAAATTACAAATGTAAGTATATGTGTAGTTTACTAAGTCGTTTTCTAGTCTTTTATTTACCGAGGCAGCGCCAAATAGTATAAAAATATACACAAACTGGTGGCCCGCCTACATCATACACAATTTACTAGTAAGATCTTAAGTATACGTTTAGTTCGAAGGAGTATATTTATCTACTATTCGTGCCCGAAAAATCATGAACACACAGAACGTTTGCTAGGCGACACGTATGTGGTATTTTGTGGTTGTAAAATATATTTTTTTAGGTTGTTGATGGGATGCTGATGATAATGTGACCGTAAAATTATTCTGTTGCCTCAAAAACCAACAAGAAAACTTGAAATCGACAATAAAAATTTTTATCACAGGTCGACTTTTGCTATCACCAGCCATTCAGCGAACTTTGAGGGTGGAAAAGGTTTTTCGTGATGCGTGAAAGGCCTTTGTTTTCCAGTGATTCAATGGCCTTTTTTTCTCGTGAAAAGCGACTTTTTTACATAGCTGTAATCCATGAATCGATCGGCTTTTTTCATGTGAATTGCGAACTGTTGTTTTACTCGTGAAATGTGACTGTAAATAGCTATTCTTCCTTCTAAAAGACTATCCAGTAACTGTATTAAGGAAAGACTTCGTGTGATAAATTGCGTGACCGTGACCGTGACTAATTTTCCACTCTACTTCGATAGGTATTAAATATGAACACCCTTTAGAAGAAGAAAAAAAAATATTTTTTTTTTTTAAAAAACTTTTACCCTTGGCAGCCTTATAATAATTTAAATAAAAAAAACACCGTTTATTTTTAATTTTTCGTGACATGTGATCTAGACCCCATTTACCACCCTCTATCTTCAGCATGCTGTTTGTACCCGAAAAATCAAGGCGACACATATGCTATTTTGTGGTTATAGAATTATTTATTTAGTTTGTTGAAGGGGTGCTGATGATAATTTGACTGTAATTTTTTTTTTGCCTCAAAAGCCAACAAGAAAACTTGAAATCGACGATAAAAATTTTATCGCAAGTCGATTTTTTCTATCACCGAGCTGTTCGGCGAAGTGATCGCTAAAAATGGCTGTATTTTTAACTTTAATTATTTCTTGCATCACTTTTTATAAAATTTATGCAAATTATACGGTACCTTACATGTCAGTCTGGCTATAAACGCTTAAGTTAGTGACAATACGACGACGTATCGATGTCTCAAGTGTCAAAAGTGTCGTTGAAGACAGATTCTTTTTTTTAAAAAAAAAAATGGGAATTATAAAAAGCATTCTTGTAACGTGTCACCAGAAACCCATACAAGGGATTGAAACGTGTATCCGTCCCTTCTTTGTGCGCTTGGATAAAAGCTTCCAAATATTTGTATAGTGCATAATTAAATCATTGGAAAAAATAAACCTATCAAAATTGCAATTGGCACCACAGCACTCAATTGGGTTCCTCAAAACTTTTGCGAGGCCGAATCGCCGGTAATCTTTAATCTCTGCCGTTTTAATCCAAACAACTTTTACTGTACACTAAGGCCCGGTTCAGACGCCGATCTTTTCATGAGCCGAACTTAATTCCTTGAATTAAGTACATGAAAAGATCGGCGTCTGAATCAAATTAGATCGGCTATTTCAATTTGGAACGGCTCACCCGTTCTTTTCGCCTGGCTTGGCCGAGAATTTCGCCTGTGGAACGCCTTTGGAACGGCTTTGATTCAGACGCCGTACTTTTCATGTGCCGATCCTAATTCATAAATTATTATAATGTATTTTGACTGGTTTTATTGGAACTGTATTAGGAACGGCCTCGGAACGGCCAAAAAGTACGGCGTCTGAATCAAAAGGCGTACTTTTGTCAATTTGGGTCGGTTCAAATTCGAATTGAGTTCGGCTCATGAAAAGTACGGCGTCTGAACCGGGCCTAATTCATATTTACGAGCTATTCAATGTTAATGGGTGTTCGATGTGGTAAAGCGATGAAAACAGGGCCGTAACTAGCAAGAGGCAAGACGAGGCACTTACCTCGTCTAGATTATAACCCAAAATTAAAAACAAAATAGGTTTTATTTTATCCTTAAAGGATAAAACAAATAACAAACGCACAACGTTTCGACACCGTCACGGCATCAATGTCAAGTGAGTTATAAAAAGTAGAAAGTTAATATATTCCGGTTGAGTGTCAAATAGTTTCATGTAAAATAAAAAAAGCAATAATGACGTAGTGTTCCAAATTAATACCTGAATGACAAAGGTGATGGATTAAAAAAATACTTTTGAACGTACGGATAGAGTCTGATTGTGTGTTGACTTTCAGTTTTCACGTGCGGATGAATAACATTTCATACATGAGACAGTCCATCTTTCCCTGACACTTTCTCAGGATTGAGAAGTGCTTATCAAGGTCGATGTTCTTGACTTGGTGTTCACGTTTGCCAACAGCGGAATATTTATGTTCGGCAATGCGTTGCTGGAGGAGGCGGGTCGTGTGTAGCCGAAAAAATATGTTTTGTTGGAAAAATAATCCCAAGTTGAAAAAGATTGATTTTTCTTATGGAATACCTTGTGAAAAGTATCAAAGAAAGAGTTTCAGAGCTTCTAGTTTTCAAAATTTTCATGCCCCCAGAACCCCCTAGCAAGGTCTGGTTACGGCCCTGCGTAAGGCAGGCAATAGACCATTTGCATTATGACGTAAATGCGCATAGACTTCTGGTAGTTGTAGTTAAGTTCGCGGGAAATTTTGAATCGTCATCAAGCTCGCTTGCCCAAGAAAATCGTGATGGAGATAAAGAAAATTACTCTCACCGAAGAAGACGTCCCTGTGGCTTCATTTAAAGGGCAAAAAGCAACCTCTCAGTATAAAACCAAGTCCGTTAAATGAAAAAAAAGTTATGCAAGAAATTGTATATTTGCTGGGTTGCGTTTTGTAGTGAAGTTTCAACGAGTGTTTCCTCCAGTGGAGTTTCAGTCGTGCGGTTATTTAATTAAATTCCTAAAACTTTTGCTTGCCAGGTATTTTCAAATAATATACGATGACGCAATATTTTACCCTTTCTAAACATGGGGGAGTACAGTACATGATGTCTACACTCGTAAAAATCTTTGAGGCTCACCTTTCGAGTCGCACAAGTAATCGTTCATCAACAAGATTATGCATGGAAATAAAATTATATTTGCTCGCACGGCCCTCGCTCGGATTAAAACCACAACTTCTACTCGACGAGTTGACATTTCCAGTACAAAAACTTAAAGAATATTGCAGTTACAGTTCTAATTTGACGAAAAAATACAATTTTAAGATAAAAACAAATAATCTGTATTCACCTGCACAGGGAAGTTTTGATTGATCAGCTTGAAAATCCTTTATGATTGACCCTTCATGATTCATCGATGAAGCTCGATTGAACGGGGAAAATTATTTGACTCGTTTCTCTGTCGGCTTACTGTAAAAATAAATTAAACTGACCGTCCCGCCGAGCAATCATGATATATGGTAAATTTTCTTAACTTTTCAGTGAAGAATTTAAAATTCACCTGCGATCGATGGAAGCGATTGTTTGTTGAACGTCTGAAAATAGATGATGAACAAAGTCAATGGCTTGCCTTGCTTTCACTTGATTCTACACAAATTTAGTTATATCCTCGACTCGTCCCTTTAAGCAATCTGTTTCCATCCTGTTTTCTATATTTTTGACAAGAAAACTGAAAAATAAATGTATGAACAAATTTGAAGCGACTTAGCAGCTCAACTTCAGATCAAAATAAAAGTCCTGGATGTCCACCTTCACGCTTGGCTGCCCTTAGCCAATCAAAAGCCAGAAATGGTGTTTTCCCGCGAATCTAACTACAACTACCAGAAGTCTTTGCGCTTTTACGTCATAATGCAAATGGTCTATTGTCGTGAATTTATACATCAAAGCAGTCAGTTCGGCGCATGTGCAAGCTATAACGATAGCCCATGACTCTGCGTTAAATTTGTCTTTGAAAATTTGGCTATCATTCACGAAAACGTGCTATTTCTCGTTAGAATTCCCTTTGTTTGTTCCGTCACCTATGCTTTAAGTACCTTGTTTATGTTATAATCAACTACAGGGCTTTTAATTTCTCTTAAAAGGACGTATATCCTACTAACTACCGTACTAATGGTGGATTTCCACTGACGCGTAATTTTTTTCGTGCTTGAAAAAATTTAGAGACAATATATGAACGACTTGCGTAAACGTTTACGCAAATCGTTCATACATTGTCTCTAATTTTTTTCACGCACGAAAAAAATTACGCGTCAGTCGAAATCCACCTTAAGTCACCTTCTTGGTCGGACAAAACAGAAATGTGGATGGACATCACAAACATACAGTATATTGAAATTTATTTCTTTAAAATTGATAACCAAACATTACTTTTTATCAAAATGCATACTAACAATAGTTTTCTTTTAATTTTGTGTCTATTTCGTACAAAAACGCAAAGGGAAAAAGTTTATTTACAATAAAAAAGAAACGAACTTCACACTACCCTGCCTGATGCAGGAATAAGTAACTGTTTTTTTTTTTACAAAACTGACTCATAAATAAACAAGAGCTTGATCTGTAATTACGCTAGTAAGCACAATCCCTAACAATAAATTTATGAATACCGCCGGTAATGATATTGGTTTCCATTACTTATTATTACTGAAAAATGACGATTTCACTTCCTCTAAACCGTTTGACAAAAAATGTCAACCTTGCAATCTTTCTTTAAAGAAAAAAAAATACTGTTCAAACAAAATTCACTGTTGTATCTCCATTTACCGCCGCCTGGTTAGCTCAGTTGGTAGAGCGCCGGACTGCTGTGCGGGAGGTCGTGGGTTCGAACCCCAGACCGGACCAACACTCGGGGTCTTAAAATAACTGAGGAGAATGTGCTGCCTTTGTAATTACATCTGCAAATGGTTAGACATTCCAGTCTTCTCGGAAAAGGACGATAAACCGTAAGTCCCGTCTCCTGTATCCTCAGTCTTATAACAGGGGACGTTAAAGAACCCACACACTATTCGCAAAGAGTAGGGCACGAAGTTCCCGGTGTTGTGGTCTGGCCTTTGTGTAGTTAATTACAGTATGTGTACAGCGCATTTGAACATTACATATGAAAAATGCGCTATATAAATTGATTATCATTATCATTATAAATTGATTATCATTATCATTCATTTGAGCTACAAAGCCAGGATGGAAACAGTGCGTGAGTGAATCCCATTTGATCTTACTTGCGTGTAAAGAATTTATTCCGTTCCAAGTTACAACCAATGGCCAAAGTTCAAAGTTTCTTGTACCCAGACTCGACTACAACTTGAACGCGTGAAAACTTACACGAAGCGAGTAATTTTACACAAGATGACGTGACTCGAAATGTCAATTTTATCAGAGGGGTCTTCTTTATTCCGCACAATATGCGTACAGGATATTCCTGCAACAAACATGTCTAACTTGTATTTACATGTAAAGAACATCAGTGGAAATCACTCTTTTTCATGTAATGCTTTCCATGTCATTTTCGGTATCGTTTCTTCAAACAAAAGTATTTTTGGCTATCCCACTATATGCAACTCCATTTTCTTCTACACATGTAATGAGCATCGCCAAGAGGCGACAACCTCGTTCCAAGGCAATATTGGCACACGATCGAGGCTGCCACTGCAAATATTTTGGGGTGGCCAAATAGTGGTCACATCCAAAAAAGAAGTTTCAAGGCGGGATTAGGTTGCGTTTTCCTAACGTTGAACGCAAAAGGAAGTAGAGTAGATCCCAGTCACCAGTCGAGGGAGCACGCTTGTGTTAATTAAGGTATTTGAAATTAACGCGACTTAAACTAACGCGAATCAAAGAAAAAATTGCTTTCCAATAAAGGAAATTGACGCAAAGAGAGAGTAACATTTCAACATGAAGGAAATTAACACGACATACACAACGATAAACACTTGTCGAGACAACAGGAACAAGTTTATTTCAACGCTAGCGTATAGTCCGAGACGGAAACAATGTTCGTGATACTTTCCCTAAACGTAGGGGTTAAGAGAACGAATTTGACCGCTTCGAGCGTACTTCACAGTTTCAGTGATACCGGCAGATTTCCACCCTGATGAAATAATGCTTTTTCCTGGGAGATTAGTACGTCTGGACTGTATCGAGAAATCGGGGCCAAAATAATGGAAATTAAGGTCACGGAAATTAACGTTGTACTAAATTAACGTTAACAAAAATTAACGCGACTTAAATTAACGCGAATTTTTGAAATTCGAGTTGAAGCGTTAATTTCCTATAATAAGGTATTTTCTTTCGTGGAATTCACTCAGTGTTAATCTTAACCCCCCCCCCCCCCCCCCCCCCCTCTTGAATTCACTAGGCAGTGCCTCGGCAAATTCAAACCCTGGCTTTTCCACTTGAACTGTTAATTCCTTTAGGGGTAACAACAACCCTTCTCCCCTTCCAATTCCCAAACGGATTTTTTTTTCAGGTGTAAACGTTTTCACTTTTTCTTACAGGTGTTGTTACCGGAAGTGTATCGGTAGATTACGACTTCATCCGAGTAGACGTCGAAACCTCTTCGGGAGATAAGAAAAGCGATGTTCATATGCACGTCTTTCCTAAAAAGGAAGTTGTCGAGCGACAAGTGAAACCTGGTGGTATTCCATTGAATGTTGCATTGATTATGTTTGACTCCACATCAGCTGCTAATTTTAGACGAAAAATGCCAAATAGTTTGGAATATCTTACAAAGAATCTGAACTCACTGCTAATGCAAGGTAAGACCTTTTACTACAGTTTGTCTATCACACTGGGTTATATGGGTTTCGTATCAGGTGGCGCACAGGCTTATAGTCCGAGTAGTTATTCAGTTTTGAATGTTTGAACAATATAACTTTAAAGGGACTATGTCACGGAGATTTCGCAGATTTTTGGTCTAAACTGTTCTGAAATTAGTGGAAGGCAACTAAACCCATAAAAAAACAATATCATTAAACATCTAAAGGAAGATAAATATAATCTTAATTTGCGGATAGAAATCAAACTAAGGCTACAAATATCGATTTCTTTGAAGACGCGCGGAAACAATTTGAAAACGTTTGCCGAACGTTTTTAAATTGCAATCCGTTTCCATCTGCGCCATCTGCAGCCAATAATGCTTGTAAACAGTTTCAGTGCTCTAATATAGGCAATGTTTGATAAAAATGGACTATTATTTCTAGGTTTCATGCGACACAAATATAAATTTTGGCTGTTCAAAATTCTGGTAAAGTGCGTGACTAAGTCCCTTTAAATACTATGGCTCATAAAAAGAAATTGACCACTTTCACAAGTTGCTCTTCATCCGCTGACACTGTAAATCTAAGGAAACAAATATTGCAAATCAAACAGAAACTTGTTAAACAAAGCGTGGAGGAATTTAATTTGGGACCACCGAACACAAATCCATTTAGTGGCGGGGAGGTGGATTTGAACACGAAACCTCCGGATTACAAGTTCAGCAAAAACCACAAGGCCACGCTGCCTCCTTAACGACACATCGTCATTCAATATAAGTTTCGTAGCGTTTGTTATCTCCAAGGGTAAATAGAGAAACCGCTCGCTTCTACTTTCCATAGGGTTTCTGTCTTCCCATTTACCAGTATTCTGTTGTTGGACGTTGTTGTTTTGTCTTGAAAAAAGCACAGGTAGCTTTAGAAACGCATAAAGCATCAAATTTGCGTTAAGTAAATGCATGTATACATAACTTTTCAACAATTCGGGTTAATTTTATAACACGTAGATTTTGTTCGCGTTGTAAGAATGCCTGGTTATATTCTTATAATAAGGAATTGTTACCAGGGTTACCATGCGGTTAATTTTTGCCCCCACTTGACATTTGATGGTTTGATTGACAGGTGAGACAATCGTAGGAGATGGCACCACCGCACAGTTGTGCGCAATGCTTACTGGGATTGACGAGAGAAAGCAACCGGAGGCTCGACGGAGAATAAGTTCGTCCAAACCCGTTGACAGCTGGCGGTGGATTTTTAAAAACTACAAAGAGAAGGGATACGCTACGATGTTTTCAGAAGACTCGCCATACCTCGCATCGTTTAATTATCGTTTACACGGTTTTCGAGACCCGCCAACAGACCATTACGTGCGACCATTCTGGATAGAGACTGATAAAATTGTGAAAGGACATTGTATTAACAGCCGACCATCTCATGTCGTGTCTTTGGATTATTTGCTGAGTTTCTTTCGCAGATACAAGGACAGGCCAAAGTTTGCGTTTTCATCCCACGCTGTCATTTCGCACGATAACGTGAACACGGTTGGTTACGCGGATGACAATCTTAAAGCCTTTCTGGAAACGTTTGAGAAAGAATCATTTCTAAACAACACTGTACTGATAATTTTTGCCGACCATGGAGCGCGGTTCTCAGGTTTGAGGAAAACCATTCAAGGTAAACTGGAGGAAAGGTTCCCATTTATGTCAATCACGACACCTAAATGGTTTCCTGGCAAATACCCAGACCTCTACAATAACCTGGTTCATAATTCCCGCGTGCTAACATCGCCGTTTGATGTTTATGCCACCTTACGTCATATCCTGTCATACCCGCAGTATCCAAGCGAAATTGTAACTGGTCAGAGCTTGTTCAGCCGGATTGACGAGAATTCCCGCACATGCGCAAGCGCCGGTGTAGACGATCACTGGTGTCCTTGTCTTGATTTGGAAACCGTGTCAATTGATGAGCCAGCAGTTAAAGAAGTAGCGGCATTCGTGGTGGGGCACATCAACGAACTGACGTCACAAAATGACGAACTCTCGAAGTTGTGTCAGCGGTTGGCTTTGAAGGAAATAAAAACCGCGTTCCGTGAAATGCCGAAGGAGGCTATGCAAAGGTTTCGTGACACGAAACATCCTTCAGATAATGCGTGTGATTATTGCGTCGCGGTGATGGGCGATAAAGCTGAAAACACTCTTGTTAAAGACACGTTATATCAGCTACAACTTGTGACATCTCCTAATGAGGGATTTTATGAGGTGTCTGTTAGAATGAACAAGGGTGTTCCTTCAGTTGTAGGAGATATCAGTCGGATTGACGCTTATAAAGACCAGCCATATTGTATCATGGACAAGTTTCCTCTAATGCGAAAATATTGTTATTGTTCTCCAAGATCCTAATCGCAAGAGCATAGACGTTTTAGTTTTATTTTTGTCAATCGCGGTTAACCATGGCATAAAAACTTTAAAATATTGCCAGAAGCATTTCCTCTTTATCACAGTCTAAGGAAACTCAAACGCACCCATTGAAAATGGACATTTTTTTAAAGAGAAAGACAGAGAGGTGCAAAGAGGTGCATTCAACTGTTGCGCTCAGTTTTTTTTTCTTTGTGTGGCTGCTGTAATACGTGTGTACAGCAGTATGACACTTACAAAATAGGCAACAGTGAACCCGCTCTGAAAAAAAAAAACTGTGTTGAAATTTAATGTTCTAAAAAGACAAAGTCTTTGCTTGTAGTCGGTTATTTGTAAAATTTTGGACTAAAAATAACATTCTCGTTTTAAACAATTCGTTATAATTTTCAGGAAAAAGTTTTGAGTGTCGTCCCACATTTTTGGGCTAAGGTTTTGGGCTCCATTTTCAAAATAGGTATGCACCAATACGTTGGAAATTGTAGAGTTTGTGTGAATAAAATTTTAAATTGTAAACTTAGTTAAGCCATAACTTTAGTTATCTTTGCCTCTCTTGAGAGAAAGTTTTGAAAAGATTTTACTGAAGAAATAGCGAAGCCCGCGAGTAACGTCACGACTCAGACAAGACTCAGACAAACAAACCGAAATGGCGGACGATTTTCCTAAAACACATTCTTAAAGAGCCGGTCTTCCTTAAAAAAGTTTTTTAAACCAAAAACTACGCCTAGACTCCTTTATTTCTTTGAGAACACTGATGTTTCCTGAGCCTCGTGGGGGTTACATTCATTTGCATTCTTAGACTTCGCGCGCTTTGCTATTATGCATCTTTGCTACAAAAGCGTACAGTCTCGTATTCACCCGTGAATGTGCATGCGGAATTAATAAGGCTTTGGTTAAACGTATACGTTTATGTCTTAAAGAGGGTGGTGTTGTTATCGTTCGTCCCACCGGGGTTTACCTCGGTGAAAAGTTGAGAAATTTCTCTTTGTTTTGGAGTTATTCTCCCGGCTCCGTTTGGTGGAAAGCCGATTTGCGCTAACGCACGATTAAATCATCCTAAATTTAACCTTCGATTAAATTCTGTTCCACAAAGCTCGATTAGCTCTATCCGAGAAATAAACTTAGGATTAAGGTAGTAGAACTGCTATAAACATGTCCAATTTGAAAATTAATAACTCAAACATTAAATCATTTTTCAAAATAAAAGTTACATACTTAGGCTTATTAAACAAGACCTGGACATTCAGGAAAAAGATATACGAGGTGTCAATTTTCACACCTTAGGTGTGAATTCGCGGTTAAATCGCAGGCTCATAAAATTAAAGATTGCCGATTTACGGCTTTCCTTTAAGAGATACAGAGATAATTTCAACTGGAGCCGATTTATGATAGAAACGTTTAATTACCTACAAATACCCGGAGTATGCCAGCATTTACTTCTGGAGATAGAGCATTCTAGTTATTTTTATGTGTGCCTTAACTTTGAACAGCCATAATTTTGTGAAAAATGTCTGGGCCGCTCCGGGTATTCACACACAGTTTCCTCGACTTAAGCAAACTTAGCAAGCATTAAGAGGCATTCCGTGTAAAACCCGACCGATCGGCGGAAAATGAAATTCTTTCATTTTCTCTGCAAAAGTCAAACATCGTGTTCGAAATACAAAGATCGTACATGCGTTTGGCCGTTTGTTCCGAAGCGACCGTAGGGTAACCTGGGACTTGATCTAAAATCGACTTGTAAATATTTTATTGGTCTGGTCACTGAAATAAAATTTGTGGGCACTCGTTCTATGATTGTAGAAAAGCTTGTAGCAAATTCACCAAAAATTAAATAATTTTATTACTAGATTTCTATGTCTCGGCTTCAGTTGCATTTAAAAATGTGGGAACGAGGCAGTAAATTGTGTACAAACTAATCTTCCTGAGACCAACATTGCTTCAAACCATTGGCGTCGTCAGGGAATCCACTGAGCTACAGCAGTATTCGGACCACCAAACTTTTGCTCTTTCATTTATATTATTATCAAAAGATTAATGAACAGAATCCTCGCGAAAATATGATGGAAGACCCACAATATTCCCGAATTTCAACTATTTCGTATTTTCCACATAACGAGAAGACATTTGCTGCAACCATTGGAAACTGTATGCTCTCACGAAAAAGGACGTGACTAAAAGCTTTTACGGTTCTAAATTACCTTATTATTACTTAATTTTCACAATTTTTAAAAAATCGCGAAATTAAATACCCGCAAAAATTTATTTTTAACGTTTTTGACGTATTTTTAATTGTTTTAACGTATTTTTTGGCCAAATTGCGAAAATAAAGTCCCGCGAAATATGGCCGTTCCATTTTCGCAAAATTAAGTTCCCGCGAAAATTAGTAACAATGAGGCATACTTAAGGAGGCTCGATGTAGTTTTTTTAGCCGAAGGGTGGTTGTTTTGAAAATTAAAATTATCTAGGAAGCCAATGTTCGATTTTTGCCAAAATACACCATAATGATCAAATGTGACCAAATTTTAATTTTTTACCCGTCACTTAGTAACAACGGTTACCATAGCAACGATTGACGTTTTCTTTTGTTCTCAAACAAGCTTGATTTTCTCGAAATCTAGACTGACACTTGGTGTTTATATTTTGATATGTTAAAGTTTAGTAGATTGACTAACTGTTGACGAAATTTTAGAAAAATCTGTAAGAGCGTTTTCAAGTAAATCAAGAATGAAATTTTCAGAAAAACACCGTTTTAATATAAAATAGGCGCCTTAAAATTGTTTCGTATTATTTGAGCACAGTTTCTCTCACTGAAATATAAATACTTACACCATCAAAGACCATTAACTAAAAGCGAAAGACTTTTTGCTTTAATTTGTTAAAATATATCGACTGCCGATTGTAAGAAATTATAAGAAAATACCAAAAACTTCATTTTTGATTTACTCTAAAACGCTCTTACAGATTTTCCTAAAATTTTGAGCACAGGTAGTAAATCTACTGTACTTGAACATATCAAAAAATGAATACCAAGTGTCAGTCTAGATTTCGAGAAAACCAAGCTTGTTTGAGAACAAAAGAAAACGTCAATGGTTGCTATGGTAACCTTTGTGACAAAGTGACGAGTAAAAAATTAAAATTTGGTCATATTTGATCATTATGGTGTATTTTGGCAAAAATCGAACATTGGCTTCCTAGATAATTTTAATTTTCAAAACAACCACCCTTCGGCTAAAAAAACTACATCGAGCCTCCTTAAGGCATACTTATACTTTTTGTGATATCTAAGATGAGAGATTCCTAATGTGGCTGAACATTTTTTATCATGGTTAAATTAAAAACGTTTAGGCAAAAGTGTAAAAAAACAACAACAAAAACTACGACCGATTATGAAATTTTAAAAGTAAAAGTGTAACTGATCATAATTAGTTCTTGAGAGCATTTTCTGCCTGTGCTCAGCATATCAGTTACAATTCTTGCTTGGACCTTTTGGCATCATAGCAGTGTCCAATCACGCAGGCTAACGTGTTTTTAAACATTTGATTGACTCCTTAAAACTTTTTGCTCAAACAATAGCTGCACTTTATACATGTTCCAGTGAACTGGTAGTTTTATTATTGAATTCCTCCGAGCTCGACTGACAAGAGTCAGGTAAGTCCAGTTTGTATCCATTATATTAAAGCCTTCGTGAGCACCCATATCATATCATAACATAACAGCTCGTAAATCCGCGCGGTCTTAATCATGTTTATTTAATAGCGCGCATGGGACGCAAGCATGAAAAAGCAAAACTACGCCTCGAGCAATTCTGGCTTCTAGTCTTGTGCTCTTCAAATACCCGTGTACATCCATAACTCGATAGAGAAATACTAAGCATGAACCAATACGGCTTAATTTTATGCTTCTATAAGCATAAACCGGAACTGTTTTGCTGTTAACTGTAGATTATTCAAATAAACGAAAGGTAAAAAACATATTGCCAAGTGATCTTGCCATAAGGGCGTTCCACGTAGAAAAATCAAACAAAACAGTTTGTTGATGTCTTTTCTCGATCTGGTGTTGCTATTTACTGCAATAACTGAAAGCAATAAAAAAATATGTTTTTCACATTTTTGCAACTGGCAACATTTGACATGTTGCTTGTCGATTTCGAGAAACGCTTGTCATAACATTCATTTGATTGTGTCCTCATAAGGCCATCCCAATGAAATGTTTCGTTTCCCATCGCCCGACCGACCCATTTTTTTCGAAAGTAAAAAAAAAATTCCAGATTCACTAATCAAAGAAGCAAGTACTTCATTTTTACAAGCACACGATCTTGTTTTATTAACAACAATTGGTATGATGTGCTGCCTTTTCTGGAACCCAGAACCCTTCCAGTGTTCATTTTTTTTTTTTGCCTGACCGACCGACCCACCCACCCATAAGAAACAAAACATGTTAAGGCAGCATTAGTGGAGCTGTTTCATTTTGTATGAAATAACCTGTTGAGCTATAAGAACTCTCTTGAAATGTAATTGTTTTGGCGCGATTTTCATTTGAGTGTCGAAATTAATTTGCGTTTAACTCGTGCCACTTCTTCGACCAATCCGAATTAAAAAAGAGCAAAACCAATCGTGACTCGCTCATACACGTTTTCCCGAGCGCTTCGTGTCAGCTACATGTATTTGCTTGAGTTCGTGTTTTGGTTGTTCACTGGATTGTTCTGGTTCTTTGTGATTGGACAGCGTGTTAACTTTGGTTTTGTTTCTACGACACTCAATCGAAAATCGATGTATTTCGAGAAAATTCAGTTCACTGCCTGTTTAAACTCTGTCTAAAATTCTGTTTTCTAGGGTAAAGAAGGGCCTGATCTCGAGTTATGTTATATAAAACTTTACACACTGCGATTGCACCCCGATTTAAAATGATCATTTGCTTTCTCCAAAAAGCAAGAAAAGAAGATTATTTTGTTGGCCGTCACCATTGGAAATTATGCTCTCGTATAAAAATGAACCATTAACATAAAATACAACTCAGAGACTCAAAGGTCAGTGCAGAATGCAATATGGCCAATCAATTGACAGCATGATAATAATTTTACAGGGTAAATTCGCTTAAGAATAAGTCAAATGAGTTCACCTTTCAGTCTGAAACGCAGTTTCATGTGTACTTGTAAGATGTTAAAAGACAAAACGTGACAACTAAATCACGGGGGCGATTAGTTTACACTACAGCACAGTTTCTTAGTCAAGGAACTTTTCAATCATTTGAACCGTTGGTTTTTATGTCAACTTTCGCTAACTTTTCGTGCAAAGGTATGTAACATGATACTTTTGTTTTTCTCTTAGACCGCATTAAATTATAAACGCCACGGATCCTACAATCCTACCGCATTGTCCCCTTCAGCATTTAGAAAATGACCTAAAAAATTACCAGTTTTCAGAACAGTGTACAAGCAGAGCCCAACTTATGAATTACAAAGAAAGCTAAATGTTCGAAATTGTGGCTCTTTTCCCCCGAAACTGTCGCTAAAAAATGCGGCTTTTTCCCCGAAACTGTCGCTAAAGCAGGCCGTGCGCAAGGCCATGCTCTCGCCACGGTCTGGTGAACACGTCACACGCTCACTCAGGCATGAAACCGAGAGTCACGTAGTGTGAAGATTTCTTTCAAGAAATGTCGGAACCGTCACGAAAGCGTGTTCGAACACTAAAGAATTTTTCGCTTCCACACGAAGCCCCTCTCAGGCAGAGGTTTTACAAAATAATACAGAAGTTAGTTCAAACGATGGAGTACAAACCAAAGGAAAGGAAGTGACGGATGTAACATGAAGGTTTTGTTTTTCTCTTAGATCGATGTGATGCCTTTAAAGTCTAATTAAATTAACGCCAGGGATTCCACAAATTCTACCGCATTGAAAAGCACACCACGTTAGGCTTTAATACAAAATTTCTAAACACGTCCCTGTTATTTTAATTTTCGTTAGTCTCAATTTTAGTTTGATATTGAAACAGCAAACAAGATACTTTCGCTTTTTCAAAAACATGTAATATGATACTTTTGTTTTTGTCGAAAACGGATGTAACATATTCTTTTGTTTTTGTCGAAAACATATGTAACGCGATGACAGAGTAATGTGATTTATTTTCTGCAAACAGGGCAACATTGATTATAACACAGATATTATTGATTAATTCAAGAAATTGTTTTTCTGAATTGTTCTAGATGCTAGATCGCCTTTTCTAAGAAAACAGCGTTTCCTTATCAAGAATTATTTCACATGAACCGCTATGACGCCTTAGTGTCTAATTTAATTAATTTGCGGTTTTAACTTGGCGCCACAGAGTCTACACGAATCCTTCCGCAGAAGAAACACGCGATGTTCGTGACGTAGACTGATCTGCGCATGCGTTTAGCACAAAGTATTTTGTTCCAGAAAGAATAGTACCACAAGGAGAGCATAGTGCTTTCTGAAACAAATATATACCTTTGAGCTCCTCATTTGTAAGTATCGTAAATATACTTCCCGTTTTACCAAGGGCACACGGTCAGGTGCTCTCCATCCCCTCCCCCCTTTACAGAAATTGGTGATTAAAAGTTACACCGCGTTAGCGGTTTAGCGGTTTATTGGTTTAGTGATTTAGTGGTTTAGGGGTTTAGCAAACGCCAACCCACCAAACCATCACAATAGTGCATTCTGCACTAAAAATCAATTCTTTGTTGTTGTTGTTTTTTATATTTTACTGCAGCACATTCTTTAGCTTGATTTCCGTCCAAATTCTCAATCATGATAAATTAACTTCTTTTTTATCTTAGAAACGATACACTCAGTTACAGTAAAATCCCTAGAGTAAGAACCTGCATTTTCCCAAGATAGCCTTATCAGGTTCTTAAATAAATAGCTAGAATTAGCACAGATTAAGGCTATCTAGGTTCTTGAGGCCCCATTAGGGGGGGGGGGGGGTCCGAATATCCCATATCCCATTAATTTTTGGCCTAAATATCCCATACCCCATTACTTCTCATTAGTTCGATATTCCACAATCTCATCTCTTAATATCCTGTATCCCTATAATTTTCCCTGAAATATCCCGTATCCCTATAATGTTTTCCCTAAATATCCCGTATCCCTAAAACCCCTTATACATACATACATACATACATACATACAAATTTTATTAACCAATCCCTGATGAGGCTTTTCAGGGTTAAATAAATACATATACTTAAACCTATAAATACATATTGTAAATATACTATGAATATAATAAAAATCAAAATTAATTAACATAAGAATTCCGTTAAAAGTAGACGCTTCAAGCATTGTTTAAATTCTCTCTGGGGTTGGCAAAGTTTAAGTTCGGGTGTCAGAGAGTTCCAAAGACTAACAACCTCATGGGGCCTCGTTCTTAATAGGTTCTCATTTTCAGAAGAAAAATTAACATTGTTGTTAATAGAGTTTTTAGTAGTATTCAGCCTTTTCCTGCGTACCATTTCATTTATGTTGTATCACCTATTGCCGCTAACTATTCAAGAACAATGAAAGCCCTACGAAATGAGAGAAAAGGGAAAATTGATGAACTGGCCTCACTGAGATCGCCTGCCCATTTTGCTTATTAAGAAGATCGCAGGCGCACCGAAAAGCCTAATTTGGAATGTACCTTTCTTTTATATTTTAAACTCAGATTAAGACGTCATGCCAGCCATAACCACGTTGATTTTCCTGTTCCTGTCCTGGCAAATAACCCCAGCCAAAGGACAGTGTTCTGAGGAAAAGTGGGATTCGTTTGGCAAACCGGAACAAGTAACACAATCGCAGTACAGTAAGGACTCTTTCGTCGCAGGATTGAGGACGGAGAACTCCTTTTTCTATTCCTGGAGCGAATTGGCTGTTGTTTCAAAAGCAAAATGTTGCAAAGTTGTGCCGAATGAAAGTGACTGCCTTGAGCAAGAACTAAAGTGGTAAGTAAGAGGGTTCGATAGTACCTAGACAAGGGAAAAGCCCTGGGAACGAGGTTGAGTAACTAGTGTATTAAGAGGGTCTCCATGGGGGGGGGGGGGGGTTGCTTTGACGGTTTACGGTTACATTTTACCGATTTTGACGGATGACAGTCAAATTTTAGGGTTTTTTGAAGATTGACGGTTATCAAAAGGAATTTCTTCCATGATTTCAAGTTACTGTTAAATTTTGTGTTTTTTGAAATTTACCTTTGTGTTCTGGATTTTGTTTTTGGTCTTTAAGTGATAAAACCAAGTGAAATTTCTACATCATACCCCAAGACTTCCAAAAAAAATTGTTATTAATGCAGTACATTATTAATTAATTGATTGATTAAGTAATGATTAATCAATATTAACATTTTATGACCGGAAATAGTTTCAGATTTAAAAGACAAAGTTCGAAATGAGTAGCTAAAATCATGAGATTTAAAAGACAAACCGTTTTGACGGCTAACAAAAACTGCCTTTTGACGGTAAATGGTAAAAATTGACGGTGAAATTTCAGGCCGTTTGACAGCTTATAGTTAACCCCATTGAGATTTTGGTCCACCAAAAAAGTATTGTATTTGTAAGTACTCTAAGTATCGTTTTTTAAGTAATGTAAGTTATTGTAAAGTAATTAATGTAAGTAATGTAATCGATGTATCGTAAGTAATGTAAGTAATTAAATTGTAAGTAGTGCTTTTTTCTGTATGTGGCAAATAAAAACAGTATACCCAGTCAAATTCAGACTCTCAAGTTACCTTTTCAAATGTTTGATTGATTTTTGATGTAATAACGTAACGTACAATTGCTTTGAACCAACTTTATCAAACAAGGTCAGAATCCTGGACTGAATGCCCTGCAGGACGCGTGTTTCAAGGATTTACCACAACCGGCACTGAATGGCTAAGTGACATCACAAAGGGTGAATGCTGCAAGCTCAAAGGTGGCGCGGATACCGATGGAGAATGTAAGGATGTGGATGTGGATTTCACAACAGATCGAATGAATGAGTGTCCTGATGGCTTCTTCTTAAAAGGCTTCTTCAGTCAAGGCTAAACAATAAGTGACTGTAAGAAATTTCGATGTTGTCGACTGCAGTCAGGTTGGTAGACTAGTTAAATATAATTAATTGTCACAAATATATAGTCCATCTTGCAACCCCATCACAAAGTGAATACTATTTAGTATATACTAAGAAAAGGATAGCGTTTTTGGCGCGCGCTGATTGGCTACTCAAACTCCGAATATCCTTTGCTATTCACCTCCGAGCAACGCTCGCGAGTAAATTGTTACCTTTGACAGAAATAAACTAGTAAAAAATCATCCTTTAGTATATACTAAAACAACTATTCATCCCAGTGTCGGTGGCTAGTGGTGAATAGTTGTTAAATATTGCCTTTTCACGTAAGCACGTAGAAGTAGTGCAAGGTGCAAAAAAAAAAAAAATAAAAAAAAAATAAAGGGACTGCGTCATGGCTGACTTAAGGTGGCTCGTACCGGTTTTTCTTGCGTGGGAAGTCTGGTGACTAGCGCGCGCGTCACGCTTCATGCCCACGAGTCACGCGCGAGATTTGAAAAGGAAAACAAACATGGCGGCCGAGTGCGAGGTTGCTTTTTTTTCATTTTAAGAAAGAAATTCCGCGTTAAACTGAAGTTTTTTCAACAAGAACATTTTAAGTCAACTTAATGTTCGACAGTCAAAATGTTTTCGGATCTCGCTGCTCGAGTTACAAAAGCAAATTCGCATGTGCTACGATCGATCTTGTCGGAGATCGTGACTCAATTCCACTTTTTTCGTTTCAGCTTATTTGAGTTCGCTTTCAAACACATGATTATTCAGACAAAGAAATACTAAACAGTAAGACCTAAGAGGCACAACTGGCGCTAACTGAAACTGGCTAAATCCCATGAAATCCTGAGCCGAAAAGTTTCGCAGACAAAGCGAGGGGAAGTCCACGCGTGTTGCGCGCGTATGTGCCCGCAAAGATCAGCGGTAGTCAGAACTGAGCATGAGTAAATACCAAACTTTTAAAATCGAAATTTTAAAGTGCGCGGAAACGCGCGTGGGAATTATTGAGTTCGCGAAGGCTTTAGCAAGAAAACTAACCCGATGACCCCTATTTTTTATTGCCCTAATATTTTCCTTTTATGTAAAGGAAACGCCAGAAAAAATCTAAAAAAATTCTACGAAAGGAATTTTTAATTACATACAAATTGCTCTTTTTTGCATTTGCAAAAAATCCGCTTCGTAGAATTTTTTTAAAATAATTATACAGTTTCTTTTTCATATGCTTAAAGTTATCACGAGTTAGTTTTCAAGATATAAGCACTGGAAGCTGAAAAAGGGTCCAAAAAAATCATTGCCTATTGTTGCCATGGTAACCACTGATGACGTAATTATTGGTATTTTGGATCAACAACACAATGGGTAATGTAATTATACCAAAAAATTGTTACGATCTTTAATTATTTTTTTGGCCATTTTCTTCCAAACGTCGCACAGTCAAAAACCTGAAAACTGGTACGAGCCACCTTAAGTTTATTTTATTAAGTTTTGACAAATACTCGCTATGAAACTTAATGTTTAAGAAGAAATTATTTCTTTGGATCTAAATGACAAAACCATAGCTTAATTTTTTTAATATGTCCGTTTAAATCTTCTTCACATTTGCCCATCCGTACCTTTTTGTATTTGCTGTGTTATCGGAATGTTTCTTCACTTTTTAAAGCGGTTATTTTTATATTTTACCAAATTTTGTGAACATTTCCTATGACTAATTTTGGGTAAAATCCGTGACACAGTCCTTTATATATACCATTATATAAAGGATTTGCTCATACATCGAACTCTTACTGTATGACTAACTAGAAGGGAAAGGATTGATGAAACCACCTTCGTTCTTGTTGTAAAAGCAACAAAGGATGGTTTTTTGATGACTATGATGTCATTTGACAGCATAAAATCCGCCATCTTGGATTTTACCTTTTCTTCCTGACTTCTGAGAATTAAAAAGTATAAATCTTTAAAAAATATTAAAAAAATTAAGAATTCACTAATACTGCAAATTACAGAAGAAAAAAATTAAAAATTGTGGAAAACTTGGAAACGTATCATTATACAACGACGAATCTCTAAAATGACAATTACGTCGAGGGGGAGCTAGGATGCACCGGCGAAATGCAAGAATAGTTCCGAGCTCCAGATGCACTGGGAACAAGTTTCAGTTATTCTATTGATAACACTTGGGTTACCCTTAGTAGCACTCGAACTATCCTGAATAGCGCGTAGCACCATGGGTATCCTAAGTAGCAATTTTGTTACTCTCAGTACACTTAACTCCAAAGTTTCGGAAGCGTTTACTCTCGACAAAAAATGATTAATGTATGGTCGGTATTTTAGGTCAACCAGTTCAGGCCGTGGATGGTGGTTGGTCTTCCTGGTCAGATTGGACTGTCTGAGATAAAACTTGCGGCGGAGGATCACAACAAAGGAGCAGGACTTGTTCCCAGCCTCCCCCGTCAAATGGCGGCAAGCCTTGCAGTGGTAACGCTCAGGATACACAAGCCTGCAACATAAGTCCTTGCCGTGAGTACTTCCTTTTCATTTTTCACGTAATTTCAGGCGGAAATGATAGGGCAAAGATGTAAACTCGGTGACATTAAAATTGCAAGTTTTCGAACTTGATGTTTGGACAAATAAAACACGTAACATTTTTTGGTAACGTAGCGAAAAGAAAATAAACAATGTCTCAAGTAGGATAAACTTGGAAAAAATTATATTAAACCTGTATGCGTGGTTTCAAAGGTTGAGAGCATGTGTTATTAGGGAAGGCACGCTACTTTTACAGTATTTTGCTCCATGGATTGACAGAGGTGTGCATAGCTGCTCATAGAAAACACGGGCAAATTATGAGACAAGCATAAATATTTTAATATCTGATACATGTAGTCGTTACTAGTTTAGTCCAAATCACCTGAAACGAAACAGAAAAGTATACATTTCATGGTTATTAGTGTTTCTATCTCTTTAGAACGTTTTTTTTTTTACTTGAGTGTCTAAAGTTTGAGTGTCTAAAGTTTTTACTTGAGTGTCTCTTTTTAATTGTACATTTCTTTTTATAGTCATATACATTTTAATCTTTTTTAGCTTGTGAATTTAAATTTTAAATTTTTAGTTTTTTTTAACTATATTGTAATGCGCAATTGAAAATTTTTAAATTGATAATTGCGCAATATAAGTAAATTATTTATTATTATTATTATTATTATTATTATTATTATTATTATTATTATTAAAGTAATTCGCGTTTGCTCTGGATTTCAATTACTACGCTTTAAGGAATTGGTTTGAAAATCTTGCGCCACTTTCTCAACCAATCAGAAGTAAAACCAAAAACAATCGCAACTTGCTCGTTTCCTGCGCTTCACGCCAGCTACATGTATTTGCTTCGAGTTTTGATTGGGTAATTAGATTTTCTGTGTCTTTGTGATTGGCCAGAGAGATTAATTTGGTTTTGGTTTTACGACACTCAAGCGAAAATCGTTCGAATGGTAAAGATTAGTATCTTATTTAGCCCTTGGTGTAAAACAAATATGCATGACGCGGGATCCGCCCACTCACTCACTTGTCCAAACCACAACTTTAATTCCAAGTACTTCATCATTCCCAACCACAACCGCCTAAATAATTCTCGCAAGCACTTTCAAAAATGGAAATTGTACTCGGTAAATACACACGTTACTCGTCATGAATATTTTCATAAACAATTACTACGTAATTTTGATTCCTTCGTTAGCTCAACCAGTTCAAATCGTGGATGGTGGTTGGTCTTCCTGGTCAGATTGGTCTGCCTGTGACAAAAACTGTGGCGGAGGATCACAACAAAGGACCAAGACTTGTTCTCAGCCTCCCCCGTCCAACGGCGGCAAACCTTGCATTGGTGACTCTAATGTTACACGATCATGCAACACAGGCCGCTGTCGTGAGTCTTTTATTGTTAATTTATTTTTTTGATAGGGAGGCATGGTGGCCAAATGGCTTGTGCGCTGGTATTCCGATCAAGGGGTCATATGAAAACTTCGGTAAAATGCTGTCAAAAATACGTCATAATCAGAGTGTCACTTTTTCAAACAAACTTGGTGTTGCGCCAATTCCAATAGGAGGCTGTGAGTTAAAGTAAACTCGTGATTGATTGACTGACTCACTGACTGACTGATTGATTGATTGATTGATTGATTGATTGATTGATTGAACTGCAATAGACAATTTTCGCTTTAAGATTCTATCTCCTTATTCATTTAAAAGAGAATTATCATTGCATTTCATTAATTTCTATTAAGTTTTTCTACTAATAATTTAATTTTGGTATTTCTGCCATTTTTCATTTTTTTCCTTTTTCTTTTTACTATTATCTTTTTGCGGTTGTTGTTGTTGTACATACGTGTTTAAGAATTATTTGTTCTGTAATCTACCACCTTAATTAATTGTGTAAAATTGTAAAATGTAAAATGTCTCTTTTCTGACGTTGTATTTATTTTAAATTAATAAATGGTGGTCACCCAACTAGTTTAGTTTTTTAGTTATTTTGAGTGACCAGCAACTGTATGTATTTTTAATTTATTTATTGTTTAAACATTTCTTTGTAATTTTACAGTTCAAATAAACTTTTGTTGTTGTTGTTGTTGTTCGCATTCTCGGTAAAGGACTGGAACTAGCTTGCGATGGAGGCTAAAGCGGGGGAATATCATTAAAAAAAGCGTCATGTCATTTCCATTTGAAAAGATTACCCGTATTGGCCTCCATTACAAGCTAGTTCCAGTTCAATACACAGCATACGAAAATGCTCTATTAATTTGCCGGGCCTTAGGTACAGTTTCTTAAGCACTGTGTGAATGGGTTCTTGTGATTCAAGAATAGATGTTGCTTAGTATCAAACATGTTCTGTTATTTTATTTTAGAGTGGAACAAGTGGTCCGCATGGTCCAAGTGTAATCAGACCTGCGGGGGAGGAGGACTGAAGATGAGGACTCGTACGTGCCAGGGTACTCCACCCTGTGGGGGACGAACACAGCAAACCAAAGCTTGTGGAAAGCGTAAATGCCACTGCAAGTCAACTAAACCACCCCTCCCTGCTCGATTAGTTAAAAATGTACTAAGCATTTACTTATTACTATAAGAAGATGATGGATTTTTAGCCTTTCTAACATAAAACCTGCCTGATACTGAAGCTGTCCCCCTAATAAGGGTTTTTGTTCCTCCTCGTAATTTCCAAACGGAAACTTGGAGACGATCAACACACTTCATGGCCACTGAACTTCGTTTAATTCTGTAAAGGCATGCTGCCGTTAGATGGGCATTCGGATCACGCGAATGTTCGCGAGAAACATATTCCATGGAGAGAAGAGGGCGGGGCTTATCCATGTGCATTTCTATTGGTAAATAACTATTATTTACGATAATATCAAATAAGACTTAATTTGTCGAAAGCGGGTCTTGCAATTCATTTGCATCCAAACGGCGCAATGAAAAATAAATTGACAAGAAAGTCATCTAAATGCTTTAATTACTTTTATATTTTCGCAGAAAGAGGTCAAAGACAACTGAAGCAGACCCTGCTGAACTGGGAAAAGACAAAATAAACACGTGGAAAACTTGGTTAAAGTTACACAATTTTTCTAAGGGAATCATTCAAGGTTTTAATTTACCGGGTTATGCTGTTGTCAATGAAGACGATGTATCCGATGATAACGAAATAAAAGTTAGGGACAAAGCAAACAAAGCTCGTCTTTTGTGTCAGCACTGACTTAAATTATCGTCTGTAATTCAAGATGGCGGCTGTACATCTTACACGCAATACCTTGCGAACCTAACACAGCCAACAGAAAACAAAAAGGCAAATGTTTTCGCGAAATTAAATTCATCCCTGTTATAATGCTAAGATTCAAGATTTAAGAACCTTTCTGTGTGATTTTAGAGGCGTTTTTTAAGATTATCGTGCGCTTAGAATTACCTTACAATTTGCCAGCCAAGTAGCCTATGTGCAGTCGATTACTTTCCAGGCGCGCTCACTTCGTGCGCTTGAAAAGGAATCAACAACAGGCTAATAGGCCTTATTATTCAACACATGCGCGCGCTGCCCAAATATGGTCAAAATGTTAACGATATCTGTCATCCGTACATAACAGATATCCTGCGATATTCGTAGGTTGCGAAGATTCGTCCGAAATCTTGTAAAGCGCCGCATAATTTCAGTTTTTCTAAGTGCAAAATGTGTTTCGTTGACAATTTGTTGAATAATGAAACAATTATCCTGCTCAATCTTGCGGAATATCGTCTGATTTTAGCCAACTCGGCCTACGGCCTCGTCGGCTAAGTATCAGGCGATATTCCGCGCGATTTCGCAGGATAACTGTTAATTATTCGTATTCTCGGTATTGGACTGAAACTAGCGTGCAATGGAGGCTCATGCGGGTAATCTTTTCAAATGCAAATGACATGAAGCTGTTTTTAAGAGGAAATCCGCCAGGACTTCGAGTAGTTATTGGACAAAATTATGTACCAAAACTATTTACACCTGATTGCAAGCTTTTGTGTTACTGCTTCAAATATCTTATCGAAATAAATCTTTTCTAACAACACCACACATCGAAAACACATTTTGAAGTTCCGCTGAATTCCACTGAATCGCTTAAAAGATGTAAGCTTTTGCCCATAGCTTGTGAACTTTAAATATCATTTTCTCAGACTCGGATAAGAAATTGTTGTACCAGAATTATTTCCACCTTATTGCAAACTTTTTTAGTACTGCTTCAAATATCTTATCAAAAGAAATCTTTTCTAACAACACCACACATCGAAAACACATTTTGAAGTTCCGCTGAATTCCACTGAATCGCTTAAGATGAATTTACAAAATGGCTACACGTGAGATTTTTCCTATACCTTGTGAACTTTGAAATTCATTTTCTCAGACTCTGATAAGAAATTGTTGTTGGTGTTATCACGGATAATTACTTACATCTTTACCTTTTATTAAGGGTAGGAAATAACGCAATAGGATTTAAATTATTCTGGAAATTGATTTTTGTCCAACTTTAATAAATATTACTCGACTTCCTAGTGGATTCCGTCTCAATGATATTCGCCCGCATGAGCCTCCATTGCAAGCTAGTTCCAGTCCAATACCGAGAATACGAATAAGGCCTATTTGCCAGTCGCCATCTTTTCCGGCATGGTGAATGAGAGAACCCAGAAACATGAATGCCTTCGTCTAACAGCTTGTGCTTCCACTCTAGCAGAGCTTACTAGATGCCAAGCATGCATCATTTCAGGACCGTAACCAGACCTTTGTCATAGTCGAGGGAAGATTTTGATAGTGGGTTCTAAGGCATGCCCTCCAGAAAATTTTGAAAGCTAGAAGCTCTGAATCTCTTTCAGAGATATTTTTCATGAGGTATTTCTTGAGAAAAATCAATCTGATCAACTGGGGATTATTTTCCCAAGGTAAACAGATTTCGTTTTTAATTTTGGGTAAAAATTTAGACGAGGCAAGTGCCTCGCCTTGCCTCTTGCTAGTTACGGCCCTGTATTGTGCTGAAGCTTGGGGCTTGTAAAGATATAACGCACGATCTCATTGAATAGTATTACGGGCCGGATTTTCCCGTAATGCACACGGAAATTATGAGAGATTGATGTGAATTCCCGGCGGGAGGTGCAAAAACAGCGCGGCAAAGAAAGTCATAAAACGAATTTTTTATTAACAATCATTAGCTTATGAAATGAATATATGAAATTCATATATTTGTACTGCGGATATACATTTTAAGCAAATGAAGAATCATTGCAGTAATGTACTCAACTTAAGCAGTTGAGAAAAGCAAGCCTGAAAAAAATTCAGGCTTAAACGGGAATCGAACCCATGACCTCTGCGATACTAGTGCAGCGCTCTAACCAACTGCATGGGCTATCAAGCCAACTGGGAGCTGGTCAATTGTGAGTTCGTAATATACCCGTGGATGGAGAAGATTAGCTTTGGTACTCAAAAAATCTTTGGTACTCAAAAATGTTTTTTACGGGAATCGAGACCGGTTGGGCCCGCCCCGAGCTCTAACCCCTTACCCTTTTAATATACCATTTTGACAGAAATTGTACCCCTTTCGTATACCTTTTACTGAAAAGGGTATCCTTTCGTATACCTGAAAGACATGGCATAGACTTAGAACAAGACGTTTTCTTGTCATTTTGTCGTGTCACATATCAACCTAGTAAATGACCCAGCTCACCACGAGTCTCTCATAGCTCAGTTGGTTAGAGCGCCCAACCGGTATCTGGGAGGCCATGGGTTCGATTCCCGTCGGGGACTCGTGGCATTGTTGAAAAATACATCCTTATTATTTATCACCGAGCTCAAAATTTACCATCTTTATTATTTACTACGAAGCAATTGTAATTTCTATGCAAAAATTAAGTTTCATAGCAAGAACTTAATAAAATAAACCTAATTCAGCCGTGACACAGCCCCTTCATCAGTCCATTTCATGAATACCCTCGGTGATCAGGCAATCGCTGATTGGTGGGTTTCCCGCTAACACCTGTCAGCCTGAATAAATTGAATTTGAATGGTTTCCGCCAAGCCGCAAATTTACATTTTTACCGCCAACGATGATTCACCATAATATTAGAATAAATACGAATGTACAGCTTTTATTAAATAGCCAGCGAGTTTGAACTTGCATAGCGTGGACAATGTTTCCTCCACGATTGAATTTGCCCGGGTGGAAAGGATTTTCGTTGATTTTGTGGTTAGTTCTTGCTCAAATTGTTTGGCTTGGCGAGAGTTCACAAGACCCGAAAAGAGCACAGCAGGTTTTAGAAATTCAAGCCAAAGACTCACAGTAAGTAGTTGAATTTTATCTTTTCTGTAGAGAAAAAAATTCAATATGAGTAACGCGTTTGGTCAAGGATTGTTTAATGAAAATTTATCAGCGGCTTTCAAATGGAAATTCTGTGACTATTAAACTTGTACTACCGTATTTCATTTGCGATGTCACCAGAAATGTAACAGGTTTGTTTCACTGGTCAAAAGCCTTCGCTAAGAAAACACAATGTCGTACCTGCTTTATTCAAATAAATCGATTTATTTGAATAAATAAACGATAGTTTAAGTTTTTAACCCCTTACAACAGACAGAGCATCAAGTTAAAAACTCGCTAGACCAATTGAAGTCACCATCGCTTCTGAATCATCTTGCAATAATATTTATTAATTATTACTGGCCTCATTTTATAACCTGATCCTCATGGTGAAGACCAAATTAGATATCTTACTAGACATTTTATTGTGTAGTATAGCTTTTTGTTAAGTTTAACAAGTATTGCTCAAGTAAAATCAGACAGCAAAGCTTCTAGTCCAGTACCTGAACTCTCTCTTAAGCGCACCCTTTATAGGAGTGTGTTCAGCCCCTATAAAGGGCGCGCGAAAGAGAGAGGTCAGGGACTGGACTACGATACTACACACTAAAATGTCTAAATCAGCCTTTCGCGGTGTACGCGCGGTCAGGAGACCAAGCCGGACTGCAACTGACCTGTTCAACCGGCTTTCAACAGGTCAAATATTTAACAATTGTTCACCGAAGTGGAGGTGAATAGTGGTGGATATTAACCGAGCCGCTTTGCGGCCAGGTAAATATCCAACACATTCACCGACACTGAGGTGAATTATTGTTTTAGTATATACCATACAAGTTGAATAGCAGACATTACTTTTTGTTAAACAAAGCGACGCGCAAGGGCAGTTTGTTTCTCTTAAGCTGCTCTGAGGTGAATAGTACTTTGCAAATCACCGTAACATAGACATCTCTAAAGAAATTTCGTGCGACTGTGTAGCGCATATAACTAGTGAATTGAAACGATAATTAAAATGTAAATGAAAAAAATGCGCCAGATGGTAGTAAAATGTTTCCATACGTTTCGGGGCTACTGCCCCTTCTTCAGTGGAAAATGTGAAATGCCATCTAACGGAAATCAGCACGTGCGCGTGATCAAATCACCTCCGAGTTAACCAATCAGCGCGCGCGAAAAGCACTATTCACTTGTGTGGTATATACTAATGTGGAATATCTTTCGTCGTTTCGCGCGTTATTTTCGATTCGCCGAGTAACTCCACAAATGCTATTTTAAACTAAGACGTCCAAAAACAGTCGATGGCTGAAACGTTATGACCTGCAAACAATGAAACAGTTTCAAGGATGGTGCTCTGCCTTTGTTGCCCATATGCATACCCAGTCCACGGTTCACGAGGGCCTTACCTCGCCCCGTGACGTGACGTGACGTTGCGAAATGTCACCTGTTTATTCAGGCTAATTTCGTTGGCATTTCGCCAGTGCGACCTCCAAAATAAAATGGCATATGGCTTTCAAGAATGGCCTGTTGATGTGTTTTTTTTTTATTTATTTATATAGCCATCTCAAGGAACATCTGATGGAACAAATGGGAATGGACGAAGAAGCAGCAACTAAATACCTTAATGTAAGTACAGTGATAAACTAACCCAATCAAGGGTGGGGTGGGGGGGGGGGGGGAAGTCGGAAGTCTATCTCATTAATCATGTAACTTATTGTCGAAGGTTCATTAGAGGCGAACTACACAGAAAGATGTTGCCTACGATTGTCGAATACGGCACGCTTACCCCATGACTACAACGACTACAACACGAATAGCGTGGCGTCAATCAACCTACCACATCCTTACGACAGACTCGCGCGCGTTTAAATGGTCCTGAGCAGAGCGCCTGTAGGCCTGTCGCAACCTTGTCACATGTGAGAAAGTCAAACCGTGTAAATCGACCCTTATGATAGACAGATGTCACAATATTGATCATGTGAACAGTTGAGGCAAAGAGAGAGTCCAGTATAACTTGCATGCGCATGCTCAGAAAGAACCAATCAGAAGCGAGGAGTGTGACGTCACTTGTTTGAGACGCGCGCTCTTGGTTAAAAATGCTCGCTCAAATGACGAATTCAACTACGCGACCAAGCGCGCGAAAAAATGCAAGAAAAAAACTGTAGTCAATTGAATCCAAAACCATTTCAATAAACAACTAAAATACTAGGAATGGTTGACGGATAGCGATTTGGGTTTTGGCCGTTAGCTTTTAGTAGACACTGACTGGAAAACTAGGCTTTTTACCATCTTTATTATTTACTAGGCTTTTTAAAGTTATTCAGGTGATCCAGCTTTAACTTTAGTATACGGTCGCATAGTTGAACTCGTCATCTGTGCGCGCGCGTTTTCAAAAGTGCTGCCATTCTCGACCCCAGAGCGCTTCTCTTTTGCGCATGACTGACGGCGAGAAGAGCTCTGGGAAACTCCACGCAAGCGTAGCCAAAATCTGGCTACGATGACCCTATTGCGCACGCTCCACATTTATTCACCAGAGACTAGACTCTGCGTTTTATGCAAATTTAGATCGTGTCACGTTATATTGTAATCAGTGCTGTTTTTTGGACGATTGTCTGTTGTTAAACATCGTTATTCATTTAACATGCTTATTTAAGTAAGGAAGAATTGCTCCGAGACTGTTGATATAGTCTCCAAACAGAAATACATCCGAAAACAGCACATATTACGATATCGTGCACAATCTTTGATTTGCATAAAGCACAAGCATTCAATTCCCCAGGGGCCAGGACAACCATTCCGACGCACGTTTAAATTTTGTTTCAACGAACTTCAAATGAGAATAGGTTCTGTTCCAGGGTTGCCCAGAGCTCTTCTCGCCGTCAGTCATGCGCAAAAGAGGAGTGCTCTGGGGTCGAGAATGAAGTGCTGCCAAATATGGGGGGAAAACTGGCGCATGCGCATGCAAGTTACCGTGGACTCTCTCTTCGCGCGCCTGGGTTCAGTCCCGATAAAGCGCGCGCGGAAGAGAGAGTTCAGGGACTGGACTATGTGAACGGTTGAGGCGTCCAGTTACGACAGGACACTAAAGGCCTGGCTAAACTAGGAAAGGGAAACATTGTTGCGAAGGCAAGTGTTTCCCAGTTTAGCCACGCAGGAAACATATGTTGCGGAAACAAATTTTGCTTCACGGAAACAAAAAATGTTTTTGCTTCAAGTCAAAAACATATGTTGCCCAGTTTAGCCACCATGCAAACAATGTTGACTAGTTTATGTGCATGCCTGGCATTATGTTCCCGGAACATTGTTTCCTAGTTAAGCTACTTGGGCAGCAAAACATTGACAAGGAACAATGTTTCCGTAACAATGTTTCCTAGTTTAGCAATGCCTGAACATCACTCTAGCAAATACTTAACTTAACTTCACCAAAATAAAAGGACTCTTTTAGTTTTAGGGTTGTAATATAAACGGCTTCGCTTACTTGATTACCACAAAAGGTTCGCCTACCGTTGTAGACCTAGCCACCTTCTTTTTATTTGGCTTTGTAAGACTGTCTGCGTATTTTCTTTCTTTTTTTGATTGCAGGAAACCAAAAGTGAAGTTCAGTTTTTCTTGATGCATGATTATGACAACAACAGCAAGTTGGACGGACTGGAGCTATTTCAAGGGCTCTCACATCATGAGCATTCACAAGAAGAAGGTGAAAAACAGCAACAAGTGTAATGATAAATCTTGAAAATTTAGTAATTAAGTTCAGGCTTGCATTTGCTGATAGAGCGGGATGCTTCAGGTCACAAAGCTAGTAACCATTTCTGGCGGAGATCAAATGGAACAGAAATTTTCGAGCTATACCTCTTTTCCTTTAAGTCCCAACGACCAAATCGCCGCGTTCCAATTCAAAATTTAAGACATTTGCAATGTCGCGCGAATTGTTTGTTAATTCGCGAGACAGAGTTTTCTAATTCTGTCTCATAGGCCATTTGTTAGATATTCCGGCTCCAAGTCGTTCGTTTTAATTGTATGATAGGGTTATTAGTGTTTCTACGTGAACACACTGCCTGATTTATTAGAGCGAAGCTCGAGCAGTGCGGAAGTTTCTTCCTACAAGCGATATCCGCGAGGCTAAATCAGATCTCATGCGCGAGGCGCGTGTCAAAATGGCAGCTGACGCGCGCATCTCCCTCGCGCTTTTTTTTTTAATTTGCGCAGATTCCGCGCTCCCTCATTCTGGTCACGGTTGTTCAAAGAGCTTCAAAGGGTGGATGTCGCTTTCGATTGGAAAAGACACTATCCAGTAAAAGCGTAGATTGCTTTTCAAACACTTGTCTAGCTACTAAATAGCGATTTATCCGGTAGTAAGCGTTTTTGAAACGACCGACTTTTCCTGTCTTGTCTTCATGCGTTTTCAAGCGTCCGCCACCTACTCAATTTTTTTTATAACAACTGGGCTAACTTTGTTCTCGTTGCATTTATCCCTAAGGTCATCAAGAAACAGCTGCAATTCCAGAGAACGATTTAGCGACATTTGTAGACACGATCTTAGAGGACCAGGATCGTAATGATGATGGCTATATCGACTACCCTGAGTTTGTGATCTCTTTCCGACAGCAATCTGGCCACACTGGGGGTTCATAACAACATACTTGCATCACGGGTGGGAAGGGAGTAACAAAGAGTGGTCATTCGACAGAACTTAGGGGTATCAAAAATATTTTGTTGACGTGTTGGGATGGAGGGGTAGGTTCGTCTAAAGGTTTTTCAGTTCGCGCTGTACCCAAGAGATGGAGGTATCCGAGGTAGAACCCAGTGTCTTCTCAGATTTAAACGCCGAAGAGACCTTATGGTCGAAGCTAAGCGACACTGAGCTAGCCTGTGTATAGCCGTCCCGCTCCCCTTCTCCCCGATTTTTTGGAGGGGAGCGGGACGGCTGTACACAGGCTCGACTGAGCGAGATGGCTACGAATGTATACCGAATGGTAACGACTACTCCCGAAGTAGATACGCTAAAGATAGTGCAAGCTTTTGGTCGTAATTGTCAAAGTTTTAAGTGAAAATGCTTTGAGGTAAGTTCAAGGTTTTAAAATAAGTTTCAGTTATAAGATATTTGTCACAAGATAGTTGAAGCTAACTTCTCAAATTCATTCGAATATTCTACCAATCCAAAATGGCGTGGTTTTAGAAATTTCGTTCCTCTATTATTTCAGCTGTTTTTCTTTTCTTTCACAATTTCGTCTGTGACGCAGGTTAGATAACATGATGAAACCCTCTAGAATTTCATCATCGCAGTGATTTTATGTCGGCTCTCAGTAGAATAAATGTGCTTTTAATTACAAGAAAACTTGGAGTAAATTATGTTTTATTAGTTCTTGATATAACCGTGTGAAATTGTTTTACAGAAAATAAAATACAAGATTAGTTGGTCTGCGTGCGTGGGTGGGTGCGTGTGTATGGCTGCACGCGCGTAGAAGTTGGAACGGGGGGGGGGGGGGGGGTGAGGGAATGACGCATTACTTAGCAGAGGTCATAAATTAATAATTTTAAATTATTACTAACAGTCATTCACATGCACACTGCTCTGCATGTTACAACATAGTTGCACCAACACTAAGTGAAAACCAAGCGCACGTTTTCTTTTTCGCGACATACAGAAATGTTCATACCAAGCTTATATTTGAATTACAATAGCGCATTACGCATTTTTGACATCCGCTTTCCTGTTTTGCTTGACACTTCTTCCGACACCAGCTAACAACAGTTCTGATAAGACAATCACCTTTTTTACAATCTGTCAGTGGTACTTCTTGTTCTCTGTAACTTCTACTTGACGTACGTGTCCGATCACCGCAAACTTTCAGGAACTTTCCATGTTCCTAGACACTGCACAGGTTTTGTTAACAGCCAGGTCAACTTAATTTGCGAGTGGACTCATTGTGACCATTTAAGTGACGTACGGATCCCGAATTCGTTGAAACACAGCTACAAGCTTAATTCCCTTGTTTCTAGTAACCTTCTGTCCTTCTTCTGTGCTTTGATACAGTTTTTCCACAACAGGATCCTGTGCCTTTGGAATAAAGAAAAAAAAAAAAAACTTGAGTCCATCACAACCTAAACAGATCACAACTTAGGGCCTGTTAACATGATTCCGGAATGACTTTCATTCCGGAACGAGTTCATTCCATCCCCATACATTTCTCTGTATCTGTTTACATGATACCGAGACGAAAGTCAAGTCATTCCGGAATGAGTTCATTCCGGTTTTCATTCCGGAATGAAATTTTCGTTCCGGAATGACATCTCATTCTGGTATCATGTAAACACGAAACGAATTTCGTTCCGAGATGACACCGCATCTCATGAAACCTCAAACGGAGGCCACAGTTTGAACTCAGAGCGAAAAAGGGTAATGGTATTTCCTGTTTAGCCCAAAGAAGCAGCCCTACGGTCAAATTTCTCGTTAAAATTGCAGAATTGGTCATAAATGGGGACAATGACATGTTTGCGCGAAACACACGCCATCTTTGTTTTTGATCTCGCGCGAAAACCACGCACGTGAAAACGCCTAGGTTGAGCCGGTCGACTGTTTCATGTGAATGCAGAACGAACTTCATTCCGGAATGAGTTTCGTTCCGGAATGAAAGTCATTCCGGAATCATGTAAACAGGCCCTTAAATAAGAATGAAAGTTGTATGAGCGCTCTTTCCATAAAGTTATCTCCCTTTAAATTGTTGGCTTGCAGCTGACGTCACGGCGCCTATGTTGGTGGAAAAGAACAAAGTGTTTTCATCCGCTGGGAACTTAACTCTTTTATCGTGCAAATTCCGCGAAACAATTTTTGACTGTTTTGTCCATCAACATAGCGTGCCCCAAGGTATATTCGTGCGTGCCCCAAGGTGAGCCTGCTCGCAGGCTAATCAACATGGCCCCCTTGTCACAGGGTTGCAAGCCAAGAATATGAAAACAAATACGTATTGTCTTTTGCCCTAATCTCCTTTTCCCATCGGTGGGGATGGGGGTGTGTGGGTGGGGCTTGCACCCCTGGGGGTATTCCCGAAAAGTTACTACGGGGGTGACTCTGGACCTATTCCAGAGAAAAAGAGCTGAATTTGCAACCCTGTTCCAGACAAACATTGCAAAATAGGTACCCTGTTCCAAACAATATCAACAATGGAAATTCTGAGAGGATTTGCAAAAACCTGGTCGCCCAGGTTTTTGGTGCCCTTAACTTGGATGCCCTTAACTTTGGTGCCCTTAACTTGAGGGGGGCTTCTGTCACCAGTGCTCTGGTGACCTGGCCCAGGGTCTTAGCTATCTGCTGGTGCCTGGCTGGTGGACTAGCTGTCAAAAGCAGGGGGAGGGGAGGGTTTGTCTTTCGACGCTTGGGCCTGTTTAGGTTAAATTTTCAGTATGTTTGTGTTGAATTTTGAATGCCCTGTGAGGGGCTGTTGAATATTGTGATTGACATTGCTTGAGGGTTCCCTACTGAGAAGGGACCTGGCTGCTGTGTCAGGTGTCACATGGGCTTGTGACATGCCAATCTCTAGCCAGGGGGGAGGCAAGGGGACTTGTAACAACTTGGAGTGTTAAATTTTCAGTATGTCCCCTTCATATGGGAATGTTTTGTCCCCTGGGGTGGCCATACTATAGTCCTGATTCCCTCCTTTCTTAGATTTGTTACAGTATATGCATACACTGAACTAGCAAGTATACACTGAAAGTGATAGATGATCATCGCAGTGAATTTCCAATTTAAGCAATTGGAATAAAGAAGCCTGAAAAAAAATTCAGGGCTTCAACGGGGTTCACATCCGCAGTTCATATATGAATCATTTCATATACATTACATCACTTCACTCCTCTTACAGGGAAAATATGAACTCACAATTGACCTCACTCCCAATGTGTGGCTTCATAGCTCAGTTGGTAGAGCATTGCACAGGTATCGCGGAGGTCCTGAGTTTCAATCCCATTGAAGTCCTGAATTTTTTTCAGGCTTCTTAAAGTTTATTCCAATTGCTTAAATTGGAAATTCATTGTGATGATCATTTATCACTTTCATTCACATCCGCAGTTCATATATGAATCATTTCATATACATTACATCAAGTATACACTGTATTACCAGTTCATCGTCACTGACTACTTCAAACAAAGGGTGTTCTATGAAATGCTTTTTCATCCAGTCACACAAGTCAGGAACATCAGTTATGGTGTAAACAAGACCCTTAAAAATAAACAAAATATTAATACAGCATTCTTATGAGTTTAAATTACTGTGTTCAATCAACAGAACCAATTTATATAACATGAAAGTTAAAAAAGCTTTAAACTGCACATTTGAAGCTTGATTACTTTTTTGCACAAAAACAATGGCTATAAGCACCAGTAGCCTGTGTTGCAGACAAACTAAACCCTGGTATAGGACTACATGTGTATACCAGGTTTAGCTCTTCTGCAATGCAGGCTAGGCTTTTAGCCACAATTAAAAAACAGCCATGTAGGTCAAATGCCTGTGGTTTGAAAGATTTTCCCCTGACTATGACACAACCTTGCGGCCTTACGTGCCACCGAAGCAAAAAAAAAAGTAAGTAACTGTAAGTATGACACAAGCTCAGGTCTTGACAAATTAATTTCTATTCACTACCCAAATATAACACCAGTAGAACAATAATATGACCCTGACAAAATATAGTTTCAGAAATAGCATGTAACTCACCCCAACTGCTAAAACATATGCATACTCAGCCAGCAAAGTAGGACTGCAATAGAATAACAGTGAATTAAATTTATTTACAAATAAAGGGCACACTATAATTGTATAAAAGCCAAAAGTTCTGTCTTGATCAAGAAATATCACACTTGCACCTTAATGCGTTGAAGTATTGACATTTTTATTTTATTTTACTGTCACTAAACTGCCTATAAGACAGACACCTCTCTAAGATGGACAGTTTGAGCCGGTCCCGACGATGCTGCATTTTAGAGAGAGTTGACTGTACAGGGCCGGTTGTATATGCATTACCTTATTATTCTCCATTTGTGTTTCTTTTGTTTAAAATGTGGATCAGGAAACAGGAAAAACATCTTTTTAAGCTGTAGGAATAAAATGATACAGATGAAGTACTTCCTTCATGCAGATATCAATATGTAAATGACTTTTGTACTGGTCACATGATTGTGACTTCAAAGGTGTGCTCTTAGAATAATTATTGCAGGGCTAGCATACAAGTTGCCCAAAGGCAAAATTAGGTGCACCAGGGCTATGCTAGAGTACAGCTCTGGACTTAACACTTAGTAGCTACTAGTTAGATTTGCATTATTTTTTTATTTCTTTTGCAACATACATGTACACCCTTGTATGATTATACTCAGGGATTTTAAAAGTAATGGCATCAGCAACTGGAAGAGTAGGCAGCTGTGACAAGCCAAGCTTGTTTGTTGTAAGCTGATTACTATGGCCAGAGTAACTGATGACATATATAATCAGGGAAACACTGTCAGTAGTTGAATAACAGAGAGACTCACCTGCCCCTTGTGAAAGTAGTTGGGTAGGTATTTCATGGCATTAGTCCGAATGACATGAATATTCTGGTACTGCCCTGGGTGAGCCTTTCTTAATGCCGTCACTCTGTCACTCACATAGTCACTGACCTGGAGACATACACACATGTCAGATTACGAGTGAAATTATTACCGGTATTACCTAATATTTTTGGCTTGTAATGTGGGCAGAGCCTTTGTAACTGCTGCCCGTTGCATGTGTTGCCACCTTTACCACATGTTGCAGGCCTACATAATAAGATTACTGCTATCTTCGCTGGCTGAATTTACTTTTTATATGAAAGAATTCACAAATATTGAGAATTAATTCTCCACACCTTTTTCTTTTCAATCACAATTAAGCAAAAATTAACAGAAAAATTATGAAGCATAAAGAAATAAAAGAAATGTTTTATTTTATCAAAAATGCAGCATGTTCTCACCTTAAGCCTTATTTCCATTCCAACCATAAGAGTATCTGGAAACATGGGAGACAAATCAACTGCAAAGTAAAATGACACTTGATTAAAATACAAGCCTAGGAAAAGTCTTGAAAATTTTCTTGCTGCATTCTGCTCTTTGCCTTCATATCAGCAAGACAGAATTTTCTTGTTTATTTTTAATCTATTTATCTTAGCAAGCTAAAACTTTATTTAGTGTATCATGGACAGTGGAACATTTTTCCAACAGGGGGAGGGGGGCTGACTAGTGACTTGAAGTGGAGAGGGGGGGGGGGGGCTTAAGAGGCTCTTCTCGAGGAGGAGGCTAAAGAAGAGGCTAAAGCCCCCCCCAGCCCCCTAGGCTCTGCCGTTGTGTATTAAACGTGGAGCTGATGTACTCTTGATTTTAAAAATACCAGTTTATTTGCATCAAATCCAATAATAATAACTTTATAATGTACAGTATAGAGTAAAATATTTCTAAATCAAATAAAATGGTAAGAGCCCAGCAGATAGGATGTATCGGAAACCTGGGAACATTATTCTCTGCAATGCATAGCACTTGAAGAGTCTTCTGCCCATGGATCTGTCTGAGTCCTGATGCACCATCGGCCAATGTGATTTACAGAATAAAGTTGTCCTGACAAGTAGTCTTATGAACACTGTTTTTGGTGATTGTGTCAATAATCAGAGTCTATCTTCGTAGTGAAGAAGACTATATCTGACTCTGAAGATGACTTCTACTCTGATTGTGACCATGATTGCAATAGAAACCAATAACTGACATTTAAGACTACTATCGCCTGGACAATGCTAGACAAACCAACATCCATTTCTGTACAATTTACTGTATGTGCAGGAGTTCACATAAAAGTGACAATCTACTTGAAATAACAAGAACTGTTGCTATCTACAGTGGATTTTTCAAACCTCCAAGGTAAACAAAAATTATGACTTTGTACGCTCATCTTTGACCTTAGTTAAAAGTAATCGTATAATAATTCTTGTCAAAAGGTATGAAAATTTCTTAGCAAAGCTTTCGACTGCATCGCACAAAAATGGTGGGAAGATCATACCCCCCACATCTCTGTTCATATGAAGATCATGCAATGCAGTTGAAAGCTTCAAGTGCTAAGAAATTTTCAGACCTTGTGACGAGAATTATTATCCAATTACACAAAAATTGGTTGAAGAAATCACGAAATTCCAAAAATCAGGGGGAAGTCAGGAATCCACGTATGAATAAGTTAAACATTGATTACCTAACAAGCCACCATATCCACACCCAATGTCAGCAAACTCCACTTTGGAACTTGTCTTATCTTTGTCATCCTTCTCAGGATAGAATGCGGGAAATAAAGTCCTCCAGTCCATTTCATCAGGTGATACGGGACTGTACATAAAACACATAAATTATCTGAGGATACATTATTACTTAAGAAACAAAATTTCTAATACTTTTAAATGTGTGAGATCCAGATCACATGACCTTTGTTAATTACACTGCACAAGGGGAGGGAAGCAGGCTCCTATGTACAGCAGCTTTTCAGAGAAAATAAATATGAATAACTGTATACAGAGGGTTTTTTTTAGCAAATTTGGAAATCTTTAGATACCTCTGCACTCGTAACTTCAGAAAAACACCTTACCTGCTTCTCAGGCCCTCCTACATGTATGGGGACAAAGTCAGGCCTTATAAAAATTTTGGATTTCCACCTTTTAAATCCTGGCTAAAAGCCTGGAGGGGAGGGGAGGGGAGGAAAACTACAACATAAATGATACCAGAAACCACTTGTGATCATAAGGGCATGAAATAAGAGAAGCTTATGTAAAACTGTCATTTTGCTATATGGCAGTCCTTTCTTATCCGCAGCTGATACATCTACAATGGCTATTCATCTTGGTGCGTACTCAATTCATTGTAGTGAAAAGAAAAGCAAAGCAGAGTGTCTACTGTAGTAGCAGGGCTCAAAATAACGGCCGGTCAAAGGACAATGTCCGGCCAAAATGACGATTTGTCCGGACAAAATTTTGGTTCGGCGGTCATTTTGACCGGTCACGTACACGGCTTTCAAATAAATAACACACACAAAAATTTATTCGCAGTATTTCTTGAAAAGCAGCTGGCTCTTGCAGTCACAAATTTGTCAAATATAGATGAGACGGTCACGCGGATTTGTTAGCGGTTTGCTTAAATAAAACAGGAACTGAAACCACGTCTGTAAATATGTTAAACAGACAACAATGAACATTGCATCAATCACCGTCTGCTATTAACACGCGTACGCAAGTACTCGTTAGTTCGTAGCGTGTTTTTCACCAGCATAATAATAAAATCATTAAACGCTTTGATTGTTAAATCAGCAATGTTTCTTTAAATTGTGCTTATTTCGCAACTGAACGTGTCCCCATGTTGACAATGGTTGACCACCTAAGACGTGGTGCTACTTAATTGTCAAAGAGAGTTCCGGTAAACGTTTGCTCGTACTGTACAAAATATAAAAAAATGGTCTCCGCGTCCGGCGTCTACAGATTGAAACGATAACTCTCAATATCTAGCCATGGCATTCAAGTGTTTCTCTCTATCGAAGTCTTCTTGTGTAAGGCTACTTCCGTGGATGTCTATGATTAAAAGTTCTTTGCCGTAAGTATATTTCAGTATCTCAATCAGGCACCGCATAGTATTAGAACGGGCTTCTCTGTTTCGATCTGTTGTAGGCGACGTTGAAAACTTGGAGAGATCCATTGAAAAAAGCAACAAAAGACATGTTAAACTTCCGGCACACCCTTACTGAAAGGCCTGGTTGCTAAGCGTTGTGGACGAATGTGAAATCTTTTTCACGGCGGTTAGTTTGTTAATCCCCTAGCTTGATATTGGTATCGCATGATACAGGAAAGATATCTAAAAGTCCAGGACGTAATTTATCCTTTTTACTGACCACAGTTGACATGAAGCCGTTGACGTTTCCTTTCTTCCTACATGCCGAGCAAAGGCACAGTTATCTCACTTGTGGCATGGGCATATGTCCTATTACTATTTAGTGTTCGGTAGTAAAGACCAGTAAAGTGCTTACAACCAAGATCGCCTCCATCCGTAAGTCGTTAACTAATGCAAAACTATGCAGAGTAAGGTCCGAATCGCACTAGCGGACAAGTTTTAAATGTCATGACATTTTTGACAAAAACAAAATTGTCGCGACAAGTCAGAGACATCTTGAAGAGAACAAAAGGTGAAATTATTAGTACAATAGCTTTGCACGTGCTTCAGGCATCCATGCATCATCAGGCATCCCTGTACATTTCTCAGCACGGTCGTCTTGGACAAACATCAAATATGCAGTACCACGCGGTAAAAAATTCTAAAACAATTTGAATTTAAAGTACGCGTGTTCCCATGCAGTGGAACGATGAGTCGTCTCAAGATAACTTTTTCTTTTCTCATTCTTACATTGGGCAAACACTTCGCTTATAAACATGTCTTGCCTATCGCGGAAAGATTTTGCGACTGAATTATGATAGTGAGAGCCACATCACGGTGCATACTATCGCAAAAATTTTGGAGTGGTGTTATTATTAGGTCCAGTTTGGGCCAAACACAATAGCCAATCAACAACGTATTGTTATCTGACATTACGAGGGGCATGCGACTTGTCATGAATTGTCCTGCCTTGAGGCAGGACAACGGCGCCTTTGAAGATTTGTCCGACAAAGTTTGCGCTTGTCCAACAAGTCGTTCGCACTTGTTTTTGCGATTGTTTGACAAAATGTATCGCGCGTGCAACGCGGACCAATCATAAGACAACTGCTTCTTTGTTTTCCTGAAATGTTAGACAAGTGCTAGGTCTCGAAAAACGTAATCGCACTTGTTTTCTGTAACAAGTGACTCGTTAATGATGAAATCTACCAATTGTTACAAAATTTGTCCGCTAGTGCGATTCGGCCCTAATATAACATTACGGCTACTGAGCATTTTGTTTTATGTAGAGTAGAACGCAGAAGAAATGGAAATTCAAAAAGCAAACATAATAAAATGACACATTTAGCGATTAAAACATTTAAGTTTAAGCCTTATACTCTTTAACAACGAGTGTTTTAGCTTATGAGGCGAAATGTTTGGCAGAATAGGCTATTGCTTCAAAGTAAATACTCAATATTTTGACCGGTCAAAAACGAGACATGACTGAGCAAAAATTGATTTGGCCGGTCAACATGACCGGTCAGTATCCAAAAATTATTTTGAGCCCTGAGTAGGTGCATGATTATAGAAAGTAATAGAAATTTATTGTTAATTTAAAAATGGTATGCAAAAGATAAGAGAGTAAGGGTTTTGAACGGGGTATAGCCTTTCCTTATAAATGTTGTTTAGTGACCCCCCCTCCCCTCCCCTCTCTCCCTTGAACTTATTTATATAGGCTGCAATGCTTGCAAAGGCAGCTTTTCTTTGCCTGTTATTATGTCCTGACGAGAAATGATTAGCACAAAACCACCTTATATGCAGCATTGATAACAGTTTCCTACAATCAAGCGAGTTTGGTCCTCATTAGACTGTCCACAGCCTCTCGATTTTTCAACGCAAAAAAGCAAACTAAGCGAGCGAGCGCAAAGCGCGAGCGCGTAGGGGGAGGGGGCCGGAAGCGAGCGAAGCGAGCGAAAGAAAAATAGAGAGGCTGTAGACATCGTTGAATAAAAGTGGAAGTATTAGACTCCTCCCCTTGTCATCGCCTTGTAATTTACAACTCCGGCTCTCGACCTTTCAATTAAATCGGACCAATAAAATTTGAGCGGTTAAGTGCTTGTTTAATTGACTACAAGTGTCACTTTACAAAACAACTACACGTGTGGTGACAACAACACGTTAATTTTTATTTCGGTGTTGAGGATGTCGTCAGAGACGACTTCTTCAACCCCCAAAAACCTGTAAAAAGAGGCAGAAAGCCAAAATCGAGCGGTCCCTCCGATTTTTGCAGAATATGCGGGTACTCATTGGCGATTCGCTTGGGGAACTTCGGCAAGACATCGTACATCTCTACGGAAAATGATTTATTTGTCGAGCCAAAACGCGAAGGTGTTTTCCGGCGAAAGTTGGCAGACGTCTTGGCCGATTTGGGAATTGCAGTGCAAAAAGACGAATTTCGTTCTTGTAGAGTGTGTTCATCTTGTGCATCTAAAGCTGGAAGTGCAGCAAGCAATATTGAATTTATAAAGCGCGACCGATATTTGGCGTAGAATCTTCTACAAGGCAAGTTGATCGTGAAGAGCGATTCAAAAGAATGTAGCCTGCAGAACAGGCGGTTTATTTTTGCCGGGTTTATTGGGAGGTCGCGCGACCCGCTAAATTAAAACCTAGCACTTCGCGCTTCGCTTCGCTTCGGCGAGGCAAAAGTTATGCCGAAGCCAGTCGGTAAAATTCCAACTACGTCCTTCGAACAAAGAAGCTGGCGAACAGCCTCCTTCTCCTCGTCTTTGAGCGACGAAACGTTTGATATTTTGATATTCTGCAATCCCGCACCTTAGTGAACGTTAGGAAGTTTCTTCAGCGAGCGTTCCAATAATCAATTCATCGCAAATCACAGCATGTCAATATTGATGACAACTCGAGCAAACCGCAAGACGCCGCCTGCAAGCAATCATGATCGGCCGTTGTCCAGGTGATGACACTTTTGCCGCCTTTCAACCAATGGGAATTTTCCGTTTCTGGAGAAACGGGAAATTCAATATTTTCAAAGATGTCTACAGCCCCTCTATTTTTTTTTTTCGCTCCCCGCCACCCACCCCCTTGCTTCTTCCGTTTTGCGCTGGCGGCCAGTTCTCACGCTGTTCTCACCGAGCGCTCATCGATCGAGAAAACACGAAAAAATAGAGGGCTGTGAACAGTCTACTTGTAGGTCCTCATCAACTGAGCACCGCGTGGAACCGTCCCCCTTTTATCGGGTCATCCCCACCCCTTCCCGTGCCCCTGACCCTCAGTCTATCCTGCGGCCTTTCATATATCTTTCTCTCTTACTTACTATTCAAGAGTGTGGTCCGCTATGGGATTAGCATGGGCTCTTTGCCGGTAATACTTCTTCTGCGGAAGTGCCGCCATCTTGGATCTCGGCGAGGTTCAATCCCACAATCCTCTGCTCGTCGAGAAAGATAACCCAAGATCCTTTGAGGCCCTTAGATGCTTCCCGATCCAAAATGGCGACGCTAGGCGACGAAGATAAAAGTAGTTCGGCTTCCAGTGAGAGCCGCTCTTCAAGTTGGTATCTTGTACAGGTGAGTCGATTACCTTAACTAAACTTTAAACTGTAAAAATCCTTATCAACGCTTCTCAAATTGCTTTGTTTGTTGTGAGAATTTTATGCCAAAAAAACATAATAGTGGTTGATTTCGACTAGCATAACACGTAAGCTCATTTACAGTTTGTAAGCTTAACTGAACTGTCAATAAATAGGCGTAAATGGTCACCTTAAACCTTAAACAGTCAAACTGAAATATCGCTATCGAAAGAAAATGTAATGGCGAAACACCTTTTCAATTTATTGCTAAATTAATAAGGTTAAATATAATAATTATATTTTTTGAAGAAAACTATAGAAACGACTATACAGTTTAGATAATAGAGAATAAATGTGTTAAGACATTAATCTGTTGAAAGATGCTAGGTCTGTCTCATTTTTGTACATTTTCTTATCCACCACTACCTTCCAAGAAATTGCTCACAGTGAAATTGTAAAAAAAAAAGGTAAAGTCTGCTTCGAGCCTAGTGGCCCATACAGGCCGGAGCTTATCCCGGTTTCCGTAGCATTAAGCGACTAGGAGTATTGCTACTCCCCCCTGGATGGGATGCTAGTCCATCGCAGGGTTACCCCCCAACAGTAAGTTCGCCGGTACCCATTTATACACCTGGGTGAAGAGAGGCACTGTGAGAGTAAAGTGTCTTGCCCAAGAACACAATGCAGCGCCCCGGCCAGGCCTCGAACCCGGGCCGTTCGACTCGGAGGCGAGCGCGCTAACCATTTGACCACAGCGCCTCCCACCTTCACAGTGAAATTGTAATTAAAGAAATTGTTTCAAAATATGAACTATTTCATAATTATGCTACACATCATTCTATCATTGCACGTGAAAATAAGGCCCGGTTCAGACGCCGTACTTTTCATGAGCTGAACTCAATTCGAATCTGGACCGACACAAATTGACAAAAGTACGCCTCTTGATTCAGACGCCGTACTTTTTGGCCGTTCCGAGGCCGTTTCTATACAGTTCCAATAAAACCAGTCAAAATACATTATAATAATTTATGAATTAGGATCAGCACATGAAAACTACGGCGTCTGAATCAAAGTCGTTCCAAAGGCGTTCCACAGGCGAAATTCTCGGCCAAGCCAGGCGGGAAGAACGGGTGAGCCGTTCCAAATTGAAATAGCTGTTCTAATTTGATTCAGACGCCGATCTTTTCATGTACTTAATTCAAGGAATTGGGTTTGGCTCATGAAAAGATCAGCGTCTGAACCGGGCCTAAGAACTCACAGTTGACCTTGCTCCGAATGTGTGGCTTCATAGCTCAGTTGGTAAAGCATCACATTGCTATCGCAGAGGTCAAGGGTTTGAATCCTGTTGATTAGCCCTGAATTTTTTTCAGGCTTCTTTTTTTGCAATTTCTTTAATTGAAATTTTACTGCAAGGATCACTTCTTTACTTTGAACATTATCATATTAAATTAAAAACAGCCTCATGCAGTAGGGTGCATTCTGTGTATAACATACACTAAGGTTTTCAAAATTGTACCCCATTCCAAGACAAAATAGGTCATCTGAAGGTTGGCTAAGACATGCCAGTGTGAATCCAAGGACTGACAGTAAACCTTTAAAGCCTATGCCAAAAATCTTTGGCGCAAACTATATAAATCAGCGGTTGAATATTCAGTTTTGCCAAGTACCATATTTGGAAACACAAAGAGTTTGTACGCGAATACTTTACAAACGTAGACACAGGCAACAACATTTTCAGTTTTGCAGTGAGTTACTTAAATTGAATTCCATCCTAAAGGCCGTAAATTTCTTACAGAAACTAAAGAAATCCATTATTAAAGCGTATTCAAGTGATGTTCTCCAGACTACTTAACGATGATAAAACAGGAGTTTTTTAAACTAAATTCACATTTATCCAACCAAGCTTGTTCAAAAACAAGATCCCGCCATTGTGCCTGAGCTAGCGCGCACTGTGAATATTTCCAAATGTAGCAATTTTGATTGGTTAATTCTTTTCTCCTGATTTTCAAAATATGTTACTTAATGGAAACAAATGTGCAAATGCTTTGTACAATGCGAATAATCATAGGGAGTTGCACGTTTCAACCCTTTTGAGTTTCTGATAAATATAGCCTGGCTTCAGTCAGGAGAAGTGGGGAGGGGGGGGGGGATGGTTTCAACAAGACACGTTTCATATCAGTCTCAATCTGAAGCCTTGTAAATTCAATCCTTTGTATGTTAATACCCCTGGTTACATGAACACTATGTTATTGTTTGCTACTGTCTTGTAGGATAATTCTTCTGCAGTGATTGATATTGCTAACACTGATGATCTTCAATCAGAGCCAGGAAATGTGGAAAGGTTGGTATTTTGTATTGTTTCAGGGAGTCAAATTTGAGGTTTGGTACTGTTAGGCTGTTTCAAAAATTACCAAGTGCTATTAGAGTTATCCTATTAGCCAAAAATTGTGACAATTTCATTTTTAAATTTGTTATCTCTCAATTTTGTTTTGTCCGTCCAAGATGGTGTCTTAGTATGACATATGTCCTTTCTAGTGAAAAACAATTATTTGCAGCCCTGCTAAGGGGTAAAACATAACTGCAAAACCAACAAACACCAGTCCCTTCCCTCTCTACCCTGGGAAAATTATTTGTTGATTGTGTGTTGAATTTAGAAGGTTACAATAGGTGGTTTTAAGCATCATGCATGTATGTGTTCAGTGCTACATAACATTACTATTCTCTCTGTTTGGTAATTTTTTTTTCTTGATCAGTCCTGATGGGAGTCCAAGTCGGCAAGGAATTTCAGAGACAGAGTTTATGGAGAGGATTAGAGAGAGAATGGCCCAGGAAGTTGGAGGATATGTAAGTGAACTTGTTCACATCAACTTTAGATTTTTGTCAGTAAAAATTAATGCTCTATTATTTTCTGTATCGTGTATGACACGAAATGAAATCCCAATTCCCAACCCAAATTTTGCCTTGAAATCCCATTTTCCAACCTATTGTTTTCCCAATTTTCCAAATCCCATTACCAGCTCCATTGTTGATTTGCTTGTGATTCCCAGCCCCAGTGACCCAAATCTCATTTTCCCAGTGAAACTTCCCCAAATTCCAGTTCCCATTTTACCCCTTCAGGCCTCTCTTTCTTTGTTTATTATGTGTTTACTTGTTTTTGTTTTCTTTTATATAGGTTTGGCAGGCTGGTAAGCAGTCGGCCAAGAGAGCATTTGATCTGTACGCTAACATCGATATATTAAGACCCTACTTTGATGTTGAACCCATTGAAGTTCGCAACAGGTAGATAATCTTTAATCTGTGAACCTCAGGTGATTTTTTTGGTATGTTTCGTATAAGACTGGCCCATATATTCAGCGAAGTTCAAAATATTTAATAATTTTTCCATGAGCGTGCATTGGATATGAGATGAAAGATGGCCAATGAGGCCTGTAATGCCGAGTTGGCTATAACTATCTCATATCCAACAAGCCCAAGTGGAATAATTGTTTTATTAAAAACACCCAAAGAATTGCAATATTTCCGCTCCCCACCTGTTTTCGTTGACAGGCACACCAACCCTCCCAAGTTTGGTCACCAGTGAAAAATTTTAGTTGCTAAATTAAGCCATGCTTTTAATCCTTCTTCTCAATTTTTAAGTAGTCTCCAGGCTGGAGACTACGGTTCCAATTTAGTCGACAGCTCCAAAATTTTAGTCTCCATGGTGACTCAAATGTTCTTAAATTGGAGGGTTACACACCCACCATAATAATTATTTTTTGTGGTTTGTGGTATGTGAGCTCATATACCGTGGCCTGTAAAGGTATCATAACTCAGGTAACACAATGGCTAATTTTTAATAATATGCATTATACAATCACATATGTCTTCTTCTCATACTTTCCAGGCTGCTCCAGTCGTTGATCCCTAAGTTACCATCGGCAGCATCCCCTCAGGTACTGAAATAATAATTATTGCAAGTTTAATCAGGCTACAAGTGTTTCAGATTCATTTGTGTGCGAGCAATGTGTTTGGGCACCACTTGTAAGATGTAAAATGTGGTTTTCAAAAAGTCATTATAGAGACAATAATATACATGTATGAGACAATTTTTTAAGTAGCGTGTTAACATCAACATCATGCAACACTCGACATGTGCACTCAACACTTTTTTAGGTGCTTTCAAAAACCTCGCCATTGTCTTGTGAATTTTGAATGTTGTGTTTATTGACTTGTGTAATCATTGCTAGGACAATGTTGCATTCTAAGTCATCTCATTGTAAGATGGATTAACAGTTGTTATTAGGGTGATCAGTGCTTGACATAATAAAAAATTTGGTTTGTATCTGATCTTAAAATTGGTTTAAAAAGGTGGTAAAAAACGTATAAACTGAATTTTCGGTAACTCTATGTTACCTTCATCAGAGTTAAAATTGGTTCAGTTTTTGCATAATAAGTTTTCTAAGTTTTACTGTCTTCTATAACATCAATTTAGGGATAATAATTTGAATGTATGTTTTCTTGTTTCCAACAGACAGTTGTTGGTGAGTTGTATGGCCCAATGATGTTGGTGTTTACGATGATTGCCATTCTTCTCTTCAGTATGAAAACATCAGGACACACAGTGGTAAGATATCATTACACATAACTAGGGCTATGCACAATTTGAGTGACAAAAAAATAAAAACATAATCTGATTTCTGATTTCTAAGCATGGCTATCAACTGCCAGGTAATTAAATACAGGTACTAGGTAACAGTCATGATTTCATTTCAATCCGTATAAAATGGATGAACTGCAGTTCACTTAAATGCACCTGTTTAAACCCAGGTCAGACCATAGCTTTCAATTCTTAAGGTTTTGTAGCGTCTGTTGTAACAGCATCTGGTAACTTCCTGATCTCATATCTTAAAATTGTTTCTAAATGCCTTTAGAAATTAAGTCATGCGTGGGCGTGTTTAAAACACGAAATGGCGAAATGGCGAAACGGCGAAATGGCGAAATGGCGAAATGACGAAATGGCGAAATGTTAAGATAAATACACGTAAATAATATAGTTTGGTTTCCTTTTGAACTTCAAGGTAGTTCTGTTTACATGTCTAGACTGAATTATTTCAAGGGAACATTTCAATGTTCTGGCCCAGAAATATAATGAATACTTGTCACTTATCACAACGCCAAATTGAACGTATTGCTGAAAGGTCGCAGCACACCAGGATATTTTTTTCATTTAGCACTTGCCAAGTTGCCTATCAGTATCTGCACTGCACTACAGAGCTTACATTGTATCGAAGGACTGATATAGACATCGACCGTTACTCCGTTTCTGTACAAAGAACGTTTGCCACTGATATCGTGTATGAACTTTACCCGGAACTTTATCGCAAAGTAGGTTTGGTTTTGTTAATCCATTTCTTTTGAATGTTGGAGCTCAAAGCATTACTTCATAGCCGAGACTCGGTGGTAAATACGAGATAAACAAATCATTTTCTTCCAATGTCTAAACGAAATGCCAACATCTCGATCAAGAATGTCCTAGGCGTATCAAACAGCGCCCTGTTAACAGGGAGAGACTGGAATCCAAATTACCCATAGGTTCGTGTTAGGTTCGTGACGGGTCTACGTGACGGAGAATTTGTGATTGCAGTTTCTTTTATTTTTCGGGACTTATCTACAAGGATGAATTCGGCAACATATGAAAATTCCAGTGCAACGGTAATATCGTATAACTTTGGCTTTTATCTTCAGTATCATTTCGCCATTTCGCCATTTCGTGTTTTAAACACGCCCGTCATGCGTGTATGTAAACATTGTTTTGGTTGCTATTGAAAGATATTATTTTGATTGATTTTACATGGGTATAATTTCACTTTGTATTTCAGTGACTGAATTAAATTGTTTATTTGTACTGTTGTTGTTTGCAGCAAGAGGGGACACTGATGGGCACAGCTTTTGGTGTTTGTTTTGGATACTGGCTTGGTGGAGCAGCATTTTTCTATTCTGTGGCATTCATGTGCAGCACCCACCTAACATTTCTCCAAATTCTCTCTTTATCAGTAAGAATACTTATGTCCTGTAAATTCATTCAGTTTGAGGCTCGTACTTAATAGCTTAGAAATGGACCAAAATCCTTGTTGAATTATGGCTGCCACAATGTTTTTCAAAAATAAACTATAATGTGGTGATGCAACTAGTACTTGATCACTCAAGCGTCAACCCTTTCGGGGAAATACAAATTTGGTGCATTTTAATTGTAGCCTGCATAGTAAGGCATAGAAGGAGAAGGGGTATAATCAGGAGGAAAAAAAGAAGGGGGGGGGGGGAGATTTTTCTTTTTTCTCACCCCCTAATACATATACATGTGGGTCTTCTATGCAGGCTATTAATGTCATTTGCCCAATTTGTGAGTGCTGTCAAAATTCAGTTTACATCCTTGAAATGATTGCAGTTGTTTTATTTTGTTTTATTATTATAATAAAAAAATTTACAAAACAATTTACTGATTCACAAATCTGTCACAATATTTCAGGGATATGCATTGTTTGGAAATGTTCTGTGTCTTTTTCTAACAACTGTTGGGTATCACCATTCACACTCGTTCTTTTATGCCCTGTGGTTGGTGTTTGGAGGACTATCAGCTGCTAAACTGGTGAGTGACATGGGCATTGCCATGTTTAACAACAACTGTCTTGAAAGTTGATGTAAAGTTAAGAGACTAGGGGTTGCCCCTCCTGAAAGGTCTCTGGACTGATTCAAATACTCTGCGATATACCATTGTTTGTAGTGCCATTCAAAAGCACAGCAGTGTTAAATAAGAGTTAACCCCTGCCTCGTGAATATGGAGGATGGGTGCCTGGGATACCCGGGAGTTCCTCTACTGAGGTCAGCCGGCCCTCCCCAGATAGAATAAAGCTACCAAGGCTGGCAATCCCAACAAAACAGCCATGAGCCCCCACACACAGACACCCGTCACACTGATTAAATCAGTGGAAAAAAATTAATGAATAACTAATAACAAGAAGCAGGGAAGGGAGGGAGGGAGGGAGGGGAAAAACTCGCAAAACATCCCTGAAAACCCTCCATGGAACGAAGACCTGACACCACGCTGTAATGTCCGAGAACGTAAAAGCACTGAGCCTGAAAAGAGCTAGTAACCGCTGACCACCAGGACAGCTGACTACCCACTGGTTGTGGTTAACTTGGTTAAATTGCTTATTTAACTTGGTTAAATCGCATTTAACCTCATAAAGGTGAAGTCTGCATTCAAGCCTTGTATCTGACCATGCTGACCTTATTTCCAGTCTGCATGAAGGAGTATTAAATTTCCCCCCGGCAAGCATTAAATTTGGCAGTACTGCTTATTACACACCTGGGTGGAGAGAGGTATAATCGTGTGATAATCATAAGACAGTGCACCTCCCACAGATCCTAAATGCATTCATTTGATACTTCAACAAAGTGGAAACCCTCTTGTTAACTCGTCTATGGTCTGTTTGTGGGTACTTAAGTTTTCATATTTTGATGTGTTTTTTGTAATGTTCTATCTTGTAGGTGACTGTGTTTATGAGCCGCACATTCAATCGACGTCAGGGTTTGATTGCTGGTTGTGTGGTGGCTGCTGTGCATTTATTGTTTTTATTGTACCTCCACTTTGCATATCACAGTGTTTATGAAGGTCAGTACCATGCATTGTTACATGGTCAAGTAATTTGATGATGGTTTAATTTGCAGTCCATAACTTGTAACAATTCTTTTTTGTTAAGTTTGGACCTCACTTGAATGAAACTTAGCATCCGACCCACTGGGAGAGTAACAAAAGGAATCCTTTCAGATTTATAAATGTTTGGCTTTAAAGAGTTTTCACCTGGTCCTGAAAATGTTTTTAATGTTGAAACAAATTTTAGACCATTTTATTTTAAACTTCAGTTGTTAACTTCACATGTACCGGTAAATCTGTGGAATTTTATTACTTAAATTCAATATGTTACAAGATCTTAATATTGTACAATGAACAGTAGTTAAACAGCAGTCTGATAATCCATCACAACCTCATTTCCAGGGTCTCTCTCTTCCTGCTTCCTGGGAATAAGGTTGAATCCATCAAAGACTTGAGATTCTGTAAACTTTGAATTTTCTTGCCTCTGATTTTCAGACTCAGCCGACATGATCTTGTCTCGTCACTCAAGAGAAGTAATGACCACATCTCTGCAAGGTATGACACCATCTGTTGCTCAGTTGAAAGACATTGGAAGTGATCAAGTGATTGCCACGCTGTCCAGAGTCAAACGGAGCATAAATGACAGTATGTTTTAGGTTTTTTGTAATAAATAATAATTGTTTCTTGTTTTCAAAACATTAATTTTTAACATTCAAGTTTTCAATTCGTTAGGCCATTACATAATACAGGAACCCCCTGGCCAGTGTCATTTTACTTGTCATGTACCTGTAGGTGTATTCATGAACCTTTAAGGACTTGAACTCGTGTTTTCATTGAATTGATACCACTTTAGAGTATTCTATTTGTAGTCCTTGTAGTGCCAACATACGGTATTGTGGTTTGTTTTCGAAGTAAGTTGTAATGAACTGGAGCTGGGTAATATCATCATTAACAATATTATTCTAATAACAATCTCTTTTGCCTGGTCCAGTAAGGGTTTGGAAAGGTCAGCACATAATTTTTTTCTGGGGGTGTGAGTTCACAGGGTTTTTTTGCCATTTAAAGGGACATCATTGGTCAGCATGTTTTGAAAAAAGTCCACCTTAACCCGAAATCAAAATACGCGTAGAGAACCTTCAGAAATCTGCTCCAATCATCTTAGTATTTTTTTTCTTCTAAATTTTCCCATTTAGTGAAACACTGAGAAGATTGAAGGAGATTTCTGAAGGTTTGTTTTGAAAAAAGTCCACAGTGGTCTTTTTTTCAAAACGTGAAAACTAGTGTCCAGGTCAGCGCGGTAAGAATGCTGACCATGTCCCTTTAAATTGCCCCTATAGTTGCATCTCGCTGACTATCCCCCTCCCCTTCCAGCGATGTGTTTTCCTCACTTAAGCAGCAGAGTATTTCACTGTACAGGAACTATGCAACATTTCGGCCCAGTGAAGGGTGGATAACATTATCCACCAGACAAATCGCCATCCAATGGATAAGTGACAGTTTTGACAAAACAAACCGTGCTTTCCTTTGGATAGCAATTTATCCAGTGGATAGTATTATCCATCCTTTGACCAACTGGTTTCCTCAATGCTAACAATAATTAAACTGTTTTTTTTTTCTGTCTAGCTATGGTTGGAGTACCATCCATGACCATGTGAACAAAGAATGATATTGCCTCGCTCAGCGAACTGAATAATCTGATGTCAGCTTTAGACGAACTAGATAATTCTCGTGAACCTCTGTAGTAAATGTTTACGGCAACATTGCTGTGTTAAGACGTAACGTCAAGGTGGAAAATGGAGGAAATAGTTGTGGATCATATTATATTTTAGAGTGCTCTTGTACCACAAAAGTCTCATCTTGACAAAAAAAATCGTTTTACTGGGCTCCATACATTTCTCGTGGTACCTACAACTGAGATGATTTTATTAACTAAAGATATCAGTATCCAGGGAGGTGTGCTGGTCAGTTCCTTAGTTATTTCTAAATGTTCTTTGTGGCCGATGTTGAATTTGGCTTAAAGGGGCTAGGTCACGGTATTTTAGGAAATTCTATTTATTTTAATTAGGTAATTATTAAGAGCTGTAAACTTCAAATTGGCAGAGCAAAAGTCATTTATTGGCAAAATCACGGCCACATCATCAGCCACAAAGAACATTTAGAAATAACTAAGGAACTGACCAAATGCAATCCATTTAATCTTCTCCTATTTTGCCCATCTATGCCCCTTTTTGGCCTTTCTGTGTTTCTTTTGAGTTCTTCTACAGTTTAAAGCCGTTATTGTGATATTTCAGTTAATTCTATGACCGATTGGTCAGTGCTATAAATTGCCTCAAATTGCATGACATAGCCCCTTTAATTTTATAGATGGAAACAGTACATTTATTTACCAGTCCGGCTAGCCAGAATGTTAGCCTTCTTCTTTATTTGCTTACTTTAGGTCATAAGAAACTTGTCTTTGATCATTCTGTGTGAAATACAGCATATTAAGTAACTTGACATCACTGGATGCCATTCACGGCTACTAAATTCAGGCACATTTCTTGGGAGCAAGGGGGGGCAACCAAGAGTGGGCTGAAATTCTGAGATAAGATGTTGTGTCAGAGAGGGTTTATTTTCTTTATAGGTTTAGTCTTTATTGCACTTTACAGACAATAATAGTAACCCATCAGACAGTGACATATTTAAAGACAAACATGAAAATTGTTTAATTAATTTGATAATGTGGGGATAGAGATGTGTCGTTTGAGAAAAACATCAAACGTACAACATGCTTGTGTGCCTAGAAAGCATCACACAGTGTTATAAAATGTTGGTGTGATCTTTGATGTTACTAATTTTAATGTTTACCTCCTTTTCTTTTCTAATTTTGTAACTTCTTTATACTTTTTCTGGGTGGATTTGTTTGCTTGTTGGGTGAAAATCTAGTTACAGTCAACTCTCGCCTTGCGGACACCCTGCTAGTGCGGACACTCACATTATGGATCCAGACCCCGGCGAAAGAGGTTTGACTGGAAAGACTCCCGCTATACAGACTCTCGCTAAAACGGACACTAAATGACGCCCGAGCGTGTCCACTGTAAGAGAGTTGACTGTATAACATAAATGCAAAAGAGAATTTATAATTTTCAAGAAATTATCTGCATAGGCAGAATTTGGGGTTGTGTAGAGATCAGCTTTACAGCTTACATTGTACCTCCAGCTAGCTGGTAAATTGTCATGTTTTGTTTTGAAATTGTGTCAAATAATTTATCCTGTAATGTTCAGTATTATACATATTAAAGCACATAGTTTATGCCAGTATAGTTTTACAAAACCTATAATAAACATGTACAGTTTAGTTTACCTAATGGGTATTTATTAAAATGGTCAAGAAAATTGTGGCTGTCTTGAGTCTTTACTTGCTGCGGCCTTTATTGTGCAAAACCAGTGTTGTATTTTATGATTTTATTTAACTTGGCATCTGAATTGTTTGCACATCTTTGTATCCTTGTCAACATTGTTTTATCGTTATAACTTTTAGAAAAGCATGTGGGAATTTTAGTTTAGAACAAAATTGAGTGCATTGCCACAGAGAAGCACAGCTGAATGGTTCTCGCACTTCTAGAGTATTCATAAAAATTCACAAGTGCTAAATGTACATGTATTACTCAACAATACACAAGGAGCAAATTCTTTATAAAACATTCAAGAAATTACACACTTGAACTTGTGACATGGGCTGAAAAAAGTTGCACCTGACGTAGGCTAAAGGTCTCTGCACACGTGGGGTCAAGATGCAGGGACATGTTGCAGCGACGTGAAGCAGCCACAAAATTATGTGTTGTTAACACTAAGAGGACATGTAACAGGGACGTGTAGCGGGGACATACGTATAGCAGTGACAAAATCACCAAGTGTGCACATGCAAGAAAATGTAGCAGGGACATGTCACAGCGACATGTCCCCTCGTGTGTGCTGATAATTTTTGGCACGTGCAACATAAGTTCTTGCAACATTTTGTCCCTGCAACATGTTGCACGCAGTCAAACGAGTTTTATTATAGGAAATTAACGATAATTTTTAGGTTTATTTTTTTTTTTTTTTTTTTTTTTTTTTTTTTTTTAATTTTTTTTTTTTTTTTTTTTTTTTTTTTTTGGGGTTTTTTTTTTTTTTTTTCTTTTTTTGTAAATCCATGCAACATGTCGCAGGGATAAAACTGCCGCAAAATCGTCCCTGCTACATGTCCCCTCAGTGTGAACAACACATGATTTTGTCGCTGCTACGTGTTGCTGCAACATTTCCCTGCGACATGTCCCCAGGTGTGCGGAGACCTTAAATGCTGTATGGAACTATTATGAACTAGAACTGGCCAATCATAGTCTGCAATTCCATAAAAATTTTTATCATGTACAATAAATATTATGTACAAGTGTGTAGACTGTAGAAGGCCTGAATCCCCTCCCTACCCCACCCCCAAGCAAGATGACATTGATAACAATGGAAACTCAAAGATGAGAACTGTCAATCACTCTGTGCAATGTCCCTGATGACTGTTTGTGGAAGAGGAAGTTGACTGATGTCTTGTGGCAAGACAGTCTTCTTAAGAAGATCTTTACAGTACTCCTGAAGAGTGTATGGCACTACGAGAGTTTAAAAAAAAAAAAATATTTATAGTGACATTGTGAATGCCAACTCTAAATAACATTTTAAAAATTAAGGCAGGGAAGTACTCTAAGTTGCTCTGGTTACCACTCTATACCAGAGGATAGAGAGTGGGTTGGAGGGGGGTTTTTAGGGTGGTGGAGGTGGAAATTTTTTTTTCGGCTCAAAGAGGCAGGAACTGCTAAGAAAAGGTGGGGGGGGGGGATGGGAGTAAAAGGTACAGGAGGTGGGAAGTTCAGATGTCCCTGCCTCTCCCCACCCCTCCTCATTCCTGGCCAGCTGCTTGTGCCTTTCTTCCTTTTCCTGTTGCATAATATTACACAATTCAAACATTTTTTCACTATTTCTTCCAAATCCTTCCCTACCTTGGTTATCCAGCTTTCCACTCTCCCTTCTCCTGCCTCCTGCATAGTTTCTGCCTCATTTACCCTGGGTTCCCACCCTCCTCCCTGCCCCCCCCCCCCAGAAAAATTTGTTTCCCTACCTGGCTTCAATACATCCCAGATAATTTTAAAAAAAATCCCTAAAAAACTCCCAACCGGCTTCTGTCCCAACATGCAATTTCAATTTTACAGTGATTTGAGCACCTGTCTGAAACAAATGTGCCAAACCAAACTAGCTGTCTATTTGCCTATTGGAATTCAGAGATTTCCGTTCAGCCTAATTCATACAATTTCTTAAATAAATTTTTATACACAAGAATATTGAACGAGATTACAGTTGTACATGATATGTATTATTATACAGTGAAGGATTCTGGAAATTCAATATGGTGACCAAACGTTTCCCATGGAAACCACCATGAGGCCAACTTAGCCTACCGCTTAATGACTTCCGACAATTTCAAGTGTTATTTCATGGGAGGTCAACAAGTGCAACAAGAATCTTGATAGTCTCCGATCCGATCCCGGAAACTGTTGATCATAGTTCACTAGATCTATTTTATTAAAAAGCAATCGAGTGGTTTTTTTTTTCTTTTTTAAAAAAGGAATAAATAAGAAGTTACGTCACTTTCGTTTTTTACATAAAACAATGCGTGAGATAACATCGATGATTTTACGAGGAAAATTGCGATATGGCCGCTATAGCTACCAGTCTGAGAGATGTGTCAGATCTAGATAAGATTATCAGTTCTGTGTTTTAGGAAAATTTCTTGTAGCCTTACCGTTAGGGTACGGCGTGATAACAACTTCGTTTCTAACAAAACCATTACGATTTTCAGCCTCTATCGGTCGAATTTCAGGTGCTGCAGGGTAGTAGATTTTTCTGAAGTTCAAAAGCATTACAGCATTCGTTTCTTGTTCAACTGCGATCCACGGATGCGTTACAAAAGTGTTCACATCGTAACGACCATTTGATGGATCAAGCGTTGAATACAAAACTTGTTCTCCCTGATAGTTAAGCCATAAGACTTTTACACGGCTTCTTGACCGGTTGATGAATCGAACTGGTGTTCCAATCATCGAGTGTAAAGATCTTGTTGGAGGAGGATCGCTACCTTCCATCTTGTGTTCTTGTTTATGACTGTGTGTATGCTACCACGAATCGTCCAGTGTCTGACGATTCGGAAAGGGAAGTTCGAAAATGGGAATATTTCCTGACCAGGGCCTGAGGGGTAAGGGAACTGGGATTGCTACACTGGGAGAATGTCTTCACTGGGAAAATGGGATTTGGGAACTGGGACTGCGATTCAAGAAAAATCGGAATGGGAACGCGTCAGTAATAATGTCAATAACATTCCTCAAAGCATAGTTACAATGTAAAACCGAACGAAATCAACGCCGCACGCAAGTGTCCAGTGTCAGTAATCGAGTGAAGTTACCAGCGGAACAGAGAGAGAAGCCGCGCGAAGGGAGAAAGAGAAACCGAGAAGACGGAGGTAGTAGAAGAAGGGAGGTGTGCGAGACAGAGGAAGAAGGACAGGGGAAGGAAAGATACTACAAAAGAGAACAAAATAAGGCGCAAGAATAGGGGAAGCTGAAGGGGGCAGAGGGAGAGGACAAGGGGAGAAAAAACGGAATCTCAAGACACACGAAAGAAGACTGAAGCCACAAAGAAGAAAGAGGGTGGAGGAGAAAGAAGGAGGGCGGCGAAACAGAGAAAAAAAGGGAGAAAACAAGACGAGAGGGGAGCCAGAACGACTGGGAAAAACACTGCTGGGAGGGAGAGAAAAAAGGGGGGGGGGAAAAGGGGGAAAGGGAGAACCCCAGGACCCTTCCTCTTTGATCTTATGTACCAAAGTGACAAGTTTTTCCTGTGATATCAGTGGAAAATTATCGGAAAATACTGGTCGTACTATTTGGGCAATTCACTACTTTTTTCTTGTTCACTCAGGAAGTACTACGCGAAGGATTGAGAGCTTCTTTGTACGCCTTGCGTACCTATGACGAAAAATTACCATCTCCACCCCCAAGCAAAATTGTCCTCATGTGACTTCACATGCACCGACATGCACCGTACCAGACCAGGCTTTGCACCGTTACGCGCTCCGCGTTCAGAAAGAAAATGGCTAAGCTTTCGGGTTATTTGAGCGTTTTCTATGCAGTTGCCTTTTGGTGGTGTATTTTACACGCTTCTTTAGTAAGGGCTGGTGTCGTAAAAGAAACCAGAAGCGATCTTTCGCCTTTCAAATCGACATCACATGGCGTCGAACAAACCGGAACAAAGTGCAAAATGTTGAAGTGCTCGCTCACCATCGACGCCAGCGAAGGGGACAAATTCAAAGAACTGATATTCCGCGAAGAAGCATTGGCTATTTTCGTTTTCGTCACAGTTGGGAATGAAACAGCTCCTGAACTAAAGTCTGGAAAGTTCGCAAAGGATGGAACGAAGAATGTGACATCCCATAACCTTCAAGTCAAACAAAAATGGGCATGGTTGCGAAATAAGCGAGGTAGATTTCTGGCTACCCTCCCGTATGATTTTGATATTCTCTCTCTAACTACGTTGAAAAGAGACACGTTCTTTTTAACACTAAGCATAAATGCAAAACCCTGGGACTGCTATGCAAATTTGTCAAATGGCTGCTTGGATAGCTTGATTGCTTCAACTATCATAGACAGCCTCACAGGTGCCAGTGGTAATGTTTGTGTTAGAGCTGTACAGATCAAAGAGAATAATGATGTGAAGGACGGGGGGTATCGCTGTTGTGAACGAAAGAACAATTCCATGGTGTGCGATATACCTATTGAAAGCAACCCATGGATTCAAGTTGCGCTAAGATTTCTGTGGGCGTCTTCAATTGGATTTGGCCTTTTTGCACCCCTTCTGTTCAAGTATCTTCCAAAAGAGTTCAAAAAAGGACCAAGAATAAGACCAAGGGCGATGTTTGCCAGAAAAGAATCTGAGATCCCAGAGGCTGAGACATCATCGGTAGACCTGGTCTCGCTGAGTACACGCCCATTGCTATTTGCGTTGGATGGCGGAATGTTAGATGTTCTAAGGACAAAGACTGAGTCTGTTTTCTTCTCAAGATTAAGCCGTTGTCTCTTTGTTATCTTACTAAGCTGTCTCCCTCTCCTTCAAGGCTTTATCTATGCCTATTTGAAAAAAGCCGAGGTGGGAATCTCAACTGGAAAATTGCTTGGTGTTGGAGACGCATTTATCACCTTAATGGAGAAGAACAGCAAGTTTGCATTGAGTGCAACATATTGCTTTTGCATTTTATTGATCTGCATTGCAATTGCAATCCCTAGAACTTTATCAGACTTTGCAAGGCGGCTTTCAGGGAGGCGAGATGAGCGCTTGTTTCTTGGATTTAAGAAACCAGATGAGATCATTTGCTCATCGGACCAGCGAGGCTTCCAGCTGCTTTATGAGAATATGGTCTTTCATCTAAATTGCCTACTAATGTGGAAGTTCTGGAAGTTCATGTTCTTGGTTGTCACCTATCCTCTACAGAAGATTTGTGGCATAAATGTCTTTGATGACGACATAGATTCAAGTTTCAATGCTGAGCCAGAAGATACAGAAAAAAGATGTGAGCTATGCTCAAACATTTGCAAGACAATTTTGTTACTGTTAGTTTTCCCGATATGGGCTGTCACTATTACTACAGCTTTCCTTCTGTACATTATTCCAGTTACTTATGTAGCCTTCCGCGTCTGGAAGATGTTGTTCCGTATTGAAATTGAATCACAGTGCTGCCAGAACATTCCTTCCTTTGTTAAGATAACATCTTTTCCCATTTTATACATCTTGTTCATTGTGTTTTGCATGTGCGTCGAAGTGGCATATTTCATGCTGGGAGTCACCTTGACTGTAAACATCATGTTTCTAGGCAGCGTCACTGGTTTTACAACTATGGGCCTGCTATTTTACATCGAGGTTTACCTTCCGTACATCGTCCTTGGTTTGTGGGTCATCTTGTACATGCTAAGAGCTACTAACAAATACTATGCCCAATTTACAAACCTAAAGACCCTTGTCTTTGAGGAGTGTGAAAAATTTGATGAAGAAACTAGAACAGAAGCCAGCATCCGAGAATCATTTAGTGGACCATTAAGCGCAGACAGGAGATCAGCATCAATGTCTTCCCTTCAAAGGTGCAAGTCGATAAACTTCCTTGTGACCATAGATGATTATGGTGTTCCTAGTATTCCGCTGGATATCTTCCTTGCATCCTCGCATCAGCTAATGCCTTTCAAACGCATCATGTTGGCAAAGTTTCTGAAGGTCATTGCCCTGGGTAGCTACCTTGTGGTCATATTCTTATTTGTGATGTCTCTGAGAAAATTTAATGCCGCAAGCCCTGCAGTCCAAGGCCTGGCACTGTTGTTTCTTGGTGGGCTGCCGTTGTTGGCTTTGCAAAGCCGTGGTCAGTCGGAGGCAGAAGAAATCAGAGCAAGGTTTTATGTGAAAGATTTTATTAAACAATACACCAAGAGAGCTTTGTAAGTTAAACTTACAGCGCTATTAGAGCAGTTTTTGTTAGAGTAGCAAAACCAAAACCAAAGTTAAATCACTCTGGCCAATCACAAAGGATGCAGACAATCCAGTGAACCAAGCAAATACTGCATGTATTTGCTTTGAATTTTGTTTGGTTCACTGGATTGTCCGTGTATGATGTAAAGTGCAGGAAAACATGTGTGAGCCAGTCTCAATTGGTTTTGGTTTTACTTTTTCTGATTGGTTGAGAAATTGACACATGTTTTTTAAGCCAATTATGAAGCAAAGTGATGAAAGCAAATGTAAAATTCAAGTGAAAATCGCCCTATATGCAGAAATTGTTAATTAACAGTAAACATAGTGAAATTAATATAAAGGGCTCGTTGATCCAAAAGCACAAAGGTAGCAGATATACATGTACAGCCTGTTTTTGCCTATATACCAGGATGTTTAGGCAAAGGTTATTCACAGTAGATATGAACATGGAATTCTAGATATGCACTTTTAACATGAGCCTCTGGCTCGGATATAGAGGGCAACCTCATCCCGCGCATGACATAAATAAATTGATTGATTTTTTGATTGATTGATGACAAAATAAGGTGGAAATTTCAGCTAGTGGATGCTCAGAGGAATTTTAATTGGCAGGGTTGTTTAAATTTTAAATTAGCTCAATGTAGGAGTGTTCTATTCTGTTCTTGCTACCCTTTGATTTTGGGAAAGCCAGTTACTATTTTGGTATGTCCTTGATAATGACTGGAAGCTTTATAGGAGTGTTGTTAACTATAACTTTTAGAAACTTGTGATTGTACAGTCAACTCTCTCCAAAATGCACAACGTTGCTCAAGACTGGCTCTAACTGTTCATCTTACAGAGGTGTCTTATAGGGAGTTAAATTACATGTACATTCTCAAACTCAATTATAATTCATCAAGTTAAAACAATGAAAATTAAAACTGTGACGGTTGTTTGGATACCCGGACTTAATAAGCTCTATTTACTCTTTGGTTTTTGTTTTGATTGAGAAGATATATCAAACACTCGAGACAGTGTTTCATCAGCTATCCAAACACCTTGAATATCAAAAAATACTCTGCTGCAGGTTGTATTTTCAACTCTCTTCTCAGTGTTTGGATATCCCGGTGATACACTGCCTCTCGTGTTTGATATATTGCATAAAATATTTACTGAAAAACAGCAAGAACGGGACCAACACCAGGTGTCCGTCTTATAGAGGTGTACATCTTGTAGAGGTGTCCATTAAGAGAGAGTTGACTGTAATTGAGTGGAGGTGTCTTTCAGATTTGTTGTAGATTGTATAATAGTAATGGCACAGCAAAGAATAGTCTTCTGCAAGTGCCAATTCAGAATCTACTATAGAAACATGTACTAGCAAGCATACATGCACGGGGGTTCTGTGCAGTCCATTGGAATTTTCCTGACAGACTTAACTTAAGTTAAGCAGTCGAGTTTATCTACAACAAACTGAGGCAATTTTGTGAGTTGAGCATTGACAAAATAGAGAAAAAATAAACACAAGACTAGTTTGACTGAGCTGAAAAATTTCAAACTTAGCAAATTTCAATGACAAAATATATATTATTGCACTTAGGAGTGCAAAATGGAATATGAACACTCACATTGAACTTTATATAATTATATATAATGGACTACATAGAAGTTATTTTTGTAAAAATAGAGGCTTTAAATTTTGCAATTATGTAGTAATAATAATTAATTAATTAGGTGGTAATAATAAAATAAAAAATTCTTGTAGGTAATAACAAAATAATGTAATTAAATTGCATAACATAAGTAAATATTCAATATTGTATGGAATTTTTCAAGTATGAGTAATTTAATTACTGTTAGTTGTTTTGCATGATGAAAAAACATAAGTATCCCAATGCTGTAAATGTTTACTTATGGATAATAAAAACAAACCAAAAATTGGTTTAAGAAATAGTTGGTGAGCTTTTGATTGACAGGTGAACCCCTTTGGAGTTGTGTCATCATACATTTGCTCTTTAGCATGCAGTTTTCGGGTAATATTCAATATATTATTATTATTTTGTAGTTAAACAATCAAAATAATAGCAGCTTTGAGCCTGTTCGGTCCCAAATATGTATAACTACAATCTGTAACAGCCTGACTGACAAAATTTCAGAATTAGAACACGTTTTTTCATTGCATGTTCACGCTTAGATGAACCAACAGCAAAAATGGCTGTATTTCACCCTCTGCATTTTATCCCTGGTCTGCAGTCTGCACTTTACCCTCAGTCTTCATTTTACCCCCGGTCGTATGCATGTGCAGTGTGCGTACAGTATGCAATTTTTCACCGAAAAGATACATGCAGTACATACCGAAACTTTACCCGCTCCGCTGAATAACGGTAACGCGGGCTCAGGAATGGTATCGCAAAGTTTCGAGCGATCGAGCTTGATTGAGTCTGGCTTCGATCAAGTGGCATAAAAAGGTCCTTTCTTGCAGCTAAAATAATAGCTCACCTTCGTAAAAGTTTATTCTAAAGCCTGAAATGACTGGACAGACCTGCAGACCGGGTTTGCGAAGCCGCCTGAAGTTATATACAAGGTGACAACTCGTCACGCTCTCCAGAGAAGCGAAGAAAAATGTAAACAAACGTGACAGTTGCACTGCAGGGTGCGTGATCTTTGTACGCTATTCGATCCATATTTTTTACGCGATCTGTCCCAACGTGTTTTTAAACACAGACCAACACATGGTCCACATAAAAACTGGTCCTCCTTTCTCGCTGGTTTGCTTCATTTGTCCGATTTGTTGGTCCGTAACTTGCAGTTCGCCACTTTGCTAAACACGAAATCCCCAAGCTAGAGAGCCGCTAGGCAAAGGTAAGCAAATAATGTAAGGAACAACTCAAGTTAGAATCAAAATCATACCTTTGTTGAGCTCATTATTTTCTTGATCCTACCTAAAAAGAACCTTTAAAAGGATATGGTAGGATCACACATTTGGATGTTGTTTGATTCCGTTCCGTATAAGAATCGTTTATAAATTTGTATAAAATGTTTTATTTGCGTGGTAATGCAGTGCAGAACAGTATGTAATACATCCTACATTACAAAAAAGCCACTGATTTTTCTATAGTTTATTTAGTAGTTAGGGGGTGAATTTCTCAGTACATGTAGCTCACAACTGCAAGTTGAACAAGCCTAGGCATCTGGGAATATATTTTTGTTATAATGCAAGTTTGTTGTACTAAACAATGCAACTTAAACACCCCCTGCTGCTTCTAAGCTCCCTCCCACCCCCGACTGTAAGCTCATGTTTCAGAATTTTGGTTATGAGCCTTCCCTTACTAAGCCTGCAAATACAGCTTCCTCTCATTGCTCCCAGCCAGAGGGCCTGGGGAGTGATGAGATCAAGAGTGGCTATATTTGCAGGCTGACCTTCACCCAAAATTTGACATCCTAATGTCCTCACAGAACATTCAGTGCTTTAAATATCTGAAGTTTTGTAATGCCCCCCCCCCACCACTCACGTTTGGATAAATTTTATAAGTTCCCTCATTTATAAGAACCATCCATTACCCCTTATGGAGTTGTATAAGCCCCAGGCTTATAACCAGGATTTTGGGGTAAAGGAAACCCTATTAGATTACAAATTTGTAAGAAACCGACCTTAATCTTGTCATATAATGTAGTCTGAACGAGAGGATGGCTGACATTTCAGACGTAGTCATGTTGAAGTTTTGTCAATAATTATTTTGCCTTAAAATTGAACAGTTTTACATATACATACATGTACAATGCACCCATGCCAAAGATCGTCACAATACCCACAAAATGTGAAAACTCGGCTTGACTTTCAGATGGGCGTCAATCATCTTTGGAGTATTCTGGAACCAGTTAAGAGAAAGGAAAAACTCTCTACACTTAGCAACAAGACACTTTGTGTTGATTTAAGTGGCTGGATTTGTGAGGCACAGGGTGCAAAAAATCTCTAAGAAAATGTTGGGAAGCCCCACCTCAGAAATATCTTCTTCCGTCTGCTTCACTTGACGCGGCTTGGAGTAAAGTTGGTATTTGTCATGGATGGTAAACCACCTGAACTGAAATGGGAAGCGATCGCAAAGCGAAGTCCGTTAAAAAATAAGGGTTGGTCAGCTGGTACTGAAGTTGATCGATCACACTTTGAAGACTTGGTGAAAGAGGTACTTAAATTGATTTCTGTTTTATGTCTTGATTAACTAAAAATTAAATTTATATTATTTTGACACACATATTGGGCAACATTGATACAATCATACAAGTTCAGCAGTGGCTGATGACCCGTGAAATAGGGTACCTGAGGGAAAAATTTAGAGAAGCAGGAAATGGCATGGTGGTGCAGAGAGCGCCTTAACTCCCACCAATGTGGCAAGGGTGAAATCCCAGTCTTGGCATCTGCATATGTGGGTTGAGTTTTTCGTCGGTTCTCCTCTTTTCTCTGAGGGCTTTTTCTCTGGGTTCTCCAGTTTTCCTCCCAAGAGGATCAAACCTTCAAGAGGACCTTGAGGAAATCATCCTAGATGAGACATATTGCCTGATCTGTAACAAAATTTAATGCATGTTTATGTTTTTTTAAATTATTTTCAGTGTTGTACTCTATTAAACTTTCTGGGTGTGCCGTGTATTGAAAGTAAAGGAGAAGCTGAAGCACTATGTGCCTGGCTTGAAGCCAATAAGGTAGGGTGATGCAGTGGCAGATCTAGGGGAGGGGCCCGGGGGCCCCCTTTAATAGAGGCCCTTAGGGCCCTGACTGGCTGACAGACTGTTGACTGACTGACAAGTGACTGACAGATAGACAGTCTGACTGGCTTGCTGACTGGCCTACTGCTGGATGACTGACTGACTGGCTGACTGGACGTCTGACAGACAGACAGATGGCAGATGGATGGATGGATGACTGACCAACTGACTGACCAGCTAACCAGCTGACTGACCATGGACTGACTGACCAACCTACTGACAAACTAACTGACTGGCTGACAGACTGCTGACTGACCGACTGACCAACCAACCAACCAACTGACCAACCAACTGACCGATATACCAGCTTGCTGACTTACCGGCTTGGCGACTGGTTGGGTTAATGGTTGACTGACTGACTGACTGGCTGGCAGGCAGACAGACTGACCAACTAACTGACTGACTGACTGCTGACTGACTGACAACTGCCTGACAGACTGACTGACTGATTAACTGACTGACTCACTGATTGACTAACTGGCTGGCTGGCTGTATGACTGAATGGCTGACCGGCTGACTGAGTGACTGAGTGACTGATTGACTGACTGACTCACTGGCTGGCTAACTGGCTGGCTGGCTGACCAGCTAACCAACTGACTGACCATGGACTGACTGACCAACCTACTGACAAACTAACTGACTGGCTGACAGATTGCTGACTGACCGACTGACCGACCAACCAACCAACTGACCAACCAACTGACCGATATACCAGCTTGCTGACTTACCGGCTTGGCGACTGGTTGGGTTAATGGTTGACTGACTGACTGGCTGGCTGGCAGGCAGACAGACTGACCAACTAACTGACTGACTGACTGCTGACTGACTGACTGACAACTGCCTGACAGACTGACTGACTGACTGACTGATTGACTGACTGACTCACTGATTGACTAACTGGCTGGCTGGCTGTATGACTGAATGGCTGACCGGCTGACTGAGTGACTGAGTGACTGATTGACTGACTGACTCACTGGCTGGCTAACTGGCTGGCTGGCTGACCGGCTGACTGAATGACTGAATGACTGAACGACTGACTGACTGACTTACTGACTGCATGACTGACTGACTGACAAGCTGGCTGACTGATTGACTGACTGACTGACAGACTGACTAGCTGGCTGACTGATTGACTAACTGACTGACTGACTAACTGACTGACTGACTGCATGACTGACTGACTAACTGACTAAATGACTGACTAGCTGGCTGACTGACTGACTGACTGACTGAATAGCTGGCTGACTGACTGACTGGCTGGCTGACTGGCTGACTGACCGACTGGCTGGCTGACTGACTGACTGAATGACTGACTGAATAGCTGGCTGACTGATTGACTAACTGACTGACTGACTAACTGACTGACTGACTGACTGGCTGACTGACTGGCTGACTGACTGACTGCATGACTGACTGACTAACTGACTAAATGACTGACTAGCTGGCTGACTGACTGACTGACTGACTGAATAGCTGGCTGACTGACTGACTGGCTGGCTGACTGGCTGACTGACCGACTGGCTGGCTGACTGACTGACTGAATGACTGACTGAATAGCTGGCTGGCTGACTGACTGACTGACCGACTGGCTGGCTGACTACTACTGACTGACTGACTGACTGACTGACTGACTGACTGACTGGCTGACTGACTGCATGACTGACTGACTGACTGACTGACTAACTGACTGACTAGCTGACCGACTGACTGACTGACTGACTAGCTGGCTGACTGACTGGCTGGCTGACTAACTGACTGTCTTACTGACTGACTGACTGACTGACTAGCTGGCTGACTGACTGACTGACTGACTGACTGACTGTCTGTCTGACTGACTGACTGACTGACTAGCTGGCTGACTGACTGACTGTCTGACTGACTGACTAGCTGGCTGACTAACTGACTGACTGACTGACTGACTGGCTGACTGACTTACTGACTGACCGACTGGCTGTCGCGTCGCGACTGACTGACTGACTGACTGACTTACTGAATAGCTGGCTGACTGACTGACAGACCGACTGACTGACTGACTGACTGACTGACCGACTGACTGACTGACTGGCTGACTGACTGACCGACTGACTGACTGACCGACGGACTGACTGACTGACTGACTGACCGACTGACTGGCTGACTGACTGACCAACTGACTGACTGACCGACTGACTGACTGACTGACCGACGGACTGACTGACTGACAGACGGACTGACTGACTGACCGACTGACTTACTGACTGACTGACGGACTGACTGACTGACCGACTGACTGACAGACTGACTGACTGACTGACTGACTGACAGACGGACTGACGGACATGCTGACTGACTGACTGACTGACTGACTGACTGACTGACCGACTGACTGACTGGCTAGCTGTATGACTGACTAGATGGATGTTAAGTTTCTTATTACTAAGTAATTGATCTGGTTACATTTTCCCAAACACATAACAAGGGATCCCGAGGCCTACGTTAGTCCCCCATTAACTAAATTTTAGTTTTATTCTATTTAAACTATATTTCCTACGAAATTTAGAAGGTGGATGGCTGTATAACCAATGATGGAGATGTTTTCTTATATGGCGCTAGAAATGTGTACAAAGATCTTAGTATCAGTAAGAAGGTAAGATTTAATCTTTGTCACACGACTTTGGATTACTATGTGCTCTTCAGTTCCCCTTCATTTGCAAAGATTCTAGCATTGCAGGCCGGTGAATTCTTACAATAATTTTGATTGGCGATTTTTAATCTATGTTACACAGGATAACTTTTAACACAACTGGATTTTTTTTTCGCAACTGGCAATGCAATGCTTGTTGCATTTCAAGTTGCAAGGGAAATTGTCTCATGTAACATGGTCTTTAGCATGTAATAAAAGGGTGCATGATTTGCGCGGGTAGAGCTACACTTGGTTATCTCAAAAAAGTCGTCAAAGGCTTGATTGTTTATACCGAAAACAATGCAATTAAAACCTTGTATTTGAATATGGCTCCTTCAGTTGCTCAAGTGTTACAGCGTATTTAATTAGACTAACTTCATTTTGTCTATTTCTTGCTTTGTAGGACGCATCAGTGGAATGTTACCAAATGGAGGAGATTGAGGATAAACTAAGTATGTCTTAGTTTTTTTCTTTCCTTTTGTTAAAAGTACAAGTAGTCATTTTCGCATTTACGAATAAGTTGGTAAGAAGTGCGAATAACTGTTTTATAGGGGTCTAGAATGGTACCTTGAAAAATGCGAGTGTCGGAAAATTTTGGCCCGATCTCGAAATCTCGGCTATTAAAATAAGCGTCTCGGAATCTCGGGCTTGCTAAAAATTGACTCGTCTCCGAGTCTCCAATTTTAATAATTTAGATCTTGGAATCTTGAAAATTGTGCCCAATATTATAAGTTTTAAAAATATTTTCAAGGGCAAATTTAGCTTAAAATAAAATAAGTGACTTAGCAAACACAGTAGAACCCCGATATAACGATCTTCGATATAACGATGTTCCCGATATAACGATGAATATTCTATGTCCCGGCAAGAGTTACAGTAAAATGTATGGGACAGAACCCCGATATAACGATCTTCGAGAAAACGATATTCCCGATATAACGATGGGAATTATGCGGACCGAACGTCAAACCTTCCCCGATATAACGATATTATCAGTACACAGTCACAATTTAAGTAGCCTTCTACGCAGACGTTCTTTGGGCTCGTAGACGTTCTTTGGGCGTGACGAGCCCAAAGAATGTCTGAGTAGGAGGCTACAATTTAAGCAAAATATTGAATTTAAGACAATAAGTAAACATAACAGTAATCGAGTATATTATATATATATATATATATATATATATATATATATATATATATATATATATATATATATATATATATATATAACAGTGATTTTCTACTCAGTATCGTTTCATATGGGCTTTAATACAGGTCTGTTTCGTAGACCAACAAAGAGTTGATCCATTCATCAGTTAAATTCCATATACACTGTCGCATCGCTAGGGTTTATATACATCAATGGTGTGATCGTTACAAAATTCAAACTTAAAAAACAATAGTAATATACATTTGTAAGCTTATGATTGGTCCTTGAGGACGCGATTGAATTTAAGAAGAAATTTTCGCTTGTGCCTGCAAGTTGATACAAGCTCATTACGTTTGTTAAGAGTTGCCATGTCCGGTTTATATAAAATGTAGAATTTTTCGGTATTACATAGATTACATCGTTTGGAAAGATTAGAGTAAGATTTGGCCTTGGCTAGAATTTTCCACGTGATTTTAAAGTCTTTCTTTTGATCTTTCAGCTGCCATAGATGTTTGCTTAGTTCAGTGTCATTCTTTTTGTTTTCATGTTTAAATGACATTTGGTGATTTCGCCATCTCGTTTTGAACTCCGTGGCGGTGAGGCCTACGTACGTCTCAGTGCTTTCAGCTGTGGTGATTGTGGCTTGGTATACTACCTCCTTGACCAAGCATTCTCCTTCCAAAGGGCACTTTTCTGGCTGGCGGCAGTTACATGTTTTGGGTTGTGTTGTTTCCTCAGGAGGCGTGTTCTGTCTTAAAACGGTTTTGTTGTGTCCATCGATGATTTGTTTTACATTTGGTGAACAACTGTAACTCAGCTTAACATTATTTTTGTTGAAAAGTTTTCTTAATTTGTGGTTGGGTGGGAAGCAGTTCTCAATCAAATTTAGGAATTCTCTACCTATGTTAGTTTGTACATTTTTACTATATGGTGGGTTGAACCATATTATGTTTCGCTGCCTCTTTCTCTTGTCGGTGTCTGGTTCGGGTGACTGCTGTTGTGGTGGGTTGAATTTGAGGGTGTATGAATAACCGCTTTTCTGCAATGCTTCTTGGTAGGGTGCTGTTGCTTCTTTGAAGGTTTCCTCGTCTGATGAGATTTCAGATAATCTTTTGTTAATTGCTTCAGGGATGTTCTTTATTATGCTTGGGGGGTGGTTAGACTTGCTGTGTACATAGAGCGGAGTTGTGGCTGGCTTTGAATAAGGCTTGTGCTTTCCAGTAGTTAGGTCTAGCGTTACGTCAAGGAAATTTACGACCTTTTTGTTGGCTTCAATTGTGATGCGTAGGTTGTTATATTTGCCTGTTTTGACGGGTTAATTAATTCTGCACGTGGGTTTTAAACCCAAACCAACAATCAGAGAAAGAAAATTTTGGCTTCAAAACAAGAAACAACCCCCCAGTTATCGAAGAGTTAAAGGCGTTCGAGGACGGCATGACGAAGATTATTCAAAAGGTCAAATTCAAGAATATCGAGTGTCAGTTTCAAACAGAACTCAACGAAGGCATCAAATCAATTAAAAGTGACAACCGCCTATTCGTTAAAGCCGATAAGTCCACAAACTTCTACAAATTAGAAACCGCAAAGTACAATCAGCTCCTACATGACAACATCACAAAAACCTACAAAAAGGCAGGGAACGACCAACTTAAGAAAATTGACGACAAAGCGAAGAAAATCACCGAGAAACTTTGCATTGACGACCGTGTTGAGACGACTGCCACTAAAGAAGCTTTTATCACCTTGAAAGACCACAAGGACAATTTCGAAACGAAACCCACGTGCAGATTAATTAACCCGTCAAAACAGGAAATAGGAAAGATAAGTAAACAGATCCTTGACAACATCAACAAGCAACTATTGAACGTCACGAAAGCAAACCAGTGGAAAAATACCTCCGCGGTGCTACAATGGTTCAAAAGTTTGCCTAACAAAAACAAGTGCGCTTTCATAGCCTTTGATGTAGTGGAATTCTACCCCTCCATATCAGAGACTCTACTTGAACGTGCCCTTGACTTTGCAGCCAATTACGTGACCATCCCCGATCATGACCGTCACATAATCCTTCAAGCTAAGCAATCTCTTCTTTTCAACAACGGAAACCCTTGGCAGAAGAGAAATACCGACACGCTATTCGACGTTACCATGGGGAGCTATGACGGAGCGGAAACATGCGAATTAGTCGGAAACTACATCCTCTCGCAACTCAAAGAAATCCCTTTCGACATAGAAATTGGGCTATACAGAGATGACGGCTTAGCAGTCCTGGGCCAAACCCCACAAAAAATTGAAAAAATTAAAAAAGAAATCTGCAAAGTGTTCGCCAAAAACAACCTACGCATCACAATTGAAGCCAACAAAAAGGTCGTAAATTTCCTTGACGTAACGCTAGACCTAACTACTGGAAAGCACAAGCCTTATTCAAAGCCAGCCACAACTCCGCTCTATGTACACAGCAAGTCTAACCACCCCCCAAGCATAATAAAGAACATCCCTGAAGCAATTAACAAAAGATTATCTGAAATCTCATCAGACGAGGAAACCTTCAAAGAAGCAACAGCACCCTACCAAGAAGCATTGCAGAAAAGCGGTTATTCATACACCCTCAAATTCAACCCACCACAACAGCAGTCACCCGAACCAGACACCGACAAGAGAAAGAGGCAGCGAAACATAATATGGTTCAACCCACCATATAGTAAAAATGTACAAACTAACATAGGTAGAGAATTCCTAAATTTGATTGAGAACTGCTTCCCACCCAACCACAAATTAAGAAAACTTTTCAACAAAAATAATGTTAAGCTGAGTTACAGTTGTTCACCAAATGTAAAACAAATCATCGATGGACACAACAAAACCGTTTTAAGACAGAACACGCCTCCTGAGGAAACAACACAACCCAAAACATGTAACTGCCGCCAGCCAGAAAAGTGCCCTTTGGAAGGAGAATGCTTGGTCAAGGAGGTAGTATACCAAGCCACAATCACCACAGCTGAAAGCACTGAGACGTACGTAGGCCTCACCGCCACGGAGTTCAAAACGAGATGGCGAAATCACCAAATGTCATTTAAACATGAAAACAAAAAGAATGACACTGAACTAAGCAAACATCTATGGCAGCTGAAAGATCAAAAGAAAGACTTTAAAATCACGTGGAAAATTCTAGCCAAGGCCAAATCTTACTCTAATCTTTCCAAACGATGTAATCTATGTAATACCGAGAAATTCTACATTTTATATAAACCGGACATGGCAACTCTTAACAAACGTAATGAGCTTGTATCAACTTGCAGGCACAAGCGAAAATTTCTTCTTAAATTCAATCGCGTCCTCAAGGACCAATCATAAGCTTACAAATGTATATTACTATTGTTTTTTAAGTTTGAATTTTGTAACGATCACACCATTGATGTATATAAACCCTAGCGATGCGACAGTGTATATGGAATTTAACTGATGAATGGATCAACTCTTTGTTGGTCTACGAAACAGACCTGTATTAAAGCCCATATGAAACGATACTGAGTAGAAAATCACTGTTATTACCGCTCCTTCATTGTTGAGCACTATTCTGGATTTATCAGTGTGAAACCCACCTGAAGTCATATATATATATATATATATATATATATATATATATATATATATATGACTTCAGGTGGGCCGGAGGCCCATGAGGAGCGGCGTGCTACTCAGTATCGTTTCATATATATATATATATATATAACAGAAGATGAACAAATCAACTGTACATTTGACTTGGCATTTTATTACTATTTAGTTTCGTACTACACAACCGTGCAGCACTCATCAGATAAAATTGCCAAATGCGAATTTACATCGTTACACTGATTTGAAATGCACATGCGGCCGTTGGAAATATGATAGCTACAAAAAGTGAACTATTTTACAAAACAATACAATACAAAGTGAAAACTATTGCGTGACAAGAGAAACTTCAAAATTTAGCATTCTTCAGGAGGAATTTGTTTGCGTGTCTACATGATGTCACCAGTTCATTTCGCTTGTTCAGAGAGCCTAGCTCAGGTTTACAAATAATAAAGTACTTCTCCCAGAGGCATAGATTACATCGTTTAGAAGCGGGGTTATATGGGGCAGCTTGTTTTAGAATTCTCCAAGTGACTTTGAACTTCGACTTATTGTCTTTCAAATGCCAGATGTGTTTACTTAGCTCGGTGCTGAACCTTTTGTTTGAATTTGTAAATGAGGTTTTGTGATTTGAGTATCTGGTCTTAAAAGAATTTTCAGTTAGCCCGACGTAGGTTTGGGGAGGGTTGTTGTCGTCTGTCGTGACAGTCGCTTGGTAGATAAGCGATTCTTTGAGGCAGTTTCCATTTTACACTCAAAGATCGTGCCGCCTAAAACATGCAACTGCCGAAAACCAGCTGAGTGCCCTATGGACGGAAACTGCCTCAAAGAATCGCTTATCTACCAAGCGACCGTCACGACAGACGACAACAACCCTCCCCAAACCTACGTCGGGCTAACTGAAAATTCTTTTAAGACCAGATACTCAAATCACAAAACCTCATTTACAAATTCAAACAAAAGGTTCAGCACCGAGCTAAGTAAACACATCTGGCATTTGAAAGACAATAAGTCGAAGTTCAAAGTCACTTGGAGAATTCTAAAACAAGCTGCCCCATATAACCCCGCTTCTAAACGATGTAATCTATGCCTCTGGGAGAAGTACTTTATTATTTGTAAACCTGAGCTAGTCGAGCTAGGCTCTCTGAACAAGCGAAATGAACTGGTGACATCATGTAGACACGCAAACAAATTCCTCCTGAAGAATGCTAAATTTTGAAGTTTCTCTTGTCACGCAATAGTTTTCACTTTGTATTGTATTGTTTTGTAAAATAGTTCACTTTTTGTAGCTATCATATTTCCAACGGCCGCATGTGCATTTCAAATCAGTGTAACGATGTAAATTCGCATTTGGCAATTTTATCTGATGAGTGCTGCACGGTTGTGTAGTACGAAACTAAATAGTAATAAAATGCCAAGTCAAATGTACAGTTGATTTGTTCATCTTCTGTTATAATCACGCTCTAGTTTACTATTGAGCACTCTGAAAGCAGTTCTGCAATTCAACTCGATATATATATATATATATATATATATATATATATATATATATATACACCCGTTTTCAGAAACGTTTTCATCTAGAGAGATATATATATAGGTAGATACTTTTGTTTGCATGCACGAGCGCGCTTGCGAATGTCACACTTTATATTGTTGTATGTGTGATGAGCATCACCTAAGTGAGGAAAACATCCTATTGTGTCTCACAGTAGTACGATTATAAAATATGATGACTTCTCGCGTATATGTGAGAAAAAAAAAATTTTGTCATGTTTATCCGCCTTTCATATATAAAAGGGTGGAAGGTTAGCGTTTCAGAACCTGAACAAGTATCAGCGTGAAAATGTCCGACTACATGACCACGGTTAGGATATATAACGACGCTAGTGATAAGCGGACCTTCACTCGCCAAATGGTCCAAGACTTCGACGAGTGCGTGGATACCGGCGAATTTAAAGGAAGGCTTTTTGAGCTGACAAAAGCATATTTTGGCGATGAAGACATCTGTTTGGATGATGTCAACGTAGGCTTTATTGGTGCAAGCAACCAAAAAACCATAGTGAACACATCCATCCAAGTTGAAGATGCATACGACAGCAGATTTCTTCGGCCTTCCAATTCGTGACGGGCGAACATTTCCGTATCTTCGAAATCGACGTAAGACATTGAAGACAGTTTTTTTTGTCACCTGAAGTAATCTTGAAGTTTCCTCAGAAGTTTTCCGAAGGCCAAAAACTAGCCATATAATTCGCCAACGGAAATCATTACTGAGAGGAGCTGGCATTTCTAGAAAAACATGGCGCATTAAGCACTCATACAACCTATCAAGGAACAACGTTTTGAAACTTACGCTACACATATTCATTGCATATTCGCTCTCGTCTAAATTACACAAAAGGATGTTTTTCTCACTTAGGTGATGCTCATCACACATACAACAATATAAAGTGTGACATTCGCAAGCGCGCTCGTGCATGCAAACAAAAGTATCTACCTATATATATATCTCTCTAGATGAAAACGTTTCTGAAAACGGGTGTATATATATATATAAACGAATAAACAAGAAATAAAATGACTCAGAAATAAAATGACTGACTCAGTCTGATGATCGCGTTGAGCGTGAAACTCGAGTAACTAGTAATACTTTCCTTCTTATTTGTATATATATATATAAAATATATAAAACTTTATTTACCCTCGAATTTAATATAGCTAAGGCAAGCTAGTTTCTTCGAGAAACAAGTGAAATATATATTAAAAATAAAAAATAAAACAAGTAAAATAGAAATAACAATATTATTATATCCATTAACTACTTACACATTAAAACTATATAAAAATACAAATTTACAAAGTTTGTTCTATTCACCCCCTCCCCAATGATAAAAAATCTTAGCTAAAAGTACATTGTCGGATTGCTGTAATGAAGTCATTTAGTGATGTCGCAGTTTTTATAATTTCTGGTAATGAGTTCCAAGTCTTTGCAGCAAAATAGCTGAAAGATTTTAGTCCGTATGTTGTAGAAGACGGCTTCCTTAAATGAAGAGTAATTTCTAACGTTTCTAACATAAGAAAATGATACTGTATTCTAAGCCTCTTTATCCAGTAAAAAAGTATATGTTAGGTTTACCCCGATATAACGATATTTTTGGTTATTTTACGGCCATATCATTAAGTCTCGATATAACGATGCAATTTTACTGCTCCCTTAGCATATTGTTATATCAGGGTTCTCATTGTCACTCCACCTATTTTTAGCTATGAGCTTCACAGGCAACGGCCAAGACTTTTATTAGTACCATTACCTAGAAATCTTCGGCACTACGAGTTTGGAGCTCAGATTTTTTAGAAGTAAAGTCTCGGTCTCGGATTTGATAAAAACGCTTGTAAAATTCATTAATAATTCATGAGGGTGCAAACCAATCCCAGCACAGTATTCAGATCACATGTACACAGCTGTAAACCCCAATACAAATCAATCAATAGAATTAACTTTTGATACAGACTCCTGCTCAGCTAATCAGTATTCATCAACTTTTGATACAGATCTCTCCTGATTCGCATAATAATACTTTGCATTCAATTTATTGTTTTCATTTCACAAGTAGAATAAAATATTCGCGTCCGATCTGTATGGGCGTTTACAATGGCGAGCCTATAGGCTCGCCATTGTAAACGCCCATACAGATCTCCCGCTCATATTTTATCTACTACTTATAGGTCTCGGTGTCGAATTTTAAAACCAGGGTCTCGTAGTCTCGGAAAGTCTCGAATTTACTTCGAATAGAAGCAGATTGATGCTAGAAATGATTTGAACTGTATTGTAATTACATGTAGCCTATTTAGCCGTTTTATAAGTAGTGCAGGTATTTGTAAAGAGGGCAAGTAATTGCAATGCAAGCAGTGCAAGTATATTTGTGAAGTAAGTTGTGTAGGTAATTGTACTGCTGTATATATATTAAACAACCCGAAACAACTGCACATTACGTTTCAGAGCTCAACAGGCAGAATATGGTTGCATTTGGAATCCTTCTTGGCTGTGATTACCATTCTAAAGGGGTGCCAGGAGTTGGAAAGAAAAAAGCCATGAAACTTCTTGAAAATATCAATCAAGACAATTTAATTGACAGGTGAAGTTGATTGTTAGCTTAAGAAATAGGTCTGAAGCTTGAAAACATTACAGCCAAAACTGGTCACAAATATTTACAGAAATCTTCCGCCATTACTATCATCATCATCATCATCATCATCATCATCATCGTCATCATCATCATCATCATGGAGTTTTTTTTTTTTTGACTGACAATCGACTGAAATGAAATGAAGACTTTGTATTTAAAAATAAAATAACATAAATAATGTTGCTAATAGAAGAATACCTTTTTGAGGTCTTGTATACTCTTTACGTAGCGTACACCAACAAAAAAGCCTCCGCGAAATTCCTCCACAAGATGTACGTCTGAACGCTTGGCCGAACTTTGACTGAACGCTAATGAATCTGCCCGTTAATAGTGAAGTACTACCCGCTTTTGAAATAACTGACCGCTAGAATCAATCAATTTGTCCGTTTTAAAAAAATTGAAAAATGTTTGCTGTTTTACGAACAAGGTTCAGTAAATGGACAAAGGGGACAGACCAAGGTGAAAAGATTTCAAAAGTGGAGAAATCTGTCAAAAGGTAACTAGCGTTTATAACTCAAGTTGCACATAATTATTCATCGTGCCACGTATTTACTGCATGGATATTTCTTGGTGAGCCTAAACCGAAATGGTGATTGTTTGAAAGGGTTGCCTTTGCAGTTAAATCATTATTGTTCTTAGTAGTATAGTAGGGACTGGTTAAGACCTCTTTTTTGGGGAGGAATCTCATAAGCGTGGGGAGGAATAAATTAAGTAGGTGACGTCATAGACTCATGAATGAAATGCGGTGGATTTAATTAAATTATGGGTGTTCTATTTTTATTCTGGTTGGTATAACCGGTTTGACAGGATTCACAGTAGCGGTTTAACGTATTGCGCAATTTTTTTTCATTTTATTCAAAATGACTGAACCATACAAACTAATTATGCAAGCCTCTTTTTGCATATATTAAATACAGCCGACATGATTGGCATGACAATTCTATCTCCACCACCACCACCGCCACAATTCTATTGTTTAACTCCATCACCGCCACAATTCTATTGTTTAACTCCACCACCACCACAATTCTATTGTTTAACTCCACCACCACCACAGTTCTATTGTTTAACTCCATCACAACCACAGTTCTATTGTTTAACTCCACCACCACCACAATTCTATTGTTTAACTCCACCACCACCACAATTCTATTGTTTAACTCCACCACCGCCACAATTCTATTGTTTAACTCCATCACAACCACAGTTCTATTGTTTAACTCCACCACCACCACAATTCTATTGTTTAACTCCACCACCACCACAATTCTATTGTTTAACTCCACCACCGCCACAATTCTATTGTTTAACTCCATCACAACCACAGTTCTATTGTTTAACTCCACCACCACCACAATTCTATTGTTTAACTCCACCACCACCACAATTCTATTGTTTAACTCCATCACCGCCACAATTCTATTGTTTAACTCCACAACCACCACAATTCTATTGTTTAACTCCTCCACCACCACAATTCTATTGTTTAACTCCTCCACCGCCACAATTCTTTTGTTTAACTCCTCCACCACCACAATTCTATTGTTTAACTCCTACACCACCACAATTCTATTGTTTAACTCCATCACAACCACAGTTCTATTGTTTAACTCCACCACCACCACAATTCTATTGTTTAACTTCACCACCACCACAATTCTATTGTTTAACTCCTCCACCGCCACAATTCTATTGTTTAACTCCTACACCACCACAATTCTATTGTTTAACTCCATCACAACCACAATTCTATTGTTTAACTCCACCACCGCCACAATTCTATTGTTTAACTCCTCCACCGCCACAATTCTATTGTTTAACTCCACCACCACCACAATTCTATTGTTTAACTCCACCACCGCCACAATTCTATTCTTTAACTCCACCACCACAATTCTATTGTTTAACTCCACCACCGCCACAATTCTATTGTTTAACTCCACCACCGCCACAATTCTATTGTTTAACTCCACCACCGCCACAATTCTATTGTTTAACTCCTACACCACCACAATTCTATTGTTTAACTCCATCACAACCACAGTTCTATTGTTTAACTCCACCACCACCACAATTCTATTGTTTAACTCCTCCACCGCCACAATTCTATTGTTTAACTCCACCACCACCACAATTCTATTGTTTAACTCCACCACCACCACAATTCTATTGTTTAACTCCTCCACCACCACAATTCTATTGTTTAACTCCACCACCACCACAATTCTATTGTTTAACTCCACCACCGCCACAATTCTATTGTTTAACTCCTCCACCACCACAATTCTATTGTTTAACTCCACCACCGCCACAATTCTATTGTTTAACTCCACCACCGCCACAATTCTATTGTTTAACTCCACCACCGCCACAATTCTATTGTTTAACTCCTACACCACCACAATTCTATTGTTTAACTCCATCACAACCACAGTTCTATTGTTTAACTCCACCACCACCACAATTCTATTGTTTAACTCCTCCACCGCCACAATTCTATTGTTTAACTCCACCACCACCACAATTCTATTGTTTAACTCCACCACCACCACAATTCTATTGTTTAACTCCACCACCGCCACAATTCTATTGTTTAACTCCACCACCGCCACAATTCTATTGTTTAACTCCTCCACCACCACAATTCTATTGTTTAACTCCACCACCACCACAGTTCTATTGTTTAACTCCACCACCACCACAATTCTATTGTTTAACTCCCCACCACCACAATTCTATTGTTTAACTCCTACACCACAACAATTCTATTGTTTAACTCCACCACCACCACAATTCTATTGTTTAACTCCACCTCCACCACAATTCTATTGTTTAACTCCACCACCACCACAATTCTATTGTTTAACTCCTACACCACAACAATTCTATTGTTTAACTCCACCTCCACAACAATTCTATTGTTTAACTCCACCACCACCACAATTCTATTGTTTAACTCCACCACCGCCACAATTCTATTGTTTAACTCCACCACCACCACAATTCTATTGTTTAACTCCACCACCACCACAATTCTATTGTTTAACTCCACCACCACCACAATTCTATTGTTTAACTCCACCACCGCCACAATTCTATTGTTTAACTCCACCACCGCCACAATTCTATTGTTTAACTCCACCACCACCACAATTCTATTGTTTAACTCCACCACCGCCACAATTCTATTGTTTAACTCCTACACCACCACAATTCTATTGTTTAACTCCACCACCGCCACAATTCTATTGTTTAACTCCACCACCGCCACAATTCTATTGTTTAACTCCACCACCACCACAGTTCTATTGTTTAACTCCTCCACCGCCACAATTCTATTGTTTAACTCCACCACCACCACAATTCTATTGTTTAACTCCACCACCGCCACAATTCTATTGTTTAACTCCACGACCGCCACAATTCTATTGTTTAACTCCTCCACCGCCACAATTCTATTGTTTAACTCCACCACCACCACAGTTCTATTGTTTAACTCCACCACCGCCACAATTCTATTGTTTAACTCCACCACCACCACAATTCTATTGTTTAACTCCTCCACCGCCACAATTCTATTGTTTAACTCCACCACCGCCACAATTCTATTGTTTAACTCCACCACCGCCACAATTCTATTGTTTAACTCCACCACCACCACAATTCTATTGTTTAACTCCTCCACCGCCACAATTCTATTGTTTAACTCCTACACCGCCACAATTCTATTGTTTAACTCCTCCACCGCCACAATTCTATTGTTTAACTCCTACCACCGCCACAATTCTATTGTTTAACTCCTACCACCACCACAATTCTATTGTTTAACTCCTCCACCGCCACAATTCTATTGTTTAACTCCTACACCACCACAATTCTATTGTTTAACTCCTCCACCGCCACAATTCTATTGTTTAACTGCTCCACCACCACAATTCTATTGTTTAACTCCTCCACCGCCACAATGCTATTGTTTAACTCCTACACCACCACAATTCTATTGTTTAACTCCTACACCACCACAATTCTATTGTTTAACTCCTACACCACCACAATTCTATTGTTTAACTCCTACACCACCACAATTCTATTGTTTAACTCCTCCACCACCACAATTCTATTGTTTAACTCCTACACCACCACAATTCTATTGTTTAACTCCTCCACCACCACAGTTCTATTGTTTAACTCCACCACCGCCACAATTCTATTGTTTAACTCCTCCACCACCACAATTCTATTGTTTAACTCCACCACCACCACAATTCTACTGTTTAACTCCACCACCACCACGGCCACCGCCACCACCATAATTCAATTATCTTCCTCCTCCTCCTCCTCCTCATTCTATTGTTCTTCTCCTCCTCCTCCTCGATACCATTGTTTTCCTCCTCCTCCTCCTGAATTGTAGTGGTGGCGGTGGTGGTGATGGTGGTGGTGGAATTAAACAATAGAATTGTGGTGGTGGAGATAGAATTTTTCAGACGTTCTTGTTTAGGACTACTTTTTAAGCGCTTTTTAACACTGAGTTCACTTAAGCGTATCGAGTATAAAACCATTGTTTGAAAACAATCATGTCGGCTGTATTTAATATATGCGTAAAGAGGCTTTCATTCATGAGTCTATGACGTCACCTACTTAATTAATTCCTCCCCAAAAAAGGGGTCTAACCGGTCCCTACTATACTACTGTTCTTTGTATTTTTACCAGCGCTAGCTGTTAATTATGCGCTACCTATCTTCAGTGCATGTGTTAAGAGCACCTCACCCTTGTAAATCCGAGGTGAAATAAAGGTGATGTGATGTGATGTGCAGAAAACAGCCCACTAATACTCGTCATAGTTCTCACTCTAATGACCGGTCAATACCACTTTTTCGCTCCCCAGCAAAGCTCTGAAAGACAAGAATTTTCCACATCCGGAGGTAAAGTATATCTACGTGTGACTGTAATATAAGAGGTAGTTATGCCGCGGCTACGTGTATTTGCTTCGAGTTTTGATTGGTTTGGATTGTTTGTCTCTTTAGTAATTGGCCAGGAAGATAACTTTGGTTTTGGTTTTACAACACGCAATGATAACCGCTCCAAACAAAGGAAATCATAACATTTAATAGACTCGAAAATGCTATCACGCTTTTGGTCAACATTTAATTGTCGACATTTTTTGTCAACAGGTTATTGAGGAATATTTGAATCCAAAAGTAGTTGAAAAAGAAGTCTCTCTCGAGTTTACCCATCCAGATCTACAAGGTCTGCAGGTAACTGTTACATGCACTGTTACATTTCAGTGTCAGCTAATGTGTTGAGGACACTTTTTTGTCAGAGGTTTTTAATGCAAACGCATGTGTATTCAACCAAAACTTTATGGAGTTTTAGGACCTGAATACATGAGCTGGGCTGGCTCCATTTTCGCTGAGATCTCGGCGCGCCTGTTAAACGCAACAAAAATCAATTTTGCGGTCTTATTACAAGCGGCCAGCCCGGTTAGCCCGACTACCCCGGATGAAATATTTTCCAGGTAGTCGCGTTCACCGGGCCAGCATTAAATTTCCCTTCCAAGCACACTGCCGACCACAAAAATCAATATTCTTCTTTCTAAATAGGATGCAGAGTATAATAATTATGTAGCTGCATAAGTGTAGAAGATAAATCACCAAATTGCTGGAAAAAGGTCATCAAATCATCTAACGCAATCTTGACGCCAATTTAAAAGACATTCGTGTTAAGTTTACATGTAAACCGTCGTTAGTGCCAAATCAAGTCCATCCCGGGCTGGCTCGGCTCCTGTAAACAGGCCCTTAATAGTGTAAAAGTTAAAAACGCCTGAACCGGGCAACTTGGAAGAAAATAAAACAATCATTTAACGTTAACTGAGGTGAAAGGATGGTATTGAGACAATAGTTCCACAACAAAATTTGAAACAATGTTGTGGACCTAGCTCTTAAGAAACGTGGAACTGAGTGGGTTCAAGTAGTTGGCACAGCAACTACTGTATGCTCCAAGTATACATTGTGTCAGTATTTTCTGACGTACTACATGAACTAATAGTGATTCAATATTGTGAATCCTTGAAGGAATTCTGTCGAACGAACTTGCATTGGAAAGAAGAATACACCAGAGAAAAGGTTAAAATAACTTTGTAATGTTGAAAATAACATTTTTTCAGTTTTGCAAGCAGTTTCTTTATTGATGAGTAAAATAATTGTTGGTTTTAAGTACAATACAGTAAAACATTAACAGCTTTTTGGCAAGAAGTTGTAAAATATTCATTTAATAACTGTGATGAATCAGCAATTAAGTTGATTCAGTTTTCTCACTTTCGTTAGCTTTTCATTTACAAGTGCATACAAGTGTTTGCACTTAAAGCCCTGTGAGATAGGATAGTAATTTATAGATATTTAAAAGAATATTGGGAAAAGAGAGACATTTTCCCATAAACACTTAGTTAGTAGAGTAACCAATATTTTGCCTAGCAGCTACTCAAACCAGATATTTTTTTTATTTTCCTTGCCATACATATAGGTTATTCTTTTTTCTTTGTTCGTGAGCGGGCGGTATTCTACAAATCCTGCGATCCGATTGGTTCCGGGAGCGGGCGGTATTCTCCAATCCGGCTCTCAACAGCGGGCGGTATCCGTGTACTTTCCGCGCGAAATCATTTTGCAGCGTTGTACGAACGAACACATGAAAGATTTGCTCAGCAAAATCGAAATAGCCGCTCACCAACTGTTGTAAATGTGAAAAGACAGAATAGAAGTGGAATTAAAGGCCTCGAAGTTCTTCTAAAGGCGAGTGTTGATTTTGTTTATCGACAAATTAAGTTCTAGTTGATAGTTTGTTGAGTTTGTGGTTCAGTGTTTGTGCATTTTGCAATCATTCATTTTAATACGATAAGCTGCGCCGGTTTTAAACTTCAATTTTGAGTAAAAACTGTCTTTTTATCGGCCACTTCTTTGCCAAAACAAAACACTAGTTGCCATCATTCAAGAAAATGAGATTCGTTAATTAAAAACAGCCAAAATAATTCTCACAATATTGTGCCGTACGTCCAAACTTCGCATTTCATTCAGTTTCACTTTCGCACTGTTTATCACAAAATAATTATGCTGGGAATCAACGCAGGGCTTATTAATTCGTTAAATACAAGTGTGTATAGCTATACCGAAACTGTCTTTCCGTCAGATAGTTTTCTTTTTTCGGGAAATTCTCAAACTTAGCATCCTGCGAACAGAGTTCTTTATCAAAACATTCATCGGGAAGCCGGAATCGGCGTTTAGTTTTGTCAATGATAATGCTTTGGCTCGATTTTACATTTATGATATATTTACTACTTCAATTTCTTTGATTGAATTTCTTCAGTGTTAATTTAATATGCTGAACCTTTCTGTAAATACGGTTCATTTAATTTATTTCGAACTAAATAACAAACAGCATTTTACACTCTTGCTAACTCGTCGATCGACTCAACATTGAAATTAAATGGCGCGCGTATACAAACAAAGATTTTGTGACACAATCTTTCTAGGTTTCTTTTAAAAACAAAGAAAGTAGGAAAAAAATAAAAACGTTATTCACCAGCCTAGGTCGGTCCGTATTGGGAAAAACTGTGCCCTCGGTCTTGGAACCGCCCTCGGCCTGCGGCCTCGGGCGGTATCCAAGACCTCGGGCACAGTTTTTCCCAATACGGACCTCCCGGCTGAAGTGGATATGTCAATTTTTTTTCACATCTTTCAGTGTGTAATGTTTATCAAAGAAGTCATCTCTATCCCTAGGTTCTACCACTGATTACGTTTTGGCAAATGACCTCGTTGCAACAGAACGGAACCAAGATACTTGTTCAACCTGAAAGGTGATTTAACCGATTGTCTTAAATAATACTGTTTTAAGGTAAGGTAAGGTTACGTCTGCCGCGAGCCAAGTGGCCCATACCGCCAAAGTTTATCTCGGTGTCTGTAGCATGAAGCGGTTAGGAGTATATTGCTACTCCCCCTGGATGGGATGCTTGTCCATCGTAGAATTACCCCTCGGCATTAATTCGCCGGTACCCATTCACTCGTGCTGTCACTTTGACATGCTCTTTTAGTATTCAGAGCAGATATTTTTGTAGCTTGGCCATAGAATGAAGCACCTATGATAACGAGACAATAATGTTATTGTGAACAAAGATTTCCCCAAAAGTTTTGTGAGTTTGGACTCCTTTGACATAGGAATCAAATCCCTTGGGATGATTCTGAAAATGAAACAGGATTGGTAACTTCTTTTGAACAATAGTGAAGGTACATGTATAATGTTCTTGTTTTGTAGGATATTAAAAGCTCGAATCCAGCAGAGAGTTAAATGTTATGAAGTTCAGTGGAAAAACATAGAACTTGGTGAAACATGTCCTTCGTCTTTTGTGACCATTGAGACCAGCGAGGTAATTTGTTATAAAATTATTTAGTGTCCAAGACACGAAATTTATGCCAAGTTTATAGAAGCCAAGGAAGATGTAGCACTGCCACTGCCGATGTCTTAATTTAGCTTGCATATTTTGTTTGCAGCTTTTTGCCAAAGTGTATTCTGAACGTGTTAAAGAATTTAATGACAGTGAAGCAGCAAAACTGTTTGAAAAGTCGAGTAAGTAGACTGAATATTATAAGTATAGAACAATATTAAACATGACGTTTTTTCCCGCGAACGGGAAAAATTCGACTTCTGCCGTCTGCCTTTCTTGTGCGGAAATGAGTAGTTTTTTGTTTGTTGTGAATGTGGGATTTTTTTCCCTATTTTTATGAGTGATTTATTTTAGAATTCAATAAAAAAGGTTTCAAAATGAAAGGCAAGCTCGCGTTTGCCGTATAACCAAAGATGCCGAGACCAAGCACAAAAAAAGCGGAAAACGCATTATTGGCCGACTAGGTTTATTGAATTAAGTTGAACTGTGAAATTTAGAGAACAATGTTGATAGGCTTGAATATCACAGGTAATTCTTTTTCTTTTTATTTGAAATAACAGAAAAGAAGTCCAAAAGAAAGAAATCACGGGAAGACGAATATGAAGAGGGTAGGTTATACTGTTCAGAGGCGGCGGAGCGTTTTGGAACGTGGGGGGCTAAGACTGTCCCAAAAATACTCGGCAGATTTTCATATTTGGAGCAACTTTTTTCCGTTCTATCAACCATTTGCTTTTTGAGCATTTTCTAGGTCGAAGATTTCGGAATATTCTCCGATTGTTTTTGGAAGGCCAAACGAACGTTTTCAATCATTTTCGAACTTTCCGGTGATAAACAAAGTTTTCTGAAGACTTCCAAGGAAGTTTCGAGGATGTTTGAACTCACTCACGAGACGGATATCTTGACAAACCAATTTTACGCTGCGCTCGCGATATTTTCGGTACCAAAACGTGGGGTGCTCAGCCCCCTGCCCCCCCCCCCCCCCCCTGCTCCGCCGCCTATGCTGTTCATTAATTAATGCTTTTCCTCTTACACAAAAGGAAAAACCCCATTACTTTTGTTGGCGACATTATGGACCAAAATTGAACTGTTAAGTTTAGAAAAAGATGTAAATTGTTTAAACGTCACAGTTAATTCATTTTTTCTTATATTTGAATGGAATAAAAACAGATTCAGACAGTCTCGATGCTTGTGCTGATGGAAGTGCTAAGACAAAGAAGAAGAAATCAAGGAGAGAGCTTTCTAAGAAGTCAAAATCAGAAGTACACAAACAAGGTAAGTTAAACTGTCCATAAATCCATTTTTTGTCGTAGCAAATCTGCAATGTGTCTTTCTGTAATGTCAAGGCTTGAGTAGCGCCTTTGAAAGTCGCAAAAGAGGAAGGTAGAAAATAGGGAAATGGGGTGCGGAGCTGGCGAGGAAATGTGTCAAATTAAACCGTGTTTTCAGTAAACCTTTTCTTTATTCTATAATTGAGACCAATCCGTTATCATACACCATGATTAACTATCTATCGATATATCTATTTTTATAATATTAATATTTTTACATTTTATATCTATTTATATAATATTAGTGTTTTTATATTTTATATCTATTTATATAATATTAGTATTTTTATATTTTATATTTGTATATTTATTTTAGTGTCCCCAATTAGCTCTTTAGCTAAATACCATTGACACTTAAATAAAGTTTATGTATGTATGTATTATCGCCATAAAGGCCATATATGATTTCCAAACAAGAAGATAGCCTCGGAGCACTGCTGAGGCCAGTAGAAGATAAATCCGCCTTGTGTAACAGCAACTAGAGCACACAATTTCACTTGGAACACAAATGGCGATTTTCCTTCCGTGATACCTTTAAATTGATTTCTTTTTTTTAATGTAGTCATTGAAATAACAGATTCAGATAGTCTTGACGCTAGTACTGATGAAAATGCTGAGACGAAAAAGAACTGGACGAAATTAAAGAAGAAGTCAAAAACAGAAGAACGCGGAGAGGCTAAGTTTAATTTTTGATTTATCCAATATTTGTTGGAACCGCAAAAGTGTGACTTAGCACAGATTTTTACGATTATCTTTAGTTTTTAGATTTCTTTTCAAAGGAGCTACGAACAACACATCGATCTTGAAAAAATTGGCAAGTTTTTTCACGCTTGTCGATCGTAATCCGTCTTAATCTTCGTCAGTCGAAACCATCCTTGTTTATTTTTGCGTTTTTGTTACTCCTTTGTTGTTTTACTATTTTAGACAGTTATTATTTTGAGGTTTCATTCAATTTGAAAGTTATCAGAAAAAAAAACCATTGGTCTTTAAGTTGTAGTGTCGTTTGAGATCTCTTAAATACTAGAGACAGATTTTCGTCCTGTTTCCTTTTTCCCCGATTGTCTTAAATATTGCGCTGCGAGTTGTTTTTTTAACTCAAGGCGCGTTTACACGGCAGAGAAATTTGGGTACGGATCTGTCCCAAAAAAGGTCCGGACCCGACCACTTTTGTAGAGAAACAGTGAATTCAAAACGGGGCCATAGGCGCCTATGGCCCCGTTTTGATTTGACTGTTTCTCTACAAAAGTGGTCAGGTCCGGACCTTTTTTGCGACGGGTCCGTACCCAAATTTCTCTGCCGTGTAAACGCGCCTTCAGTCTCTTCTCGGGTTTTGGATGTTTACTCACTTCGTAGGAGACAAATGGCTAAGTTCGCTCAGTTAGCCATTCTCATTGGCTGATGAACAGCATTAGCAGTTATTACGAGCTGATGATGCAAACTTTGTCCGCATGCACGCACCGTGCGTAAGCAAGTAAGACAAAAAAGGATTTTAAGGCTCTTAAAAACGCTTTCTTTTTTGAACGTTACTGAATAAGTGAGTTAGGGTGAATAGCTACTATTATAGTTTGCAGTTCATGCTTGTAGCACAATCTGTTATAAAAAACCCTTTCCTTGAGTAAAAAGATGGGTGAAAAACTTTGCAAATCTGACGCGTACAGCTATAGCCTGTACGCGTCAAAAAAAAGCGCGCGTCTTTTTTTTACTCCCGACGACAGCTGGGTTGAGGATTTGAATGAACGTATTAGCAAAACATGAGTGGCGATAATTTTTCCCAACTCTATCTCAAGATTGTGTTACTTGTCTTTCCTTGTATAGGAAAGTAGTTCATGACCTTTTTATAACGGCCAAGTGAGCTTTCCATCCACTTAATTGCCAACCATACGTAGTCGCATTGTGTCTCAGATTTGACACATTTGACGCGAGCTAAATCCAACCTCATTAAGTGGTAACATTGTTTCGGGAACATTCCACACATTTGTAAGGTGATCTAAACATGGCTAAGCTAACTCCAAGCTATTGATTGAAAATGTTTGGTGAATACCAATGTGAGGAGTAGCGAAAGGTCATTGAAGAGTAAATTAAACTGATAAGCACAGCATGGTTGACATCAGTTTTCAAAACTTCTTGACATTTCCCTGATACCAATAAAATTTTCCTGAGCAAATAAATACAAATTGTCTGTTATAGAAGCTGCCTCCAGCCAGGGCGGTAACCAGACCTTTGCCATAGACGAGGCAAGATCTTGCCAGTGGATTCTGGGGGCATGCCCTCCAGAAAATTTTTAAATCTAGAAGCTATGAATCTCTTTCAGATACATTTTTCATGAGGTATTCTTGAGAAAAATCAATCTTGTGCAACTAAGGATTATTTTCCCAATAAAACACGTTTTGTTTTCAATTTTGAGTAAAGATTTAGACGAGGCAAGTGCCTCGTCCTGCCTCTTGCTAGTTACGGCCCTGCTCCAGCCTCTGCTTTAAAATAAATAAATAAACAAATAAAAAACAAAACATCACTGAGATCACATTGACCTGAAATGTTTTTTCCAGTCATCAATTGTATGAAATCATTGGTGTTATATTCCAATTTTCCCTGAATTTTCCCTACTGGCCTAAAATAGCTACTCTTCCAGAGGCAGGAAGAACAAACACAAAGTATTTACTGGGGTAGGGTCTGGTGTATGAAGAAATTTTTAGACTGTTTACAGCCCTCTATTTTTTTCGTATTTTTCTATCAATGAGCGCGCGGTGAGAATGCTCGCACTTGCGCTCTTTTTGCATTGAAAAAATAGAGAGGCTGTGAACAGTCTAAGAAATTTTTAAATTCATTATATTTAGTTTGAATAAAAGTCAACTGTTTCTTTTGGAATATGTCTATATTATCAAAATGATGCTAGATTACAAACCAAAATGCATGAAGAATAGCTTGATTTTCAGATGGTCCGATTGTGGTCATTTGCTCTAACTCCCTTCTCTTTTTGAGGAGTTAGACACTGTTTAAAAAACAGGCTGTATGTAAGAAAATCATGTTATGTTTAGAAATGCTACATGTTCTTCATACAGAAAGATTAAGTCATCATTAATGAAGTGACAGAAACCTATTTTTGTACTATATGCCATTTAAAAATGATTTGGAATTGAAGCTGCTAAGATTAAACAAACTAAATTTAATAATAATTCTTTTTTTTTTACATATTTTCACATTGTGCATAATTACATCCAAATTCAATGACAATCAGTAAAAGCAACTAGTGACAAGCAGTGGGATTTAAAGTTAGGCTGAAATTAGCGAAGAGAAAAATGTTTGAGATATTTGGGATTTTGAGACAACTGTATTGTATTTGAGAAAGTGGCGGGATTCTTTTGTAAAGAAGATGACTTCATAAAATAAGGCCAAATCTAACAAAATGACTTTTTGTTGTAGAGCGGCTGGGGAATTTGAAATACATGTACCGTATTTATTCGATTAAATGCCTCCCTCGAATAAACGCCGCCCTCAAATAAAGGCCGCATTTTAGGGCAAAAAATATTATTAAAAGCCGTCCTTGAATAAACACCGCATCATGGTGCAGCGTCTATTCAAATAATAGACTCAAAAAGCAAAAAGCAGTAATCATCACGTTTGAGCAAGTCTAAAATAATTATTTTCCTTGATTGTAACAATGTTTTAAGATATTAAAAGTTACTTTAGAGCCAACCACTACAACATGTTTCTGTTTTCCAAAGTTCAAATGTCCATTTACTATGCTATTGTTGGCTAGAAATAAATTGAATTTAAACTAAACGCTGCACTCGTATAAACGCCGCACTCGAATCACGAAAAATTTAATAAACGCCACAGTGTTTGTTCAAATAAATACGGTAAGCAAGTTTAAGATAGCTAATATTGTTATCAAATGTTTGTTGGAAATACCCTCCACAGGGCTTGCTCAGACTAGGAAATTTTTGTACTGAGACTGAGCCCAACTGAGAAAAGAGAAAGAAAGAGTTTTCTGAGCTGATGTTCCTTCTTTTTACAAGGCTTATTCCTGTGGTAGAACTACACGCTTATCTAAAACCTCTCTTGGTATTCTTATGGCAGCCAATGTACACACCTTGAAATCATTTGAAATACTTGAGCAATGTTCCCATTCATTTTTGTCCACATCGTAAACTTGTAACGACAAATTGCTGATCTTATCAGTACCAGGCTCCAAAGATCCACCAATCACAAACACCTTTCCTTTAAAACTAACAACACTTCTCTTAACTTGTGGTCCACCCACACACTCAATTCTACTCCATATGTCTGTAGATGGGTCATACATTTCAGTAAAATGTGCAGGTGGGGCTGGGTTGTAAGCTTCAGTACATCCTCCAAATAGGAACACTTTACCTCTGACAACTGCTCCACAAGCATTCCACTTCTTTTCAAGGATTGAAGCAATCCTTTTCCAATGTTTTTTTTCAGGGTCAAATCTTTCCACCACATCCAGGATTCCATCATTTGAACAGCCTCCTATTGCATATAAATAGTTCCTGTCGGCCACAGCGCAAACACCCCATCTTGCAACACTCATGGGTGCTACTTCTTCCCACAGGTTTGTTTCAGGATTGTATCTATGCACACGGTCAATATCTTCAATCTCATTTTCCCCACCCAGCACGTACAAACATCCTTGAAAACTAACTACGGCAGGTGACTCATATGTATCTGCTCCTGCAAAAGACTTAACAGGGGCCCAAGAGTTTGCTAATGGATCATATCGCTCCAGTGTGCAATCATCGTAAAGCTCTTCACAAGGAACATACAATTTACTGTGACAGGAGCTCATGGCAGAACCAGTAGGTTGCAGGCTGGATAGCATTTTCGGCATGTCTGCCATCTTGTACCACTTATTATCTGAAGGAATGTAACACAACGTTTGCTTATTTTTCTTCCCACAGGCAACAATTGCATCTTCATGTGTCTTAAGACATCTTCTTGGTGGCTGTACAAAAAAGCACTCTTCTGTACCATATGATAACTCTTTCATGGCATCTAGAACACGTTTTGTACATGCTGCACTGCCTTTTACCAAGGGATGTGGAAGAATGGTGTTGAAAACGTAGTTGCGTGACACGTAAACAAGACGAACACTACAAAACAATTCAAAAAGACTTTGATAAGTTCTGCTCTCATCTCTTTCCATCCACTTCACAATCACTTGGAATACTTCTTTCTCTGCTTTCACCATGATGTCATCACTTGAAATCCACTCCTCAACTTGTGTCACGCTCAAATTAAGAAAGTCGTCAGATTGCGTGACGACCATGAAATTCGCGAGAGTAAAATCCCTCGCACTTTTCTGCAATCCAGGACACTGATAGCTCTCAGCGGAATAATAGGCTTTAATACAGTTTGAAGAAGACAAAGTTTGTAAAATGAACTTACTTGAAAGCTCTTTCAGGCTTGGGACGATTAAATAATCAGCCATGTGAAGCAAATCAAATGCATTGTGTTCATTGATATCAACATGTCCTGTGTACAGATACTCCAACACTTCTTCCATCACAGCTTTGTTCGTCTCTTCCAATCGGATCACTCCTTCTTTCTTTTCTTTCATGTCACTGTTAAAGGCGTTGGAAAAGAACGGGCTTGCTGCACATAACACGATTCTGTGAGCTTTCAAACGAGCTTGATCGTCACCGGAGCCGATTTCAAGAATCACATCACAGAACTGTTCGTTCCTTCGCTGATTATCGAGGCGTTTCATCATTTCCACACAAAACTGCTGCTCTTCAGTCTCGGTGATGGGTTGCGACGATAAATCGAACGACATAATGATAAGCAATAAAGAAAGTTTTTAAAAATTACTGTCAAGAAGAAAATACAGAAAGCAGGCGAAAGTGTGGTTTTGCGCATGAGCCAATGTGCATTCTGCTGACATCTCAGTCATTCTCGACCCCACTGGGAGAAGTGCGCTGGGGTCGAGAATGGCTGGATTTATTTTTGTTCGCTTCGAAAATAAATAAATAAATAAACAAACAAATAAATAAACAAACATTACCTAACTGATAAATATCCATTATTTTTTCGAATAATAGTAAAGTCGAACCTCTTTTTACGGACCCCTCTCTCTTACATTATGGACAATCGCCGATGTCCCTACAAAAATATTTCAACGCTCAAAAAAACAAAAACAAACAAACCTTTTTAAGAGACTGGTCATTTTTTAAAAGGAGAGGCCTGGTGCAAATGGATGGATATGGAGGCTATGTTCAAATTACCTTTCCACTTCTTACACACTTTCTTCCATAATCCTCCCTAAATATGCGTGCAAAAACTTACCACGGAGAGGGAGGGGCTAGGGGGCTTTATCCCCCCTTCCCCACTTTTTAACTGTAACCAGAAAAAAATATAATACATTGAGTAAAAACAAAACAAAAAATACTGAAAGTATTTCGTTTCTGGACGTTATTTTACTAGTGCTAACAAGGAAATATAAATGTAGATTTATTTTAATATAACAGTTAGTAATTTATTTTTTGTATTTATATTTGATTTGTAGTAATCGAAATACCAGATTCAGATAGCCCTGACGCTAGTTCTGATGAAAATTCTGAGACAAAGAGGACGAAATCAACAAAAAAGAAGTCAAAAACAGAGGAACATGGAGAGGGTATAAAATAAAATTGTTCATTCGTCTATTATCTGTTGTAGCAAAAGTGTCTTTCTTTTTAATAGATCAATGGTTGTAGCTCTTGTGGACCTCAATCAAGTAGCGGTTAACTGCCACAACCCAAAATGCTTTTCCACGTTCACGTAGGCTTTTATGCTTGTGTAAGCAGATTGAAACAGTGGAAATCTGCCATTTTCTATGCCGGCAAAACTTATGAAAACTGTATGGTGATGTGAAATCTTATTGCATCGCTGCAAGCTCTCTGGAGTTTACGACAGCCTCGTTCAAAAACGTGCCCCAGACTCGTACCCAGTCGCTTCTCTCGCAATGCATCAAGGGAAGGGCGAACCTCTTCGAGCGAGCAAAAAAAACGAGTAGCGACTGGGTACCTGTCTGAACGTGCCCCAAAATGACCAACCTTCAGACCCTGTGAAGAAGCATATGGTCAGAGTTGACATCTTTCACAGGATTCCAGCCTACGATTTACTCAATCACGCCCTCAAAAAGGTCAAAAGCAAAAGATATATGCTCCATACGTGGTTTCTTGCTGATAACAAGCTTCCTCATGTTCTTTAACTGTGCTACCTGACCACAGGCGTTTTGTCCTATGCTTGAAATTTAGGACCCATTATCATATTCATGGTGGTATAAAAATGTTAATTTGTCCAATAGTTACTCATTGTCGCCTTTGATCTTTGATCTTGTATTCTACCACTACGCTAGTTATTATTTGGTAGAACAGCAGATTTTAAAGATTTTCTTTTTTGGGGAGACCGTATCGAACCGTACTTTGAAAGTGTCAGCCCTCGGCCTTATCTGTAGGGATCTTGCTGTGCCTGACCCGTAAGGTCAAGACGTATTGGGCCTAAGTTCTCCCAGTACGGCCGTGCGTTTTGTTAATGAGATATATCAGTGTACGACAGTTAACTGAATACTTCTTTCTCCGATCTTTTAGAACATGTCGCCAAAAGTCGCAGCAGACGATTTTGTAAAAAGGAGGAGAAGAAAAAGAAAAAGACAACAGAAACAACAGGAAGACAAAGATCCATTACAGACTGGACTGGAAGCTAGTCCACTTCTTTTTAAATGAATAGAACTATCTGAACCGCCGCCGTGAACGCCATCTTTAAACTGGGACCACCAGTTTACTGATCGTTGGGTGATGTGGCAGTTAATGTACTGGGCAACGATATCGATATCACCCTCAAACAAAACAGTACCCCATACATTCACCTCTATCACGTCGCCAACAAAAGCCCTGTGTTGCGTCGAAGCCTCCTCCAACATTATCTTGGTCCTATCCGGTGGAACCTCCAGAGCTGATTTCGTCGCCCACATTCAACCTCAGTTACAAACTGGATTGGAAGCTAGTTGATCGCTAGACTTCGAGTGGTTTCTCTTTTGCTCTAAAGTCCGCGAGAGCGAGCGAGCGAGCGAGCGCGATACACGAGCGGCTAAGCCACGAGCTGCGAGTAGCGCGGGTCGCGGCCTCGCCGCTCGTGTATCGCGCACGGTCCGCACTCGCTCGTTTTCGCGTTCGTGTCCACGGACTTAAGGCGCAGGATACCTCATCATTGGAAATCTGTCAGGTTGCGCAGTTACCAGTACCCATTTATATTCCTGGGCCGGCTTGTTCAAAGCACGTTTGGAGGGGGATCAAAACTCTTGAATAAATTGTTTGCAAAAGCAAAAAAGCCCAAATAAATTGTTTCCAGATATAAAAAAAATTCTCTGCACGAAGATGCAGCCGGAAAAAAAAGTGATTTGGGTAAAGTTTGATCAAAATATTTCAGTTTTTTATTGTTTCAGTGAGGTTTTCTGTTTATATTTTCTGTCCTCCATTTTTGACGTCGACTGATCTCAAACTCTACAAGATATAAGCTCTAAAAGCACTTTTATACAAGAGAAATTGAATCCTCGATCAACTTTTAGTCCTGGTTAGTGTTAATCGGGTTTCGAAAATCATTGCTACTTCGGAAAACAAATTAACTGCAGCTTTATGCAGCGGTTATGTAATTGACATTACCCAGCTGCAAAGCTCGTGTAAAGAAGTAACTTAGGGTAGAAATTGTGATGCCATAATGCACAGTGGATTTTGGCGGATGTTTTATCTTTTAGTTTATGTGAAGGCAAATACTTGGCACTAACCAGAACCACATTGTCTTTAGGGACTGGTCAATAAGTTCCAGGGGGGGGCGGAGCAATTGGAAAAGTGGTGGCTCGAAAATTTGTGACCCACCCCTTCCTTCTGGCTCAAAACTGACTGACCCACCCCTGATAGGGGGTTGAAAATTACATGACCCACCCCCTTTACTCAACAAAATTCATTATTAAGGGATCAATCATTTCCCTGATGGACACTGCGGTTCCATGCACGTCTTTTTCCATTTCTTAGCACACCAAGGAAGGATCACTTTCTCACTTCTTATACTTGTCTTTCTAAGTTTTCCACAAATTTGTGTGTAAAGTCCATGGAAAAATTTAGACACAAACATATGCGAAAACTGAAACAGTACGTAATATTAATTCATAAACAATTATTGTAGAGTTCATATTTTTATACAGAAATTGATAACAGAAAGTACAAACACTGTCTATCTTTTATATTTGCAAATTTTAGAGAAAAGAGTTACTAGTGAAAGCCTAAAGCCCAGAGTGAATCTACGCAGGCTGACGAGAGACAGGCAAAACGGATGTTACGATCACAAGCCATCTGGGGGGGTCAGGGGGAATGCTCCCCCAGGACATTTTTATATTTGGGCCTTTAGAAAGCGCTAGAAATTCATTTAAAACTGCTCACATTGAGAAATTTATCAATTTATACTGATGAATACAACTGGGAATTTCCTTGGAACTACAACAGTTTAAAGTTAGTGAATAAATAAAATGAACCAAAACAGAAATATTACGTGCCAATCTCGTAACCAGAGCCTGCGTTTCTTTTAGTCAACACCAAGAACACAGACCCTGACCGGTTTTAACATGCGCAGAGTGCTCGATTGTTAGCCAATCATTTGAGCCAGGGACGTGATTCGCAGATTTTCAAATTGGAACTCGGCCCTGGGAACGAGATTGAACGAAAAATTGAACGTGTGCTGTTGGCGGTCAGTATATCTCTTATTTTACCATAGTTTACGATCAAGTTCCCAATGTACATGTGGTCCCACAACTGGAAATAACCTGGCAAAGCAAAACAGGCTTGCATTGTTTGCACGTTTGCACGAGCTAATCAGTTTATAAATATCCTTGACTTTCTGCAAACTACAAGGCCTGAACCACTTGGACCAACAAAAGCAATTTGTAGATGGATCTTTGAAATTAAAAAAAACCTCTTTTTTCAAAAATGTAATAATCAAAGAACAAGTTTGAAAAGTTTTCAGTTCTCCTGACTAGCTTCTATAATCAGCCTTGCTTTTTTGGTCCCAATATTGCATCAGTCAATTGAAACCCCGGCCCCCCGACCCCTGGGACTTTGCGGGGATTTAACGCGTCCAAAGCCGGGATTTAACGCACTTTTAACGGCACTTTAGCCCCGGTGGGCGGTGGATTTAACAAATTGTCAGAAGACCGGGGCCGTGGAGCGGTGATTTAACAGCACGCGATCACCTAAAGCGCTAGCGGGGACGACATCCAGGATTTAACATGAAGGCCTAATGTTTTCCTCAAACGTACGTTGTGAGGAATTTGTTCTAGGAAGTCTTAACGCCATGCCCTTGATAAAGCCGTTTCGTGATGCCTGGTGGGTAACACGAATAGAAATTTGTGTATTGAAATGCCTCTTAGGTTGGTAAAAAAGGTAGTGTATTCGCACGTCAAGGATAGACTCCTTGTGGAATCTGTCACCTTTGTACGCTATCGTGTCCGTTTCTGTTTCTGACGTGAATTTTATCGTAGGGTGAAAACTGTTTGCGTTTAGAAAGTATTTTGACTCTACCTTTCAAGAAACTCTTGGTAATGTCAATGAGTCGAGTTTTAGAAACACCCTAGAAAAGATGTCGTCAATAAATCGTTTCCAAAGGATGGGTTTATTGTTACTTTATCTGAGTGTTTCGTTTTCTTTTTTGGCGATGAAGATATATGCAGAAGCTACGGCCATTTTCGTGCCCGTTGCCATTCGATGGGTTTGAAGATAATCTTTTCCATTGAAATGGAACGAGTTTTCTTGAAGGGTAAGACTAAGCATTTCTCTTAAAAATCTGGTAGGTGCGGGAGGGTTACCTTGATGAAATTCTTTGTATGTTTCGCATACAGTTTTCAACTACTTCTTGTGGTATGTTAGTGTAAAGGCTGGTGACTTCCATATAGACAAGGAAGGTTTTTTTAGGCAGTTAAATCTTCTCAGTGAAGTTAATAAATTCTGTTTGTACGATGCTTGTTTCTGTGTTATCGGTTAAAGTAGATGGTTGACAAAAGCTGAAATACGTTCTGTAGAGCCATCACACCCCGATAGGGTCTTCCGACAGATGTGTTCATATAAATAGTTTGCTTTGCAAATTTTTGACTCTGACAACGAAAACCGATTTTCTTATTTTCTCAAAGTAAACGAGCTTTTGGTGGAAACAAACTACATCAGGTTTGTTTCCTACCTCAGCTATCGCTATATATAGATAATAAATGAAAGAAATCGATTTTTCCACTTCTGCAACGAAATCAAGATTTTTGCCCGGTTTTCCTGAAAGCCGCTCTATAAAGTGTTGAGTTGTTTCTTCACTCGGTTCGGATGCCCCCGCTATGCGGGGCTTTTAACAGACGTCTTGGCCCCGGGGACGGGGTAATCAGCCGTTTTTTAACACTTGGTAAATGTTAAATTCCCCGCTAAGTCCCAGGGGTCGGGGGCCGGGGTTTCAATTGACTGATGCATAATATTGGATGGTAAGCTGGGTAATCTGTGGCCCGTAACGGGGAAAGCCTGGACTCTAATATAGAGGGCAAAATGGCGGGAGCTTGAATTCGAGAAGCTTTGCCGAAGTTTTGTTGACAATATTTTACGCTTCTCCTGCCATACAAAACTCTCAGATGGGCGTAAATCATCTCTGGAGTATTCTGGAACCAGTAAGGGAAAAGCAAAACCTCTCTGCGCTGAGCAACAAGACACTTTGTGTTGATTTAAGCGGATGGATTTGCGAGGCACGATGCGCCAAGGGTCTCAAGCAAAACGTGAGCAAACCTCATCTTAGAAATCTGTTCTTTCGTTTGCTTCACTTGACGCGGCTTGGAGTAAAGCTGGTATTTGTGGTGGATGGGAAACCACCTGAACTGAAATGGGAAGTGATTGCCAAGCGGATTCAGGCAAGAGATGGCGGGCAGTTCTGGAAGGGAAAGAATCCTGCGAAGGCTGGCTCAGGAGCACGCGTTGGTCGATCGCACTTTGCGGTCTGGGTGAGAGAGGTAGGTTGAATTTAATTATGTTTCTAAGCTTATGCTGACTTATTCAAGTCTCATTTTTGGCGTTAATTTATTACCACTATAGTATTGAAAAAAGTCGATCCCAGCATTTCAGAATCCTAAAGATATTTTTATTTACATGTATTAATTTATTTATTTATTTATTTCTTTTTTTCTTTTTTTTTTTTTTTTTTTTTGGGGGGGGGGGGGGGGTGCAGAAAAGCCGGGTTCCAGGGCTCCGGACTCTGAACCAAACTTTTTCAGGACTCCAAGCCCTGCTGCCAAATAAAATAGGCCTTATCGCGTTTTTGACACCATCTTGCTCGAGTAGGTAAAGTGGGTAGAAACTACAGTGTTTGTATGGGAATCCGACGACCAATATCTTCTACAAAAATTGAATGCTGGCCAACTTATGAATTTTAAAGTTAAGATACTAGGCAAAAGTTTTTATTCACCAAGTTTGAAGGATGTAGCTGGGCTAGAAAGCATTTAGTTATGTTTTTAATTTCCCATACATTTGTCTATAGTTTTTCCCCACGAACCGCGTCAACTCACTGAACTGGAACAGAAATCTTCAGAGAAAATACAGACAAATTTATGGGAAATTAAAAACGTAACTGAACGCTTTCTAGGCCAGCTACATCCCTCAAACTCGGCGAATACAAACTTTTGCCTAGTATCTTATATTTACTTTACAATTCCAAAGTTATCCAGAATTCAATTTTTGTAAAAAAATATTTGCCGTCGGATTCCCATACAAACACTGTAGTAGTAGTAGTTTTTTTATTTATAAATATGTTATTAATAAATTATTTGTTATAAATTAAATTTATTTAATTTCTACCCGCTTTGCCTACCCGTCAAGATGGCGTAAATATGTGGTTCCATTACCGTGATTAAAGGCCTATTAGGGCTCCAAGCAGCAGAGCCAAGGCTCCAGGCTCTACAGTAAAACTTGATGGCCCCCAGGCTCCTGGCCATCCTCCTTTTATAGGATCCTAAGTAGAACACCATTTTTCCTCCCAAATGGGGTATTGATCTGACCCGGTTGTTCCAAGGGATAAGCATTACTGAAACTAACAATGCTACCGCTGGATAATTTATAAGATTATGGCGTGCTATCCACCACTTGAACAACGTGGGTCCAAATAATGTCAGGCAATGGTTTATGTAGTAGCCCCAAGCGATGCTAATGCATATATGCATAGTATACATGCCCCCCCCCCCCAACCCTTCCTCTCCCTCCCCCCTCTTCAGATTAGAATGAATTCTTATTTAAACAACAGAATCTTATACAGGAATGCTTTACTTTTTGGGGGTTTATTTATTGTCCACTGATTTGGCCTTCAGAATCTCAATCTAGTGCAGCTGAAAAAGAACTGGAGGAGATGGACATGGCTGAAGTCATCTCTTTGATAAGTTACAGCAGCAATTAAGATATTTGTTTTATATCTATTTTCAGTGTTGTACTCTGTTAAACCATTTGGGTGTGCCATGCATTGAGAGTAAAGGAGAAGCTGAAGCACTATGTGCCTGGCTTGATCTTCATCAGGTATCAAGAATCAAGTTTAGCCTTCCACGCAGTCGTTCTTAGGGGCGAATGTGTTTCACTCCTCCCCATGAACGCCTGCTTAACCGAGGCCAACATTCCTTTCCACTGCTCAGCCAATCAGATTTTACCTACCAAAATCTGGAGGGTTGACCTTGACCTTGACTGCAAGACGCTCTTCGCAGAACAAGAGAGCTGTTTAGCACTGTGTGCCTCCATTATCCAAGTTTAGGATGTTTGCTTAAATTCATTCAGATGAAAGCAATTTCTGAATTTGCTGGTTAATCGCTTGCTTTATATCAAACTTTTCCTTTGCTGTTTGACAGTCTCACCGATTCGCTGGCTCGGTTGGGATTTTGCTGTTCGAGAAAATATATTTGGTGTGTGGTTTCGCAATGCTAAAATCGAAGGGCCGTCAAACTATCGACAGGAAAAAATATAAAAAAGGCCTTTTAACACAACATTCAACCTTGAGAATCGTAAAAGAGCAAGTATCACCGAATGGAAAAATTAATTTACCAGTCGCGTGGTGAATTATATTATTGTGGTCACTATTTCTAAGCTCTACGCGTTCATCAACTTGGTCGGTTCATTGTTGTTTTACCCTTCGATTTATTGACTTGGAAATACTAGAGATCTCTTCTTTAAAGTAGTGCGGATCCACTGTGTTGATATTTTGTTGATGTTCTCACAGATTGTCGATTGGACCAGGCGAGGAAGATCAACTGCTCTTTTTCCAAAACTTCTAACCCTTCCAGCAGATTAATCACAGCGTTGCACAAAAAGCACTTGCATTATTCCAATCGATAATTTTTTCCGGTGTTTTTTCTGTTTACGTTTTTAGCACGTTTAAAAGAGTGCCCGATCGCGAGAAAAAACTTCAAGTGTGCCGCATCTCCGGGATCATTTTGATTGTTCACTGACAGACAATACCTCAATGTTTTTTTCATATTTTAATACCTCAATGGTGATTGGTAGGTTGTCTGGCGAGTAAAACAATGGGAAAGGAATGTTGGCCTCGGTTAAGCAGGCGTTCGTGGGGAGGAGTGAAACACGATCGCCCCTAAGAACGACTGCGTGGGAGGCTATATCAAGTTATGTTTATGTATAATCTTTCTGTCCAAAATGATCATGAATTTAGTTGTTAAGCAGATAGATGACTAATAATAATAATAATAATAATAATAATAATAATAATAATAATAATAATAATAATAATAATAATAATAATCAGCTATGGGTCAGGGATGTAGCTGAGAAAACACTAAGCCAGCTCATCAACAAACCCAGCTGGTTTTTCTGGCCTTGGAGGCTCTATAAGTTTACCCAAGTCTTTGTTTTCATGTGAAATTTAAACTGGATTTAAGCTCTATTTCAGCGGGTTAAGCAACAACCAGCCCTTAGCGACATCCCTGATGGGCAGGGGACATATTGAGGTGATGTACATATACTAGCAATGACTAGCACCCCAACAGCTCATTGATATGCAGGATTGTTAAAAGTTTGTGCTGTGTGGTTAGTATTCTTGGTTTTCATGTTACGCCATAAAATTCTGAAATCAAAATTCACTAGGCCTGCTAAATTTTCGTTGTCATTAGGCGAAAGATAAACTAAAAATATATATTTTTGCAAATTTCCAGATCAATAGTGTCATTCGTTTTTAAAACAGAGCATTTTGAATATTTGAGTTCTCCGTCGTATGTGACATCAAGCTGAGTGCCGTGACAAAGCTGTTTTGTTTGAAAAAAGGCCTTTCCTTTCCATTTTGTGCAGATTGAACATTTCAGATATAATAAGTGGTGTTTATGTGAAAGTGTACTAGCTCTTAAGCCAAGGATGGCCGCTGTTGTAAACAGAATTGAGTTCCAGATGGTTTCTCTGACATCACGGCGGCCATTACTGTGTCCCTCGGCAGGACACAGTTATGGCGGCTCCATACTAATCTTTATAAATTTGCGTGGAAAGGTTCGAAAAATAACTCGCGAACAGTACACCGCACAGACCCAAAACTTGGAGAAATTGTTTATCTATTTATCATCTATACTATTTGAAATTCATAGCTTCTGTTGTTGAATGGTTTCGAATTTTTTTTTTGATTGCGTGACAGTGAAAACCAGCAATAGAATACTTGCTTACCGTAATATTTTCAGCAGCCTGGGGAAACAAAATGTCCCTAATTACAGCCCCACTTTCACCCCATGAGAGAGCCATGTAGAAACTGGACCTCCAAATTCAAAACTGATGATTTTTCCCTGTAGCACATAATTTTGGCACATTTGTTGGTTGTGTGAGTACTTCAAGCCCTCAGAAAAGCTAGGCAGATCATCGTAGGGATATCTCTCAAAATGTCTTGTTTTAGCTTGATTCTCTTATGTCACTCTTGAATTTAAATGAGTGACAGGAAACATTTTTTTTTTAGTTACTATAATTTAGTTAGTATTATTTCTTAATTATTTTTTAATTATAGATTGTGGATGGTTGTATAACCAATGATGGAGATGCTTTCCTGTATGGGGCTAGAACTGTTTACAGAGATCTTTGCATCAGTGGCAAGGTAAGATATTAAATTATCTTTAAGCCAATTCATTGAAGTTGTGGTACAGTACATAAGAGATTAATGAAAATGCAGTAGAGCCTTCTACTCCTTTTTTTATTCATATTTTGACAAAGACATTATAATTATTGTTTTGTTTTGAAAAAAGAGAGTCTTGTCCAGACTTCCTACTTATGTGAATTAGGCGGAAGTGTTTTTATAACTTTTTCCATTCTCGTCCCCATAGCCCTTTCGTTTCTCTTAGCCGGCTGGGCTTGGCACGAGGAAACAAAGGGCTCTGGGGACATAGGATTTTTAGTCCTAGATTCTAGGACTTCTGGTCTTCATGTATGCAGTCACGACGTTTCAAAAGAATGTATGAGAGAGTCGTTACGTTTTTGACTTCCGTTAAGGAATTCTTTGTTCCAAACAGCCAATCAAAAAAATTCGAATTAATTCAAAAATCCTATGTCCCCAGAGCCCTCCGTTTTCTCGTGCCAAGTCGGCTAAGAGAAACGAAAGGGATATGGGGCGAGAATGAACTTTTCATGCAAGGGCTTTTGAGACCTTAATAGGTGTTTTTTTTTGGTTATTTCTTGTGTTCTAGGATGCATCAGTAGACTGTTACAAAATGGAGGAGATTGAGAGCAAACTAGGTAATACTATGTTTTATAGTAATTAAACCAATACAGAAGTTAGATTGTAGATAATTCAAATAATCAGCAGCATATAGGTGGATCTTTCTGCCTGGAATTGGATTTGATTGTGTGGAAAGGACTTTCCCATTCAAAGGCACATAGCCTTGGGTGGTAGATGGGCTTCGTCTTGAAAAGTGACAATGGCAATCAAGGGCATGGTACTGGTAATTTAATTTAAATATCCTGAGTGGTACCAAACACCACAGTGACTGGCCTCAGAAAATGTTTGAAACTCTCAACTAAGGTTGGTTTATACTCAGGGCCCAGTTGTTCAAAGGGTGGATAACCCTATCCATCAAATAAATTGGTATCCAGTGAACAAGTGTTAAAACAATTTAAAAGATTTAACAAGTGTGAACAAAACATACTTGATCCGGTGGATAGCGTTATCCACCTTTTGAACAACTGGGGCTGAACATAATTATGTGGTTCCAGAAAATATCTATACCCTCTCAATGGAAGGTGATTGGAAATTCTGAGGGGGAGGGTTCTCATAAGCCAAGATTTTCAAAGAAAAACTTTCAAGAGGGGTGGGGTGGGGGGGGGGGGTTCAAACCAAAATACCTTCCATGGAATGGGTGGGATATTTTCTGGAACAACACATTATACATGACCTGTCAACAGAGCCTAAATTTGTGTTCATGGGTTATTTTGTTCAGATCTCAACAGGCAGAAGCTAGTTGCACTTGGAATCCTTCTTGGCTGTGATTATCTTCCTCAAGGAGTGGCAGGAGTTGGAAAAGAAAGTGCCATGAGACTGATGAAGAATGTCAATCAAGACAACTTAATTGACAGGTGACATTGGTTAAGTCAAAATCGTAAAAATACTACAAAAACATTTCATTATTAATGTGTTTACTATAAATTATGTTGCATTTACTCATGACAACTTGTATTCCTTGAGGTTGTACAGAATTTATATTAAATGATTACAAATTATACAGTAATAAGATACAAATTAAATATTTTATTTTAATATTCTAAATTTTATTTAATGCATGTCTGCTTAAGATGTTTCTATTTCACTTTAAATTAAAAAGTAATGTCACTAAATTTATTTTTTTGTCTAAAGTATTTCATATGGTGATTAAGATCATGTTTTCTATTTAACAATCAAGGTTCTATGAATGGACAAAGGAGATAGACCTAGATAAAAATATTTCAAGTGTGGAGAAATCTGTCAGATGGTAAATATCTTCAACTCAATGTTGTCTCATAGTTAATGGTACATGTAGTTGCACAGACATTGCGTCTTAAGCTGAGATAAAGCAAGCTGGTTCTGCCTAAAGTCTCAGGTCTGCAATGCATGCAAAGAGCTACAGCATCAAAGTTCTATGCACACATTGCTTGCCTATAATCATTGTTCCAGATAAGCTGGGGATCACTGGTCAATAACCTGACCTGAAAATTTTGTAGAAAACTTATTATTAGTTGATCCATGGCAGCAGTGGAAATTTGACCTGTTGGGCAGAAATTCCTTGTTGACACCTTGTCGGTAATATGATTGTTACTGATAGAATTTGGTCAAGTCAACTGGTAAATATATTGATGGGCCACTGCTGTGTGGAAAAAAAAAACTGCTGTGTGGCCCATCAATTTACTAGTACACCGCAGCATTAGATAACATATGTGCAACCTGTATGATTATGTTGTGGCTTAATGTTTGTATGGGAGGTGAGGTGGCCTAATGGTTAGAGCGCCGGACTCCGGATCGAGCGGTTCGAGTTCGAGCCCCGGTCAGGGTCACTTGTGTTGTGTTCTTGGGCAAGACACTCTAATCTCATAATGCCTCTCTCCACCCAGGTGTATAAATGGGTATCGGCGACATAATGCTGGGGTGGGAACCTGCAATGGACTAGCATCCCATTCAGGGGGGAGTAGAAATATTCCTAGCCGCTTAATGCTACGGAAACCAGGATAAGTTCGGGCAGTGTGGGCCGCTTGGCTCGTGGCTTCTCCTTAATGTTCTTGCATTGTTTTATGCTCAGCTGATTAAATATATTTTTCAAACCAAGATTGATATTTATTTCCCTTTGCTTTAAGTTGTAACATGGATTATGAGACAAAAGGAAACAAAATTATGGTATGCAGGTTTGAAAAAAAGTCAAACAAGGAAACAAATTAAACCACAATATATTACATACACCTGGGTGAAGAAAGGCACTGACACAACAAAAATTATAGTCTGCTGGCTTGATATCTTGCCTCATGTGCTAATTAAGCATTATATATAATACTAAAACCTAATTCTTGTACTAAAATACTCGCTTTTAAACTATTTCCCACCTACCAGTATTTAATTGGTTTTGTCAACAAAAACTTGCTCTAATGGCTTCTTACTCTACAGCAAAGCTTTAAAAGACAAGAATTTTCCACATCCTGAGGTAATTATTTATTACTAAAAGAAACTTGAGAATAGTTATGCCATTATCTGTAGTTTTGATTCACAGCCAGCTGTAGTGGGGTAAATTTCTTCTAAATCTTTTTATCATCAGGTTATTGAGGAGTTTCTGACTCCAAAAGTAGTCCCTCAACAGGTTTCTCTGAAGATTTTCAATCCAGACCTACAGGGACTGCAGGTAACCATGCATTACATGCAACAATAATAATTTAGTCTTGGACTGCGTTTTGTTACCACAGTCCTTACACTCTGTTACAGGCAGTACATCTGTGTAGGAACTAACAGTTTGTACACATCTTTCACTCAACATTATCATCTGACAAACACATTGAACATCACTTGACTCTGTTGTTTAAATAATTATTGCAGTCACTAACAACAGCCTCTCACTTGAACAATCACAGTTTGAGAAAAATCCCATACTCTCATAGGTTCATACTTAGAAAAACAAATTGTTTTTTTATTATCTCATTTTATTGAATCCCCCAAGGAATTTTGTCAAAAGCACTTGGAATGGCCAGAGGAATACACCAGAGAAAAGGTTTGAATCAATTTGTTGATTTATTAATGCTAATCAATTTAAGTAATTTATACTTTAACCTACTACTGAACACTTCCAGCTTTAAAACTGCACTTCCACCATTAACTTTTACTGCAACCTCAAAAGAACACTTCCACACAAAAGCACGCTGCCACCGACTTACCGACTACCTTTTGTACACTTCAGCCACACTTCACTTCCACACAAACCTACACCACCACCACAAAACTGCACTTCTACAGCAACACTACACTGTATAATAATATTATTATCCTTTAAACTCGATTGAAGTTCTCAAGAGTAATGATGAGAGTTCCCTAATTACACTAATTTGAACAATTTTTCAGTACATTTCCATCAATGTATTATGATTTGTACACTAGGTTCTACTGTTAATAACATATTGGCAAATGACGTCGTCACTACAGCATTGCACCACAACACTTGTTCAGCCAGAAAGGTAAATTTAATCCTTACAATTGTCAAACATGTATTTAACAGGATTGCGGCTATTTTTTTTAAGTCAAGGTGTTAGTAACGAATTCCAACAGGTCTAATTCGCACTTCTCTCACCAGATCATTAGAGGTTTACTGGCAATGTTTTAGGTCAGGTAGCTGACCTTGTTGGGTTTTTGACCTGATTCCCCCTGAATGGAACAGTGTTTTAATCATCTCAAGCCAGCAGGGGATTAATTAACAAATGGTAAACGTCATAGCGTACACTATTGAGTTATGGATGTACGCGGGAGGTTGCTAAGCACGAAAGAAGCGTAAGAGTCGCACGAGGCGATAGCCGAGGGCGACTCTAGCTTCTTGAGTGCTGAGCAAGCCGCCCAAGTACATCCATAACTCAATAGTGTACGCTATGGCGTTTACCATTTGTTTTTTAGCACAACTTTCGGCGACTCAAGGCGCGTTTACACGGATTTATACGGCAAAATGAAAACCGGAACTTGGCAACTTTGCTCGAGCAAATTTGAATTGAAAGTTGCAAGTTGCGACGAGCAAACTGTCAATCAATATTGGAACATTGCGCCGCAACATTGCAAAGTTCCCATCAAAAGAACATCCGGTTTGACTGTAAATGACACCCAAATTTATTCTCACAGGACACGATTTTCAGTCTTGAGGAAGATAAGACAGGAATGCTAAAACTTAGTTTTGAGCAGTACTTTAGGTGCATTTTTTTGCTCTCATAGGATAGTGAAAGCTCGAGTCCAGCAGAAGGTGGAATGTTATGAAGTTGAGTGGCAAAATGTTGAGCTTGGTGAAGCATGTCCCACATTTTTTGTGACCATTGAGACCAGAGAGGTCAGTGAAATGATTATAATTGAATGTAAATAGTTAAGAAAATTATTTAATGTATTTAATGTTTTTAACCATAATTTACAAGAAGACAACAAAAATTGCTATGGCTGATAATTTAAATTTGAATGCATTTGTCTTTTCCAGCCCTATCCCCCATCCGAGGGCAAGGAACTAAGCATTTGTCTTATGAACCTGGGTTGTAAAAGGAATGAACAGAACTTTGCTTGTGAATGAAACTGCCTTAGTAGCTTACATTTTTATTGTTCTCTATAAGGAATAGGATGGGTGTTTCAGAAGAGGTAGGAAGAAATGGGAGTCTCGAGGAGAAAGTTAAAAAATGAAATGAAAGTAATTTGTTTGCTCATTGTTCATCCATGGGGCTATTTCCCCCTCGAAATCATCCTTGCCTATAGGGACTGTAAATGGTTTCCAGTAATGTTAGGACTGGAATTAATAGTACCTCTTCATTATTTAAACTGGATACTAAAAGTGCACTTTATGTATCACAAATATATGGCTTTTGTTTTTCTCTAGTCAAGTCATGGAGATCTGATGCGTGTCTTTAATAAGCTTCTATTCTATATTTTGCAGCTTTTTGCTCAAGCATATCCTGAACTTGTTGAAGAATTTAATGACAATGAAGCAACAAAACTGTCTAAAAAGTCAAGTAAGTTGACAGAATATTCCTTGTTTAATACCTTGAACTTGCCTAGCAACTCAAATCCTTTTGAATCCATGTCTTCACATATTGTTCCTTTCTCGTGAAGCTCTTCAAACTGAAGAGGCGTTTATCTTATTTATGTTGGTAACAAGGCATTTGTTTTACGAGAGTTTTGGAAATAAATGTTGTCAATGCCAAACACCGGTCACTTCTCTCCTCGAGCAAAATAACAAGATACAAACCTGTAGTACATTCATGAATTTCACTCAGTGCTGCCATTAAGGGCCATAACCCGTAACACTTTTAACAGTTGAGTTCACATCTTTCCATGTTGCGGGTGAAGACGTCAATTGGTATTGCGTCACACTTGCATACAGAGTGAAATGCCACAGGTTACTGGTAATGTCTTCAATATAACGGCTGCTTAATGACAGCCCTGTCATTGTCTTCATTGCAGAAAAGAAGAAAGCTGCCAAGTTACCATCAGCGTCCGATGGCTATGAAAAGGAGATGGACTTTTTATCGAAACAACTAGAAGATTTAAGTGTGCACCATTCACCTGAACCATGCCACAGCAGTGAGACACAAAACGAAAAGCATTATGCCAGGTGCCATTTCTGATACCTCTTATGATGATTCACTACAAGACATTATCGATTCTATACTGCCATGTGCCAGTAATGATCATTCATCACATTCCCTGGAGAAATCGAATTCTTTTGCAAAGATGGATGATGCAGAATGGAGATTCTCAGATGCCACTATTGGTAACAATGGTAGTGATAATGAGGATGTATACAATTATGATGATGATGATGATGGTGTTTTTTCTGTTGGTGGTGATGAGGTTTTTGCTAAAGCTGCTGGTGATGATGACGAAGATGACGATGATGATGATGATGATGATGATGGCATTCCTTGCGACTCCAAGCCTTTGCAGACAGAATTTGAAGATAATCATGATCCTGGAAAGGAGCTTGAGACTCTTGATGATTCTGAGATGTCAAAGCCTTTTATGTTGAAAAGTGCTAAAACTACGTCAGATTTCCAAGATGTGCTAGAGTGCATCAACATGGATGACTATTATTATGATGGTGATGACAGTAACACTGCCAAGTCCCTTGAATGCCCACCGACATCACTTGAAAGAAAAGAACAACAATTGCTACCCATCACATCCAGTAGAAAGTCAAATTGTTAGCAAGCCCAGCGATGCCAAAAAGGGTCATGAAAAGGATCCCACATGTACCCAAAGGCAGAGTATGAAACCATCAAGGGCAAAGGCTGTCTTGAATGACACTGAGCTTATTGAAATCTTTGGGTCAAGTGATGAGGAAGACGATAACATATCATTGTTTAAGTTCACACAGTCTTCATGCACAACAATGTTGAAGGGTGACAAAAGAGCTACAAGGCTTGATGGCTTGAAATCACGAAGCCAAGTGCCTGGTGATGTTTTTGATTCATCAGATGCAATAAAATGCCTTCAGAGACCACTGCAGCAGGTGAAAACAGGTTTTTCTTCCGACACAGGCCACAGCAATACCCTTGTGGAAAATTGTAGTGAAGTTAAAGACAGTAGTAAAGATTGTATTGTCAAGCGTTTTACAAGAAGGTTCATGTGCAAAGTCAAATGCAAGCTCATGCAAAGTTAATGTAGACGTCAACTGTGCAAAAGGTGCCAAGAGAAATGATGAAGAACTAGCAAGAGCTACAAGGAAAGTCCTAGAGCCAGCAACGTAGGATCTTAAATAAACCATCTCAGTCTTCAGTAAAATGGTTTGATTCTCACAGAACTGAAAAATGTGACAGTGTTGATGGCATTTGCTCCGATGGAAGTTCTGGTAAACTGCAAGGACACAAGTCTTTGAAGGAAAATGCTGACTCCCCGTTTGATGATTACATGCCTGCTCCACTGTCAAAACGACTCGGAAAGCACTTCAGTGCAAAACAAAGGCTGGCTAGCCTCCATTCCATTTCTTCAGTGACAGATGATTTTGAATTAGTACGACTTGAATTGAGCACACTTTTTGGCAAACTGTGAAACGATGTGAAGGAGTAAATGGATTTGACTAAGGAAAGGAAATCTGAAAGACAAGTACTGATGTAAGGTGATCACGGCATACAAAATAGAGCAGAATGTTGTTGAACTTCATCTTTCAGAGTAAGAAGCTTGTATGGAGTTATGAACAAAGATTATGCTTACGTTTTCTAATAAATAGCGTATGAAGATTATGCTTAGTTTTTCAATGATCAGAGGGCCAACTAGCCTGAAGTTCAGACATCTTTGGTCGCTTTCTCCCAAGCAAAAACATGCATTTTATGAGGACAAAATTAATCATAAGGGGGCATGGGGTGAAATGAGACTATATCTGATTAACACAAGGTGTCACCTTAGCAGGGTGTAGTGTGGGTTTTTTTGGGGGGGGGGGGGGGGGCAAGGTGCAGGACGGCTGTTCAGCACAGCCAAAAAAGCCAAAAAGTCTCAAACAGCTAGAAAATTTTTGAAAGTTATATTTTTATTTTAAAGATCTTTATATAAAAAATATAATATAAGTTTATATTAAAGTTCAAAGGGTAGATCAGAAGATGTTAGTTCACTGTTGGTTAAACACTGATACTGCAGTCTGTACTTCATGTAGATGACATTCGATCTGTGCCACCAGTAGAAAGCTAAGACAATAAATAAATGCCACCATTGATGACTGGACCCTATGTAGTTCAGTTTACCTGCAGGAGAAAAAAATACAAGGCTTATAATCATTAATTTTGTAGTATGTAAATAAATAAATAAAAATATTTTTGAAATTCATTTTTTTCAAGCATTATACAAAAAAGTAAGGCAAGAATTATTACAATTTTCCTTGCAAGAATTTTGTCAAAATACAAGACATTGGTAAATAGCATTTTCCCTTTAAATGAAACAATTGCAAATAGTTATTAAGCAACTACAGAATGCAGGGCAGTGGATGTAAAGAACAAGGAATTATTTATGTTGTGTGTTATTTCGGTGTATATAAGATGGGCAGTGGATGTAAAGAACAAGAAGTTATTGTATTGTATGTTATTGCATTGGGCGCTAAGTCTTTGATGTGTAGATTTAGTGGCTCCTTTGGCTCGGCAGTGGAAGTATTTTCAAAGTGGAAATGATTTCAATAAAAAAAGTAATGAAATAAAATTTAAATTGATTTTTTAAGTTGATGTTAATTTTGGAATACTGTAATGCTCAGAATAAGCCACAAACAGCCTTTTTGAATAGAAATAGGCACAAAGCTCATTTTCAGAATTTACAGTAATATAAACACTGTTGTTACCTGGGAAATATCGTTCTGGTATTTTCAGTGCATAAAATCCTAATGCAAGTACTCCAAGTAAATACATCACAACCACCTTTGGTACAAAAAGCTGAAAGAGAAAAATGGTCAGTATTCACTTATCAAGACAAATGAGCAGTTACCTTAAAACCAAAATAATTGCCTGACTGAATAACATGAACAAGAATGTACAATAGGAAAGCCTTTCAACTTTATAGGTCTGGCATTGCACTAGTGAATGCAACAAACAAAAATGAAGCTGGGGGGGGGGGGGGGAGGGGGTTCTGAAATTCCTGCTTCTGTAAAGAACTGTTGTTGGTGACCAGTATTTTAACAACGTGAGCAGAAGTCACCTTCAGAGTCAAGAGAAATGTTGTCAGTCAATGATGCTATAAGACTATTCCATTGAAAATGACTGGTCAGTTAAGCTGTCTTTAGCCTTATGCCCAATAACTTCGGTAAGAGAGAGAAACTGACCAATCAGTTTCAACAGGTCATACTTATAGCATCATCGACTGAAAACAACTTTGCACTTGACTCTGAAGATGACTTCCGCTCAGGTTGTTGAAACGTCAGTCGCCAAAAACAGTTTGTTTCAAAACTACACTGTACTCTCTCCCAGATGATAACACTGAATACTCCTGGGTTCAAACCATTTAAAATTAATTTCCAATTTCCATGCGACAACAAAACTAGATTGGAATCTTAGCAGTACTCTACATGTATGTGGTAAGCCATGAGTGAACAAATTATTTTAAGTGGAATGCTCACACTGGAGACAAGACCTGAAAATCCTTTGTGTACTTTAACAAAGATTTTTGAAAAACAGCACTTGTTCCTGGCATGATGTGTTACTTAATACCTTAACTTGTTAAAGAAACTATTGTCAGCAGCTACTAATTTTAGCGGTTTTAGCGAGTTGGGCAAAAATCGCTAAATTTAATACTCATTAAATTTGAGTACCCGCACCCCCCACTTCCCACCCAAAAGGAAAACAAAATTAAACATAGTTGACTTGAAAAATTCTTTTAAAAAAATGATGCCAGACTTTCTTCTTTCTGGCAGTGCAAATGATCACTCAATTTCAAGTGAGTGTTTGTTTACTGAGCATTTATGAGCATTTACCAATTTTACATCTTACTCAAAAAAATCGCTAAAATCAGTAGCTGCTAACAATAGTAACCTTAAGGTAGTTTATGGCTCAACACATACCCGCACAGAGTAGTCACTCCAGCCACCAAGCAGCAGTACCCAGTGGAGTGAAGGGCCTACACCGTACGCCACCAGACTACAGAACAGTAGAAGCCTTCTGACAGCCCAGCGTGACGTGAGAAAAGATGGATGAAATTGAAGAACTAGTGAAACTAAAGTTAGGAAGATCACACCACTCAGGTACAGCCTTTGCCATGTCTAGAAAATAAACATTTTAAATCATGGTAATTGACAACATGCAGTAACTATTGTTGGTTTTCACTGGCACGCCATAAAATATTGAAATCAAAACCAGTTGAAGAAAAAAACTTCTCCAAGTCTCAGATCTGTATTTTCCATTGTTGAGTTGTTTACCAAAACATTCGACTCAAATTTGTAGAGCTCAGTATAGAAACGCCATGTTGGTGTCCCTCACAGGGTCACAAACATGGCCGCTGGAAATCAATGAGAACATCTGAATTCACTTCCGCTCTTCCAGTGATTACTTTTCTCTAGTGAACAACTATACAATGACATTTAATAACGTCTTTCCTAATGCTTTAACTGTCCAAACTGCTAAAAATTACAAGGAGAGGCCTTTTCTGCAAAGGAGAAAGCTTGTCATGGATGCTGTGTTGGTGTCACATAGGGTGAATAGCCAGAAATTTAATATTCTGTAATTTCAAAACGACAGATTTTACTGAGCTGAACTATGGTACATGTAGTTTTTGAAAAATGAAATTGGTATCTTTTTTTTTTTCCGACGTTTTTTAAAGTACTAAAACCATTTTTATATTTTATAGAAATGACAATTGATTTCAGGAAGACAGAATTTTTATGGAGGTGACATTATTATTAAATTCAAAGGTATGGAATTTTAAAAAGAAGGTGTGTGTGTGTGTGTGTGTGTGTGGGGGGGGGGGGGGGGGGGTGTTATGGGTGTGGCACATGGGAGTCCAAGTTTATTTTGATGATGTTACAGTTTGTCCCTGTACTTTACTTCTTTCTGTTTTATAAACATTAAACTTTACTTACTATGTGACAGTAGAATGCATAATACACTGCAGGTATATAACAGGCACATACTCCAAGCGAGATACCAGCCAGGTCAAGTGACAGCCAAAGATGAAACACTCTCTCAGAGTGACAGCAAAATAAATGATAACAGGCAGAAAAGAACATGGAAATCTGAAAGGGGAATCATATTCTGAATACCGTTCGGATTTGTCTATACTACAATGCAGTAGAACCCTGTTTACTCGAACTCTGACGTACAGTTACTGTATTTAAACTTATTTTGCCAGAAACTCTAGACATGATAATACATGTACATTGTTATAAAAGTGGAAAATGACTGTCAAAATTAATACTTGATCTGTTCATTGCTCTACAGTGTAAGCAGATAACACGACAAGAAGAGATAATGGCATAAAATTATTTCAATTGGCATCCGTGGAGAGTTGCAAGAACCGGAATTTGAGATATGGGGGTAAAAATTGGACCCAAATTTTGATCAAAGGAATCGAAATTTATTGAGTAAGTGGTGAATTCAAATTATCCGAAGTTGAGCTTATCAAGTAAAAATGACAGAAAAGTGGGGTCAAATCCAAGGAAAATGGAAGTTAGTGTGAGTTAGGGGTTTTTTGGTGTTATCCGAGTCTGAGTTACCGGTGTTCTACTGTATAAGTATTTTAATGGAAATTCAGGATGGCTCAATATTGTTGTTTTACACTTGTCAGATTTATTCCTTACCATGTAACCAATGAGTAAAGCAGTCAGCACAACATGATCAGAAAATGTTCCATTGAGTTCTGGAATTCTGCCCAAGTTGTCAACGAGAAGGAGGTAAAAGAAATAGAAAAATCCCACTAAATGAGACCAGATGTTGATGGATTCATTGGACAATACAAAGAGGCTGAAAACAAGTAAAAAACGAGGTCAGCAATTGCTGGCTTGCAACTGACGTCACGGTGGCCATGCTGGGGGACAAGAACAAAGTGTTTCCCTGCGCTGGGAATTTACCTTTTTTATCATGTAAATTGTGCGGAAATTTATTTTATTGTTTTGACCCCCAACATGGCCGCTTTGTCACGTGGTTGCAAGCCAGCAATATCAGACTTTATACATTCCCGGCATATCCAATGGAGCATTCGGTAATCAAACCCAATCGCACAACAAACTCCTGTTTGTTTATATTGCAGACATTTTGTATGGTGTACCATCCCCCTGATTAGTCCTGTGTGATTTTCTTATCAAGAGATGGATTCCAAACAAAATTAAATCTGATTGAGCTTGATTGTGTTCGATTGGCTCAAAAATCAAACTCACAGCAAAGTAGATAGATGTTCGATTCAGTTTGATTACCAAACCCAATCAAACGATTGTTGCTTGATTGGTTTAGATTGATTGTTAGTTCGATTTTGTTCGATTGGATACACCAGGTATATTTTATACATATCAATGTGAATGTCGCAACTTTGACCTTGGATTCATAAACCCCGTAATCCATATCAAACATTTACTCTTGGGTCTTGAAAAACAGTATAGATGATACACAAGATTCCTTTCAACCATAGGCCCCAATAAAACCAGCAAACCCATCCTCCCACTCCAAATGGTAACACCCCATCCCCCCCCCCCCCCCAAAAGAAGGGAGCACCTTTAATTTGGAACTAAAACTACAATTCATGTACTTTTTGTGACTAAAATAAAAATACACGCCAAGAAACAGAATGGCAAGAGAGAAGATCGTAAATATTAGATGAATTCTTACCTTTTAATGCACATTTTGACGGATAAGAATGCTCTGTATCCCGACGTGACGTACGGGTTCCCTCGAAGAAAATACGGGACATCGTGATAATCATAGAGTTTCACATCTTTAGAATTCACAAGAAAAGGGCTTTGGTTATCAGTTGTATATCCTCTCTCGTTCAAGTCTATAATTTGGAAGCTGGCCATGTCGTTTATAAACTCGTGGGAGCTGGATAAACTCGACGTCTATGAAAATTTGTTCCGATTCGATAAATCAGGATAAATTACGATGGAACATCTGTCAGGTTCCTTTGTAGTTTTACTCTCGCGTCTTTTTAAAAGTTCTTCCGATCAAAGCCTAAAAAGGCTATTGATTATGTTTCTGAACGTTAGATTTGATCAGAAAAGCTAGCCAATCCAATATTCTTAAAACTATTCGCTAAAAAGTAAACTGAAATATAAATAAAATTTGGGTTGTTGGTTGTTGTCAGGCGTACCTTACCATTCTCCCGTGATTAGTTTCGATCCCGGTCATCACCAAATTTGGTCAAGATCTCCAAATATAGATGGAAACTGAGCGGAAATGGGCACGGAATCCTCAATCGGTGTATCGGAAGCAAGTGAGCAATGTTTATGGAACGACGTGAGTGTGAAATTTATTAACTTGTTGGATTCGCTTGGTCTAGTACAAAACAAATCATGTCCACGATTCGCGAAGGGCACTTAAGGGACATTCCACATCCGACTCTAAATGAAGTTCTTAAATCTAATACATACAGTGCCATCAAACTTCTCAAAACAGGTAAAGTGTGCATTTGAATACGTGCTTGCATGTAAAACGTTAACAGATATTTGCTGCTAAAAATATCTTGCTGATTTGCTGCTGCAGTTGGATGTCTTAGAGTCGATCTATTACGTTATAGCCTTGTTTGAAATTTACTTAACACATCCGTGATCTCAGTAAAAATAATAACTACGTGAACTGCAAGCTGCCATAAAAGATACGAAGTGTTAGGAAATTAACGATATTTTAAATGCTTTCATGGAAAAATACATGTATTTGGCTTCTGAACTTACCAAATGTATGCATATGTTATTCTAATCGAGGGATACGTGAATCACTTTTTCTGCGATCGTGTCTGCAAGCTAGTCTGTTTAAATTAAGGAAGAAACAAGCAGTAACTACTGTAAACTACGAACATTTTTTTGTTCATTCATGCAAGTATAAAAGGTGTATATGCTTATATTGATAGGCTAACTTTCCAGGCTATTATAACTAAATACCTCAGCCTATATCAGACTGTGTGTAAACTATTGTGTTGAGATTATCGCCCTCGAAAAGGAAAGCTCTTTGTTTGTAACAGAATATTTTCTTTTTTTAAAAGATGAAAGAATCAGTAATTTTTTATTTGCTTTCATGATATTTTCTATACATGTATAAGTTGTTGAATAAATACGGTAATAGAAATTTTAATTTACATGTAGAATTATACACATAGCAACTAATTTAAATACAGGGATTTATTATGGATTTATTATTTGATTTGTGCAAAATCCATAATTTTCATGTGCATGGAACTCTGTTTTCTCAAATTAAGTTTGGAATAATTATGCTGGATGGACTTATAATTTAATCCTCACCCATTTTCAATTTTTGTGGCTCTCATCCTTGGGTACACATAAACTGACAGCCACGTGTAATTCAATATATACTTTATTTTTAAGCCTTCCAAATAAGAGAACATGCCAAGTTTATCTTACAGACAGTATATAATATTTTAATTAAAGTATACTGGCAGTTTTGCAAAATATGCTGGCAAAGGACTGCAGTTTTTAACTGATAAGCCAATAGATTTAATTACCTGGGAAGTTTTACTACATGTACAGGAAAAGGTAAATTTAAACTAAAAGTACATTGCTGGTACATGTGCATGTCTTTCTTTTTTATTATTCGCATAGATTTATGCTTGGTAACTAAGGCAACTATTATCTAAAAATTAATATATCATGATTGATGCATTTGGCATTTGCCATTTTTTAAAACAACAAGAAAAAATATTTCACTGTGAAAGTAATATTTAGTTTCTGAAAAACAATTACTGGTATAAGTAATGTTATGATGGCAAATATAAACCACCTGCAGAACTACAGTTGAATGCTGATTACCGACATTTGTAAGGGAACCATATTAGGTTGGAATTATGGGGGGTTTAACCTGGAGGGGAATAAAAAAGATTCGAGTTACTGAGGGTTCGAGTTATCAATATTCAACTGTACAGTACACTCTCTTGAAGTGGACACCTGTATAAGACAGACACCTTGGGTTAGTCCCCTCCCTGCTATTTTTGTATTGGTCCTATCAATATAACATGGTGGCTGTATAATTCAGAGGTTATCATGTACATGTATGGGATTTATATGGCCCTCATCATTGTTTCATGATCAACTTTTAATAATTAAAAATTTAATTTATGTTGTGTTTTTTCCTTTGATTTTAGTTGGCGAATTTGCCCACAAAGTGGCCGCTCTCAAAGAGCAGTTAGGAAACCAGTTGCTGTCTGTTGTGGAATCATTTAGAAAAAAGAACTCCGAAATGAAGAAGGACAGGTGTGGGAATAATAATAATAATAATAATAATAATAATAAATAATTATAATACAAATAATAATAATAAAAATAAATTAATTAATTAATAATAATAAATAATAAAAATAATACATTGTAATAATAATGATAATAATAATAATTAAGAAATAGAAAACATGTTCCGTGTTTCTATCGAGTTATAGAAACACGAGTGGAAGTTTGGGAGAACGAGAAATGCTGTGGGAACACCAGTCGATAGACGAGTGTTTCCACAGCTTTTTCGAGTTCTCCAAAACTTTCACGAGTGTTTCTATAACTCGATAGAAACACGGAAAACATGTTTTCTATTTCTTTTAGAAAACAGCACAAAGTAAATAACGCACATCAAAGTAATATTTAGCGCTTTATTTAACATCAAAACGTAGTTTCTCTTCACCTCGCGGTTTTACGTCATGAACATAATCAGCCAATCATAGTAAGGGAGTCGATGAACAGAAATAAATCAACTGTTCAACATTTGATTCAAGGCTAAAATTCACCTGTTTTTTGGCCAAACAAACAAAGAAAACAGGCCCCAAGGTTAACGAAATTATGAGAAATAACTAAGCCGATGGTTTAACTGAAGTCCAACACTGGAAGGAGTCAATAATTGTGGCTTTATTTCGCTTCATCGAACTAACCGAATGGTTTGACGACCGATGCTGTCGATCGAGCGTCTCGAACCTTGGAGGTGAAAGTGCATTATTTTTCTGTTAAAAGAAGTTTAACTCGGCATTCTGAACGAATATCTTGTCCTGTTGAGGAGCTGTGAATAGTTCTGAAGTGCTGCAAAGCCTAGAATGGAGTGAAGTTGTGCCAATTCATATACTTCTTTGAAAGGTCAGCCGCTTCGATAATTTCTTTCACAGACTATTTTTGAATGTGTAGCGGGCTCTGTAAACATCTTACTCGCTTGTTTTCAAGTGTGCAAATATTTGTTTAGTCTTAACCTGGTTTTTGTCAGCTGTGACATTAAAATTTGGCACAATTCTTAGTTGTTATTTTTGCATTGCTTATTTCAGCGCCGTGAATATTGATTGCCGTGTCTACGACAACTGTCTGTGTCTCCATCGAGTTATAGAAACACAATTTTTAACCAATCAGCGCACGTATTTACTTTGTGCTATTTTCTAATAAATAATAATAACAATAATAATTATTAACTAATACAAATAATATAAATAATTGATAAATAATAATAAATAATTAAAATAATTTAATAATTAAATTCAGTTATGTTTTTAAATTCCCATACATTTGACTATCTCGCGAACTGCCTCAACTCACCGAAGGCCTGAAATGTAAATCTGCAGAGAAAAATTAATACAGACAAATGTATGGGAAATTAAAAACGTAACTGAATGCTTTCTAGCCCAGCTACATACTTCAGACTTGGTGAATAAAAACTTTTGCCTAGTATCTTAACTGTACAATTCATAAGTTGTCCAGAATTCAATTTATGTAAAATATATTATTTTGCCGTTGGATTACCATACAACACTGTAATTTCTACCCGCTTTGCCTACTCGTCAAGATGGCATCGAAAACCGTAATAAGGCCTATTATGCAGGGCATGTAAATGCAAAAGCCTTTGCTGATCCTAGTGGCTCAGCACCTCAGATTACTTGAATGGGTTCCTTTAGCTCACAAAGTGGGTTTCTAAAATAACCTTTATTTAATTTTTTTTTTTTTCAGATCTGCTTTAAGCAGTGCTTTCAGTTGCTGGGAAACCCTGCTTGGAGAATATGAAAAACAAGCACAGGTTATAAAACATTTTAATTGAGTACATGTAACAATTGAGCAGTACATGTACATGTAACAATCTGCCTGCAAAGCAAGGTTTTTCAAATACCCTGATGACTGGCAGAAATCGCTCTCTAGTCATTTTAGTTAAGTTAGGTAGATAGATGTTTCATTTTATTTATTTTTATACTGTACTATAAATACCTGCCAACTTTTTCTGGGTCAAAGGTGTGAGTTTTAAATCCTGAGAGTGCCAGGATTTCCAAAGACGATACGACTATTTCTGAAGTATTCCAAAGATGTCCGAAGTTGTCTGAAGGCGTTCCGAACATATCCTGATATCCCAGTGCGTGGACTATTTTGCTTTGCAATGGTTTTTTTGTCAAAACTCTGAGATTTCTGGAAAGGTAGATCATCAATTACTCATTTTACATGGAGGTTTCATTTCTCACATTGCTTTGAGTTTACATAATTATTTTTGGAAAGTGTGTCGGTTATGGTTGTAAAAACTCACATTTTTCAACTAGGCGTGAGAAATTGGTTCATAAGCATGAGTTGGCCTGAGATTGAAGTTTTTAACTCGCAGGCGTGAGACTCACGCCTAAGGCGTGAGAGTTGGCAGGTATACATGTACCGGTATGCTGATCTTATTGTATCTTATCTTCAACCTTCTACAGGACATGTTGAAGATATCATCCAGTCTTGTGAGACAGATCAATACTGCAGCCTTTGAGGAGGTCATCAAGAGAAAGGCCACCACAAAGAAGGTACAATATGTAACCTTTAATTAACTACAAGTACAGTTAACGTTGAAACCTGATAACTCGAACCTTCAAGGAAAATTGAGTTAGCGGGAGTTCGAGTTATTGAGGGTAAAATAAGTGAAAAATGACTTGGAGGGGAATCACAAATGGTTCGAGTTACATGTAGCGGGAGGTTCGAGTTATTGAGGGTTCAAGTTATCGAGATTCAACTGTACTTAAGGACCAACTGCATGGCGAATTTCAGCCCCATTCCGAGCTAAGATTTTACATGTAGCTTGGCTTCCAGAAAAATGACTTAATAAAAAGACATTATTTTGAGATAATGAACGTGAAGAAATTCATAGTCTAGTCAAACAAGCTGAAAAACATCATTTAATCAAATTCAAATTACAGCTGGGCTGAGAAGAATTTGCTTGAAGATGCACCGAGATGGTGTTTTCCACAAAACAATATGGCTGCCATGAGAGGTTTTCAGTTTTAACCTGGGCTGGGCCCCGTAGCTATAGCTAGTTCTTCCTTATCTGTCCCCTACTTTGTATATTCAACATGTGAATAGTCTACATTCATTTTCCCAAGCAGATCTTGAAAAAGGTGTCTCCTAGTCAAAGAGAGGGGCCTGAAGGGGTAAATTGGGAACTACGATTTGGGCAAATTTTTACTGGAAAAATGGGATTTGGGTCACTGGGACTGAAAATCATCAACAAATAAACAGTAGAACTGGGACTGGGATATGGAAATGGGAAATGGGATTCACAGTTACATGTTGTACATGTATACCCCCTTTCAGGACCCTCCAATTGAGAGGTTTTGTTTATGGTTGCACATGCAAAGAAATAAAAAATTCTGTCATATTGCGCAGGGGGTCTAGACCAATCAGGTATGAAATAGCATCTTTTAGGGGTCAAAAAAGCTTGAGACATGCCTGTAGAAATAACATTTTAGTAAATCTGCATCTTCACATGAGAAGAGCTGAACAGCTTTGACTATCATTATCATCATCATCATCATCATCATCATCCTTTTGACACTTCCTGGTGGTGCATAAAGCCGTACGTCAATTCCTTTCACCTTGCACTATCCTTCCGCCTCCTTCCACGAGCCAAAACCAAGTCTCCTTCTTTCATCTTGCAGGGTCCTACCCCAAGTAGTTTGACTACAGTAATTTTTTTTTCAGATATTTTCATTTAGAGATAGTGGCGAAAATCAAATTGACAAGGCAGATGAGGTTTTACAAAAGGTGTGTTTACATGTTGGTTTCAACCAGATTTTTATTATAATCGTTATTAATTTTATTAAATATTAAATATTAATTATAATTAATAAGTTCTACCATTGAGGAAGTTGTGTGGCAGTTGGTCAGTTGCATGTACATGACTGAACAGACAGTACTGTACTTAAAAGTTTCAATGTGTGGTCACAGATAAATTTATTAACATTCGGCGGAACTAAACTGTAAGTGGCAGTGACAGAGAATGCAAATAGTTTGTTATTAATATGAAAGCATGTGAGCTGTTATGGTGTTAATTGACTCTATTGTTGGAAGGTATATAAGGTTTTATGGTTGTAATGTATACGTATTCATCTCAGCTCTCGAACTTTTCAATTTTTTATTTCCACACGTTGTTATCTTTTTACTTTACCATGACAACCCAACAAGGTTTGTGCGCCTGCATTTGGTTGGGGAGTACATTCCCATTTTTCCCACTGGGTTTTTGGGTTTTTGTACCAGGCGGTGCACAGGTTTGTAGTCCCAGTAGTGTTTCAGGTTTATATGTTTCAACAATGTACTTGATGATGACGGCAATAAATACTCAGGCTCGTAGTTCCAGCTGCACATCCACCTTGTTGTTAGTTGTGAATATATATATATAGGAACATCCGCTACTACCCAACAAAGGCCAAACTTTTAAAGGAAATTAAAGTATGAGGTTTAACTGGAACTTTAAGAGAAGGTTCATACCAAAAACCATCAGTGGGAAAGGTATTAATATTTATTTTTCTGGAGCAGCACAATAAAAATTGAGAGAAAGTGGCCAAATGGTTAGCACACTGAACTCTGGATCGAGCAGTCCAGTTTTCAGCCCTGGCCAGGGTCACTGCGTTGTGTTCTTCTTATAATTTTGTATAAGTGGGTACTGCTGAATTAAATGCCCAGTGGGAGGGGAGGGGAGGGTGGTAACCCTGCGATAGACTAACATCCTATCCAGGGGAAAGAAGAAATAATCCTGGTTGCTTCATGCTACAGAAACCGAGATAGGCTCTGGCCTGAAACCTGTACAGTAGACCACTTGCCTCAAAACAAACTTTACCTTTACCCTTCAATAAAAAAACAATGCTCATGGCCTTACTGTGGCAATAATTTCAAGCACTGCGTCTACATGTAAATTAGACTCCTCCTTTTAGCAAAAAGAATTAAATTTAATGCAGATTTCAGAAAGACATGTTGTATGGTGCATGCCAGTTTACATGTACTTTAAGGTACTCAGAGATGCATTTAATATTGTGAGTCATTACTAACTTTGTCTTGTTTTTCTTTTTAATTTAGTGCCATAAAGAATATTCAGATGCTTGTACTAAACTAGCAAAATTACAAAGTACAGGAGCAGAAGCTGCAAAGGTAATTGTATTTTCTTCTTGGCTGTTGTCAAAATGATTAATTTTCTCTTTTCTTTGTTAACACATCATTCAGAGACTCAGACTGCTGGTTAATTATTATTACCTTTATTTTCAGCTAGAACATGTTCAGACACTGTGTCACAATACGCACAATGCCTACGTACTTCAGCTAAATTCTGTCAATAACATGAATGGCGTGTTCTACTCTTCAACACTTCCGCAGATGTTAAATGTAAGTTCAGGTACATGTAGAGAAATTTCCCTGGCTAGTAAGTCTGCCTATTCATCTGCCCTTCCTTCTGTCTCTCGTTCCGTCTGTCTGTCTGTCTTTCAGTCGGTTGGTCAGTTGGTCAGTCGGTTGGTCGGTTGGTCCATTAAAAAACAGTTAGTCTGCATGCCAGCCAGTTGTTTAGTATAGTTCCAGTAGTTCAGTCAGTCAGTTGCTCATTACATTCAGTGTGTCATTCAGCTGACAAAGGGATATTTACTTGTTAGTTTGTGGGTGGGTGGGTTGTTCGTCATTTGATCAATTTATTTCAAGTGCATGTACAGTTAAAGACAGAAATATTTTTTAATCTGTACCGTAACTGTGCACTGATGAGTTGTTCTCTCCATGTTTCTGTTTTTTTCACACAGGACCTTCAGGATGTTCAAGAGGATGTTTCTGAGTCCTTGAGAGTCGCCTTCAGTGACTGTTCCCAGATTGAAAAAGAAAATGTAATGACTTAATTATAAGAAGTGTAAACTAACATGCATTTCACGTACATGTAACATCAAAGTAGATAAAGAAATCTTCAATCTCCTCTAAAACAACATCAATTGAAGTGATTTTCTTGGCAACCATCAAAGAAAAAACGATCCACAACTTGTAAAATGGTGCAGGAATTTGCAACCAACAAGGACTAATCAGAGTTCTTTATTCCAATTGCTAATAAATTCGAAATTCACTGCGATGATCATTTATCACCTTTAAGGACTTCCCTGTGTTATACAACCCTTGATTTCCAAACAGAAATTCACTTTGTCATTAATCCAACCAACATGTGATATACTTAACACCAACACAATACGTAATGTCCATACAAAACTAGTTTAAGTGTACACAAAAGAGACAGTCCACACAAAACAAGAGGTCCACACAAGACTGAACCTCCTCACCAAACTCATCTTCAACACAAAACTCTATATCCATACAAAACTGGACGTCTGCTCAATACTGAATGTCCACCCAAAACAACCACGGTCCACCACACAAAACTAAATGTCTATTCAAAACTGAATGTCCATACCAAATTCAACATCTGCAAAAAAACTTGTCGTCCATGCAAAACTGCATGTCCACACCAAAATCCCTTCACGCAAACTGATATCTACACAAAACTAAAAGTTCACACAAAAAAACTTGTCTGTACAAAACAGAACTCCACACAAATCTGATGTATACACAAACCTGAATGTTCAAACATACAATTAATGTGAGGGGACACCTCCCAATACAAGTTAGATCTTATCGCACCTCCCCAGCCAACGAGGATTAAATTATAAGGACATCAATGAGATGCTTCATAATGGCATTATTCCCTTGGTATCCCCTTGGGCACCTCCTGTGGTGCTAGTGAAGAAATCTGACAGCACCATGCGCTTTTGTGTGGACTACAGAAAGATAAATGAGATAACTAGGAAAGATAGCCACCCTCCACCTAGGATTTCTGAGGCTTTGCATGCCTTGGGAGGTGCAAGTTATTTTATACTGCAACTCAACATCCACACCAAACTCAATGTCCGCACAAAAATAGATGTCCACACCAAACTGAACATTCGTGTGCACAAAACTTAACTGTTATTACTAAAGCACTGTCATTATTCATTTTTCTATCAACAGATTTTTATTATTTTTTTCACTGTTTTTGCCAATTGTTCCATTGCCAGATAGTGGAGAGTGTGCAGAGATTGGAGAGCATACAAGGCATGTTTCAGCTCATGAATACCAAGGAAGACATATCAACGTTCGTTCAAGCTAACAATCCAGGCGCCTTCACTCCACCAGCCAAGAGTTTTCACAAACCAGAGGAGAGCCAGTCACTGGTGAGGAACACAACTTGTAATGTGGATTTGTCATGCAGTTTTAAATAATAAAAAAAGTATTATTGTAACGCTACAATTATAACTGAGCGTCAGACCGATGGAAAGGGCACATCCTTGATACCAGAAAAAATGTCTGCTCGGAAAAGGTGGCCATGAATTGAAGGTTGTGAGGATGGACCAGAAAAAGTGGCCAGTTATTGGTTAAAATGCAGAGTTTGTATGCAGCTAGCCTGAAATGCAGGCATTTTTGATGAGTGAGTGTTGGATAATTTTGTTCGTCTATTTGGCCAAGCTTAGAGTTACTAATGTAGAGGGTGGAGACAGGGTTAAAATTAATAAGTAAATTAATGAGATGCTTGATAATGATGTCATCATTCCCTCGGTATCTCCTTGGACAGCTCCTGTGGTGCAAGTGAAGAAATCTGAATGCACTATGCGCTTTTGTGTGGACTACTGAAAGATAAATGAGATCTAACTCGGAAAGATACCTACCCTCTACCTAGGATTTCTGAGGGTGGAGATAGGGATTAAATTAATAAAGATAAGGATCAGGATAATTAAAATTAAAACTTTTTTCTCCGTGCGAATCATATGTTAACCGACTGCAAAACATTTACATCAATTGTAGTTCAGTGTTCTCTAAAATAATCAAGTATTCTTTGATATTTCCTTGTAGAGTGTAGTAGACAACAAGCTTTATTTGGTGGATGCGACAGAACCTGTTTTAAAGAGAAAGTATATCGCTCTCGAGAAAAAGGTACATTTTACAATTTAGTTTCTTAATTAATCAGGATACATGTATAAGTTATTTTCAGAATCTGAATAGTTAAATGGATGGGGCTGAGGGGAGGGGAGGGTGAGGTGAATTTTCCACCTAAGAGAAGTGTCTACTTAAAGAGGCGGGAGGGGTTCCAGCTAGAAAGGGTGTCCACTTTGAAAAGTGTCTAGTCTAGAGTCTGTCCACCTAAAAGGTGGTCACTAAGGGGAGAATAGAATGTAGTAATCGCAATTTCTTGAAAGATCGCGATGTATTTGTAAGACCTGTTTGCATGTGGCATATACATGTATCTTCGTCAGTTACAAAGGGTATTTGAAAACCTCGTTTGAATTTATAACAACCTAGAGAAGCATGCTTTATTAACTATGATTTAAAATCCATGTTTTTTTCATCACCCTACAGTTACGAAACTTTGATACATCGATTAAGAAGGATCAGGAAGCAGTGAAATCTCTTAAACAATTACAAGAAAGGTAGGAATTGAATAGAATGCACTTGTGGATGAGCTCCCCTCGTCATGTTTTAGAAGAACAAAATATGGACTGTTAAGCCCTGGCTAAACGGTAAGGCAAGTGGACGCAAGTAGTCGCAACTTCAACTTGCGTGGCCCAAGTTTAGTCGCAAGTGCACGCAAGTTTGCAAAAAGTCATTAAAAATGCTACGAGGTGCAATTCAGTATTTGAAATGAAATGCAAAAAATGCGTTGTTTTGCGATGGGTGGCCAAACGGTGAAAAAATTGCGTTAACTTAAGTGCAAATTTTATCTCTACCAAAGTGAACGCAAGTCAACGCATTTAGTGCACGCAAGTCCTGGCCAAACGGAGACGCAAGTGGACGCAAGGTTTAAACTTGCGTCTACTAGCATTGCCGTTTGGTCAGGGCTTTTCATTGTCTCCATGCATGATGCGTTTACATTTTACAAAACCTATCTTTGAAAAACCTATCTTTGACAGAACGTTTCAAGGTGGAAGCTGCGCGTCCATTGTCAAAATTAGAGTTAAAACCTTCATAACAGCACTGCATGAAAGTACAGCTCTATACCTCTCATTTGAATGGTCACACACTAGGGTTTCATCCAGAAACTTAAAAGTTAGAACCACCTTTTACAGCATAATAAACAGTACCACATAAAACTAGGGTTCATCCACAGACTAAGAAGTTAGAGCCACCTTGTGCAGCATGATAAACAGAACCACACGGAAGCGAGTACAGCTTCACAGGGAAATGTCTTTCAATTAATCGCTACCATTAATTTTATTTTTTTCAAGCTATTCACAAAACCCGTCATATGGCAATGCCACAGAGGTTGAGGAGGATCTGTTAAAGCAAAAGAATGAACTGAGAGTTAAAGAGTGGCTCTGCTCTGTTGCTAAGGAACAGGTAGGCTTGACAATGGGTTTGTGTATTGGTTGGCATCCATCGATCAACTTTGGACTAGCGTCGTGTGAGCTGTGTTGTTGATCGTCCTTTTCTGATGCTGTAGAGGACAACCCTGGATTTCTGCTGCAGCCGTCACATATGAAGTCACGCCTGTTGTGGGCCTGGGTGGTCCTGTTGATGACTGGCTTGTCTCCTGACACTTATTGCATCATTTTTATCTCGGTTGTCAGCCTCCCCTCTTTTCAGTCTTTGTGACGCTTGCTGCTTCCACAGGGTTCTGTTGGTTGCAAAGGCTCACTGTTACTCGGTGTTGAAGCTGCATCCTTTTATGTCGCGCTTGCATGTGTCCTTGATGGGGCAGCCTGTACAACTATAGCCAGTAGGGAGCTCGCCGTAGAGTTGATCCTTGGGGATGCTCCCACCACGTGAATGTGGCCCAGCCAGGGTGGACGGAGTTAATCTGGGAGTGTGAACATGGATGGGAGAACGCCGTTGTTTGCATGTGTATTTGTTAAAAACGCGACAATGTAGCCAAGATCGCAGCACACTAACCTTTCGGCTACCACACTCCTTACATGTATGTTGCAAGGCGGATCACAATATTAATACAAATCGTGAAGCAAAACTCTCCTGCCTGCTGTTACGTGTAACTGATTATACTCGTCTTGTTTTCCTTGTAGACTAAACTTTTCACAGCAGACGTTCTTAACAGACTTCAAGTCACGGAAGATGATTTTCAAGATGAATCCATTAGTGATGATGAGAGTGTCACAGAAAAAATGGACAAAAGACAAAGCGTCGTCAGCACAAAGGGAAAGAAAATAAGGAAAGCTGGACAACATCAGTTTGAGGAGCACACATTTAAGAAACCAAAATTTTGTTACTACTGCAAGGGACTCATAAAAGGTAAACCTACTACTTTCAGTAATTGCTATGTTTTTGCAGGTTGCAATTGATTTTCAACAAAGTTAAAGGGACTATGTCACGGGGATTTCGCAGTTTTTTGGTCTTAACTGTTCTGAGATAAGTGGTTGGCAACTTTACCTATGAAAAACATTGTCTTTGAACATTTAACGGAAGATATAGCATTTATTTGCAGATAGAAATCAAGCTACGGCTATGAATATCGATATTTCGAAGACGCGCAGAAGCAACTTGAAAATGTTAGCCTAACTATTTCAAATTGCAATCCATTTCCATCCAAGCCATCCGCAGTCAAAGATGCTCGTTAACAGTTTCAGCTCTAATAAAGCAATTTTTAATTAAAATAGACTATTATTTTAAGGTTTCCTGCGACGCAAATATAAATTTTGGCTATTCAAAATTCTGGTTAAATCCGTGACACGGTCCGTTTAAAGTCACACCACACTGGCCCATACTGCTGAGGCTTATCATGGCTTTTAGAATCGCAAAATGCGTAATGTAACGTGACAGATTCCCATAATCTCATGTTCTCGCGTTACATTTTTAGCGCTGCCAAAGAACTTAAATTGGAACAGTTAGCTATCTTCCAGTAAAACAGTTTCTGGAGTAAAATCTTTTGTAAATGGCAGTGATCAGTCCACCAACTGTACAAATCGAGTGTAAATTGTGTTGTTGCGTTGCTCTTTCGTCTCTTATTTACTTCTGTCCTTTTCTTGACAGGATTTGTTCGACAGGGCCAACGTTGTAAGGCTTGTAAAATGAGTGTCCATCACAAATGTCGTGACAATGTACCTTACTGCCCGGGTGATAGGGTAAGTTGTACTAGCTTGCGAACAGATTCCCTGGTGGGGTTTAGAGGGAAAAGAAAGAAAGAATATCTCGTTGGGGAGCTCCCTTGGAAAACGCGCTTTTTTCCGGTTCGTTTCGCTTGCCGATTTTCTTCGCCCTCTACCCAACAAAATGCCTATTTACAAGAGAGTGTTAAGCGGCGCTTATTAAATTATTTTCGGTAAAGGTGCGGCGCTTATTAGAGTAGTGGCACTTATGGATCATTTACGGCGAAAGAACAGTTTTAAGTTAAAGGGATATGGTCAGCGTTCTTACCGCGCTGACATGGACACTAGTTTTCATGTTTTGAAAAAGTCCACGGTGGACTTTTTCAAAATCAGCCTTCAGAAATATGCTTCAATCTTGTCAGTGTTTTACTAAATGGGAAAATTTAGAAGAAAAAAAACACTGAGAAGATTGAAGCAGATTTCTGAAGGTTCTCTACGCGTATTTCTGATTTCGGGTTAACTTGGACTTTTTTCAAAACGTGAAAACTAGTGTCCAGGTCAGCGCGGTCTGAACGCTGACCATTTCCCTTTAAGTGTCGTAAAATTAAAGCCAAAGTAATAAGTCTGACCAATCACAAGGGACACTAACAATTTAGTTAATCAATCAAAACTCGAAGTAATTGCATAAAGTTGTCACGAAGCGCACGAAAACGTAGTAAACTAATAATAATAATATAATAATAATAATAATAATAATAATAATAATAATAATAATTTAATTAACAATAATAAAAACTTTATTAACCAATTTCTAAAAGAATTACAATGATTTGACTATTCGAATAAGAACTTTATATATAAACATATTATTTACATAATAATAAAAAACAGTGTCTTTAAAAATGTAGAAAAATAGTAAAAGCGACTTCGAGAGCAATAATAAAAGAAGAACTATATATTAAAAAAAAATATTCGATCTAAATTGCAGTACGAGAATTCTCTACTTGAAAGTCCATATCATAAATGCAGGGGCGGATCCAGGATTTTTCCAAGGGGGGTGGCTATTTGCCAATATTTTTGTTTACTATCTTGTTTAAGCCCTAGGTTTTTTTTATGGCGGTAGGGGTAAGGGGTATCAGGCTTTTAAACAGGATTTTGAAAGTGGGAGTCCAAATTAGTTCGGGCCTGAGACCCATATTTCATGGGGCCGTAGGCTCCTTCCCCCTAGGGGGGGTCTGGGGGCATGCCCCCTCAGAAAATTTTGAGAATTTGAAGCCTCTTAGACATGATTTCCGCGATTTTGAGCAGCTTTAAACATCTTTCAATTAAGTAATTAACAAAGAAATTTGAAGTTGAAAAGCCACAAGCTTTCACGAAGGAATGCGTTGTTTTGCTCACCCACGTGCGAGGAAAATATTAGCTCTTGGCAAAGTGGCATGGGGGCATTTTGGTAAGAGAGAATCGAAATCGCTTCGATGGGAAGAAAACGGTAAGAAAACTCACTAAAAGATTAATATGGAGAAGAAAATCATGCCAGCAAGGCTAAAACAACTCTTGAAAGCTTAAAGGAATGTATTTTTTTTTAAGTTATACCACATGTAAGTTCGTAAAACAGGCTGTCGACAATCTCCTGTTACTTTGAACGGCCGCCTGGCTAAGGAAGGTGGATGTTAACAAATATGTCAAATTTACTTTAGATAAAAATATTAACACTTTCTTCACCTTACCCAGTGTCATTGTCCTTATTTTCTATTTTAATGTGTTTATTTTCATTTTTCTGGGGATCAAGGGGGGTGGCTAGCCACCCAATCCACCTCCCCTGGATCCGCCCCTGAAATGTCAATGTTCCTGTTTCTCTTTACAGTTCTATAATAATAATAATAATAATAATAATAATAATAATAATAATAATAATAATAATAATAATAATAATAATAATAATAATAATAATCATTTGTATAGCGCCCTTTCCATACGTCCAAACTCACAATGGTTTTGGTTTTACTTCAGATTGGCTGAGAAAGTGGCGCGAGATTTTTGAGCCAATCAATAAGCGAAGTAAAAGTAAAAGCAAACTATTTTTGACACTCGATTGAAAACCACTCTAGTCAAGCGAGGTGTCTTGCCCAAGAACAAAATGCACTCTAGTCAAGCAAGATGTCTACAAGAACAAAATGGCTAGGGAATAAACCCGGACACACGATCCAAAATCTAAGGCGTTAACCATTAGGCCCCAGTATATGCCTGCATAAAGTATTGTAACTAGAATGTTGTTGTATCTCTTACAGTCCACAAAGGGTCAGTCACTCCGCATACAGCGTACTCAAGAGGACGACTCAGATGGCCCAGTGTACAGTGATGTGGAGGACTCTCCCACCCCACCCCCTCACAGGAGAGCACTGGGTCCCTCAGCATCGCTACCTGTGACTTCGGCTTATAGAACAGACCACGACGTTTATGGTACGGAAGAAACGGCAACAACTGTTTCTTATTAAAATACGTGTTCATTCAAAAGTTTATGACACACACAAAATATCCAGTCATGTGTACCTCATGCTTGGTCAATAAGCCATATATCTACCAAGAACTCCGTTATTGTTATTTATTCTTCTTTGCCTGCCTCCCTGTTATTAGCACTGCTGAAGTTGTAAACCATCATCATCATTTTAAAATATTGCTGTTTCCGTTAGTGAGAGTTGCTCAGTCATTTTGCATCAGACAGTACATTGTAGCTCATTCTGTCCCCAAAAGTCGGTCCAGAGTGAATAGTTTTCTGTCTAAAAGCTGATCATTCTCGAAGTAGCATTTGCCTCCATAGCTCAAGCGTGGCCTAGTAGTTTGAGCACTGGACCGGGCACTTGTAATCCGGAGGTCCTGGGTTAAAATCTTCCTCCCTGCCACTGGATGGAATTATTGTTCTTGGTTGTCCCGAATTCAACTCGTCCGCAATTTTTAATTAGCCAACTGGTCTGCCTCCTGCCAACTGGGATTTTAAACAAGTTTCTGTTATATTTACAATATTTGTTTCGGACGTTTCGGAGTCGTCATGACTCCATTATCAAGTTAACAAAAAATGAAAAGAATAAACTGTCAGAAAAAGTTTGCTTAAGATTAACATGATAAAATATGCAATGTCACGGAAATAGTTTGGCTCGGATTGAGTCTGATTGGACATTTAGAGATGGTGACAATTCTCTGATTACTAGCATTTCATGCACTAAACAATCAAACTTATTCTTGCACTTCTTGATGACAAAACTGTTTGTCAAGGTCATTTGGGACAATACAGTGTTTGTCTCTATAATGCTTGCCAATAGATGATGTTTTGTTCTTGTGCTCGTCCACGCGCTGATGTAAATGCCTCTGTGTATATCCTACATAACTTGCATCACACAAGTCGCATTGAAATCTGTCTACAACACACTGCTGGTTTACAATAGGTGGTTTTTTCTCTTGTACTTTAAGCTTTTGTTCGATTTTGTTGCTAACAAAAACTGGTTGAATGACTGTGCGCGTTTTCTGGCTTAGGTCGTTGAGTTGTTTCCGTACAAAATCTGCAGAATCCTGATCTTTGAAGGGTAGTACTATTCGAACTGTTGGACTCTCGCCAGTGGCTGGTATTGGTTGCCCATCTTCGGTCTTTGAACTAACAAAACAACGGACGGTGGTATTGATGAGCTGTTCCGGATATTTCAGCCGGGAGAACAGTGCTTTCAATCGGTCACATTCTTCGGAAAAATATGCCCAACACGATGATAAGCGATATGCACGATCAAGCATGGTTTTCAGGAGCCCTCTTTTATATCGAATATCGACATGGCTCTGGTAGTGGAGCAAAAGACCTGTGTTCGTAGGTTTTATGTAAACCTTGGTCTCGATGTTAGGGGCTCTGTTCAGCAGTTGCATACCAAGAAAGGGAAGCACTCGGTCTTTCTCTGTTTCCATGGTGAAATTTACTGATGGATGGAAGGGGAGGGGAGGAGACTAAAGGCAGGCAAATGACTGACAGTTCAGGCTATTTTAAGCAGTAGTCTTACAGCAAGGCGCTTAAAAGTGTGACCACCTTTAATTAATTCACATTCTTTCGTGCAACCACCATCCAATCAGAAACCAAGGACAGGTTCCAGTTGACTTCTGATTGGATTAAATCTGCACGGAAGAATGTGAATAAATTAAAGGTGGTCACACTTTTGGGCGCCTTGCTGTAATTAATTTCTGATTTTACAATTATTTTGAATTTGTGGTGTTTAGATGCCGTAGAGGAGATGATTCCGTCATCAGGAATGGTAAGAACGTTAAATAGAACACGTGTTCAGACCTGATCCTATCCGTGTTTACTTGACAGCTGTGGTGTAGCACGATAGTCATTACCACATAAATTAAAAAAAAAAACATTTTCCGTGTTTCTATCAAATTTTAGTAGAAACTCATTTGTGTTCTATTGGAAATCCACGAATCTGATTGGTTCTCCCACTGTTTTCTGTTTAAACAATAGAGTGTTTCTGTCGAGGAACTATCGGTCTCATAGTTGCCCCGCGAAAATTTGATGTTCTTAAAACAAATATTAGCCCGAGAAGCGAAGCTTCGATTTCCAAGGGGCAACTATCAGACCGATAGTTCCGAGACAGAAACACTCTATTGTTTTTATTGTTCACCACTAAATTTTCTTCCGCGCTCCCAGTCAAAAACGAGCATCGTAAATTATTTTTTTACTTTTAGGATAAAAAACTCAGTTGAAAGCCGAAATTTAACAAACGAAACAAAACCAGGCAAGAAACCGACTAAATGCAGTGAATTTAGTTGGGTTGTTTTGTCTGCAGGCCTTGCAAAAAATTTCACGGGCGGGCACTATCCATCCGGACATTTTTCTCGGACCGGCACTATGCTTCTCAGTAATGTAACCGGTGGTCTTAACCAATCAGCTCGGGAATTACATCGAAAAATTAGATTCGTAGTTCCATTAAAGTATATCTCTACAAGGATGGCTTAGATAAAAGGTGATTTCTATAGCCTTTCTGAAACAATGCAAAACTTTAAGAATTTCGTATGATTCGAAAACCTCTCAGTACTAGGCACGCAAAGCATAACGGCCGACAGAAAGTCTTAAAAGTGCCCACAATTAGCTGAAAATTCGTTCGTTTTTAATGACATTTCTCTGTTCTTTCAGAAGTGTTGTGTGGCTCTTTACGATTTTGATGGCGAAAATGATGGAGATCTTAAACTAAGGTGAGAACATGCCCCTTTGATTTGTTTGTTTACCCCCAAATTACAGTGCATGTAGGGTAGGAAACTCTGAAATCACAAGGTGTAATTGATTAATTCACGATCTCTTTTATGCGGGGTCCATGTTGAACAAAACCTTTCACAGACGTGCATTGAATGATTTGCGGCGTGCCAACCAGTTCTGCTCATCAATTTTCACAAGTTTAATTTTCATGTTCCTTGAAAGACTTGCAAAAATGAATGCCCTCAGAATACAAAAGCATTAGCTAGCCAAAGGTGGTGGCTTAATGGCTAGCGCGCTGGACTCCGGATCGAGTGGTCCAAGTTCGAGCCATGGCCGGGGGTCATTGTGTTGTGATCTTGGGTAAGACTCTTTAATCTCACAGTACCTCTCCTCAGCCACTTATTTAAAGTGTAAAACATTTGAAGATGAATTTTTCAACAATGACAAGAGCATGGGACGGGAATCGAACCCATGGCCTCCCAGATACCGGTTGGGCGCTCTAACCAACTGAGCTACGAGAGACTCGTGGTGAGCTGGGTCAGTTACTACAATCCAAGACAAAAGTCCTGGGACACTTAACCACTTCGACGAAAAATTGACATTGTATTGACCTCCCCCTCCCCACCCCCAATTCAATGTTGGTTTCTATCCATCATACCGTGGGACAATATCTCAACATTGTTTTGGGGGGAAAGGGGGGCTCGGAAAATTAAACAATACGTTCTTAATGCAAAGGGAATGGTCAATGAGCACTATTTCTTTAAGTGTCCCAAGGATTTTTGTCTAGGATTGTCTTTGCGTCCGAAAGAAGGTTGCATAGGTTTAAAATATGTTTGTTCTAGCAGTTATTTGCACAAATGTTTGTGAACAGTTACAGCACGTAACAAGAAAGCTCTATTTGGAGTTCTTTTCGAGCCACAAAGTGTAGCTGATGGAATCCGTTCCTTGGGAGAAATTGACTGTTTTTTCTGTTGCTTTCTTTTGTGAGTCTTTGAGCGCCCAAATACAAGCTTTGCGAACTCTTTTCAGTATAACATGGTACACCAATGTCAGGGATCGTTATTGATTTCCATCTTTATTATTCTTTGCCAAGAAACAGCGCCTAAGTGTTCAAAACCATCATATTTCCTCTCAGAACTGTAAGTACCCTGAACAGTGCTCGACCGGAAACGCAACAGTACTCGCATTATTCTTTGGGCTAAAATATTTAGAACGTGCTCATTTTGATTGGGTTTTCATCTCAGCATATCAAGAATAGTGTATTCAATGCCATGACGTTCGATAGTTGTAACTGGTTCTTCGTTTAATCACTGTTTTAACAGTACTCACTCGTAAACCAAGAGTAGAATAATTAGCATATATTATTTATCTCAACGCTTGTTCACCGAGTACTGTGAGAAATTGAGCAAAACGTTTAGCATCGTTTATGAATACTTCATAAAGGGTTCCTATTTGAATATTCAATCGGTTTACCTGCGTTTCACGCATATATTTCTGAGCTAGGGCATAAAAAAGCGGAAAACAGTGGCGAGTACTGTTGTGAGAAATGTTAGCGTATCTCATTATCTCATTACAACAGAACAGTGGCACTTATCTTCGTGTCAAATTTCAGCTGAACAGACATGTTCAATTATTAACAGCCAAAAGAATGGTTTCTTTTCAATGACCAAAAAGAGATTTGCCTGTTTGAGAAGAAAAATCGCTGTAGAAACCCTGTCAAGTTTGTTTTGTTGCGATAAGATATCGTTTTGGGGGCTTTCCGACATAGTCCTCATGTCTGGTAAGGCGATATATTTATCCCTATTGACTCGAATCTGTTCAAAAAGTGATGAGTTAATCGATTTTGTCACAAAACACTCTCCTCTTTATACAAAGATACAGTTAGAGCGACCACAAATCCAAATAAGCCCTGTTTCTCTGGCCTTTTTTTTAATAATTCACCCACCCCTCCCCCCTTATTTTCTGATGTCACGTGTCACGTCTTTTATGCCGTGGACCTAAATTTGCATTAAAACCGTTGATATTTCATTGAAATAATACATGTGCAATCGCGTTACAGCCCAAAATAGCGAGTTCAGTACCGAGCTCACAAATACAATCCAAGACAAAAGTCCTGGGACACTTAACCACTTCGACGAAAAATTGACATTGTATTGACCTCCCCCTCCCCACCCCCAATTCAATGTTGGTTTCTATCCATCATACCGTGGGACAATATCTCAACATTGTTTTGGGGGGAAAGGGGGGCTCGGAAAATTAAACAATGCGTTCTTAATGCAAAGGGAATGGTCAATGAGCACTATTTCTTTAAGTGTCCCAAGGATTTTTGTCTAGGATTGTCTTTGCGTCCGAAAGAAGGTTGCATAGGTTTAAAATATGTTTGTTCTAGCAGTTATTTGCACAAATGTTTGTGAACAGTTACAGCACGTAACAAGAAAGCTCTATTTGGAGTTCTTTTCGAGCCACAAAGTGTAGCTGATGGAATCCGTTCCTTGGGAGAAATTGACTGTTTTTTCTGTTGCTTTCTTTTGTGAGTCTTTGAGCGCCCAAATACAAGCTTTGCGAACTCTTTTCAGTATAACATGGTACACCAATGTCAGGGATCGTTATTGATTTCCATCTTTATTATTCTTTGCCAAGAAACAGCGCCTAAGTGTTCAAAACCATCATATTTCCTCTCAGAACTGTAAGTACCCTGAACAGTGCTCGACCGGAAACGCAACAGTACTCGCATTATTCTTTGGGCTAAAATATTTAGAACGTGCTCATTTTGATTGGGTTTTCATCTCAGCATATCAAGAATAGTGTATTCAATGCCATGACGTTCGATAGTTGTAACTGGTTCTTCGTTTAATCACTGTTTTAACAGTACTCACTCGTAAACCAAGAGTAGAATAATTAGCATATATTATTTATCTCAACGCTTGTTCACCGAGTACTGTGAGAAATTGAGCAAAACGTTTAGCATCGTTTATGAATACTTCATAAAGGGTTCCTATTTGAATATTCAATCGGTTTACCTGCGTTTCACGCATATATTTCTGAGCTAGGGCATAAAAAAGCGGAAAACAGTGGCGAGTACTGTTGTGAGAAATGTTAGCGTATCTCATTATCTCATTACAACAGAACAGTGGCACTTATCTTCGTGTCAAATTTCAGCTGAACAGACATGTTCAATTATTAACAGCCAAAAGAATGGTTTCTTTTCAATGACCAAAAAGAGATTTGCCTGTTTGAGAAGAAAAATCGCTGTAGAAACCCTGTCAAGTTTGTTTTGTTGCGATAAGATATCGTTTTGGGGGCTTTCCGACATAGTCCTCATGTCTGGTAAGGCGATATATTTATCCCTATTGACTCGAATCTGTTCAAAAAGTGATGAGTTAATCGATTTTGTCACAAAACACTCTCCTCTTTATACAAAGATACAGTTAGAGCGACCACAAATCCAAATAAGCCCTGTTTCTCTGGCCTTTTTTTTAATAATTCACCCACCCCTCCCCCCTTATTTTCTGATGTCACGTGTCACGTCTTTTATGCCGTGGACCTAAATTTGCATTAAAACCGTTGATATTTCATTGAAATAATACATGTGCAATCGCGTTACAGCCCAAAATAGCGAGTTCAGTACCGAGCTCACAAATACAATCCAAGACAAAAGTCCTGGGACACTTAACCACTTCGACGAAAAATTGACATTGTATTGACCTCCCCCTCCCCACCCCCAATTCAATGTTGGTTTCTATCCATCATACCGTGGGACAATATCTCAACATTGTTTTGGGAGGAAAGGGGGGCTCGGAAAATTAAACAATGCGTTCTTAATGCAAAGGGAATGGTCAATGAGCACTATTTCTTTAAGTGTCCCAAGGATTTTTGTCTAGGATTGTAGGTTGATATGTGACACGCGTCCTGCATACTGCTGGGCTTCGATTCCCGTCGGGGACTCAGAATTGTTCTTTGTCCCATGCATGTGTCATTGTTGAAAAAATTCATCTTCACTATTTATCACCGAGGTTAAAATGTACCACCTTTATTATTTACTGTAAAACATTTGATGTTGTGTTGCAGTGCTGGGGATAAAGTTCAAGTTATCAACAGCGCAGATGAAAACTGGTGGGAAGTAAGTTTTGATGTTTCTTTCTCATTGTATGTCCAAAACAGTCCGTCATATAAGAGTCATAGAGTGACGCATACTTTACATATAAATAAACGTCTCTTATTTTCCGCCCCGAGCTAGGCCCAAACCCTCACCACATACATTTATACATATATACCTTATATGTACAGCTTCCATAGAAAATTATACGCCTTTCACATACTTACATGCACAGTAGAAATACTTAGTACGTGAATCAGCCATGAGATGAGTCTGCTCGAGATGTTTTGAAAGACCCTTCTGAATACCAATACCCCTTTAAGACAGAGCGCTCTCTGTAATTCGTGTCATCAGTGTGAATTTTAATCTCTCGGGCTATCATAAAGCATTGTTTCATCGTTGTAAGATTTAATAAACTAACACAGTTTTGTATTACTCAGGGAACAAGTAAAGGTCAAACTGGATTCTTTCCAGCTTCGTATGTACAGGTATGTTAGACAAGACATTGGAGAAATGACGTCCAATTCTACTTATTAACATTTGTTTGTCTGTCTCTCTGTTTGCTGTCTTTCTGTATGTATGTTTGTCTGACTGTCTGCCTGCCGATCTGTCTGTCTGTCTGTCCGCCCGTCCCCCAGTCTTTGTCTTGTAGCTGATGAGTCAAAGGTCAAATTTGACTTGTAATTTTTTACAGTCAAATTCCACCTATAAAGAATGATTATCTGATTTAAATTTTGACAGATATGTCCAGGATTGAACGCTAATGAGATGCACGTTCCTCATGACAGGCATCACAAAGTGTCCTCATTATTAAAAGTTCACCAAAACACACTAAAATCTGTCAAATATGAAGTAATATGGAAATGTCAAATAACACAATCGAACATGAAGTACTCTTTAAACAAAACTTACGTTCAATCCTGGACATAAGTGAATTTTGAATGTTCAACTAAGTAATGGAAATCATTCCACCGTAACCTCTAGAACGCTTTTACTATTATTCGCACAGTATGTGAATTAAAAGGATCGTGTAATGCAATTGTAGTTCGTGCTGTTTTTGAAACAGAGAAACGTCCAAAACCAGCACGGATGGTATTAAATCAATTGTGCTTCATTTTTCTAAAGAATTCAATCAATGGTTCGTAAATTTTGTGTAGTGCAATTTACTGCATGTGCTTTTCTTATCGGGAGGCCCGGATCGATCGGTTCCGGAGTCATTATTTTGTGTTCAAAACAAGACACTTGACTATCATACTGCGATTAGACTACAGCGTGCTAAGGAACTTTGGTCAACACCAAAGCATCCGCTAACGTATTTGCTATTCTGTGACGTGGTTGCAGGTCATTTCGCCTGATGACGTCATTCTTCGTTGTCTGTTCGATTTCTCGGGTCAAGAAGGAGACGAGCTGACGATTCAAGCAAATCAGGTCAGCGGCTTTCTGTGTTATAACGGGGCATAGTGCAATGATTAAAGAAACAGGGCCACGCATTATAAGGCAAGGCTCAAAATGTTAAAAAAGACTCCACTCCATTTGAGGAACAAATATCTCTCATCGCGGGCTTTTTTAATCGCTCGCGACTCCGCGAGGGAGACGTCAGAAGCGCACGGAAAATCTACGAATCAAAAACAGTCTCACTTCTTCGTTATCAGCTAATATGGAATGTCATATCTCTCCTGGGGGTAGAAGTAGGGTGATTGATGAAGCCATTGATGGGAGTTGTGGTTTGTAATTGTAGAGTCCTGGAGCAAAAGGAGAAAGAAACCTCGAACACCAAAGGGGAACACAAAAGCAAGTAAATGAGGAAGCGTTCTCAAGTTGAATTCTCGGAAAAAAGATTTTCCGAGTACCCCCAACGGGAGTCGAACCCATGACCTTCCGAGTACCCCCAACGGGAGTTGGGGGTACTCGGAAAATCTTTTTTCCGAGAATTCAACTTGAGAACGCTTCCTCATTTACTTCACTTTATCCAAGTTGCCATTTCACTTTACATTTAAACACAAAAGCAGTTGCGCTTTTAAAAAACATGGCTTTACATTGACTGGAAATACAATTAGTAAAAAATCTCACTCATAATGCTTTTTTCCGCCTTGGTTTTTCAGATTGTCGTTCAGGTCAGAGACGAAGGCAATGGTTGGATCGTGGGTAGAACGGGCTCTGTCGAGGGGGCCTTCCCAGCGTCATACGTTGAAAAACTTAGTAATAATGGCCCAGATTAGTTAGAAATATCTTAAAATTTAATGGGCGTTGGTGTGATCGTATTAGGGCTTTTAAAATAAGACACATAGATATCTTAAGAAGATAGAACGAGCCTTGGTTTATTTGTCCCCTTTTGTGTTGTGTTAGTCTGCAATACAGGCGTATTTTAGCGAGTGAGCGCATTTTATTTAGACGAGCGCCATCTTGGATTCGAACTCCGGAGGGGCTTGGGGAGATAGCAGAAAAGCGGCTTAGGGAGTAAGCGTGAGGCTGAATGAATGTTCTTTCTCCTCCCGCTCCCCGCCCCCTCTCTGGTCTCGTTCTTTCATCTTCACCCTCGAACAATATACCCGAACAATATTATCCAACGTTCACCCATCAAAAACGCCTGCATAGCAGCGATGCCTTTACACATAAAGTCATTATTGCGATGGGCAAAATTTCCTTCAAATTAAGAATAAAAGAAGAAGCATAAAATAACCAGGATTATTAACGCTGTCAAAGATTTAGACAGTGCGAACGATGAACTTGAGAAATTAAGGCTCAATGTTTTACCCAAACACCATCCGTGACAAAACTTTTTCAAAGCAAAATAATTTCATATGTTAACACTTAAAGAAGAGCATGTATCCGATATGTAAAATTTAATGAAAACGTGAATCCAGATCACCGGTCGTTATGTCACGCTATGTAGGGTATCCCCACCCATACCCCAACCCCCCTCCCCCCCCCCCCAAAAAAAAATGCACAAAGTTATCCTGCGGGCAGCCTACACTCGCACGTTTACAGTATTCGCAGATATGATCTTGTTTGCAGGCTAAAACAAAGCAATCTAGTATATAGTATCAACATCTCTTATTCTGGCATCGTGAACCTCAAAATCAAATTCAAACTGGCACTTTTCCATTTAATTCAAGTTAATTCAGTTTGCCCGCAAACGATTATTATCCAAAGAAACATTCCGCGGATAAATTTGAAAACGCATCTTGTTTACTCCGGATAGGCCAAACGTCCACGCTAAAACGGCGTTTTACGGAGCTTTTCAAAACGGTCTCCAAAGTGAGAAATTAAAAAAGGCCAGCTAGGTAGTGAAGTGTGGACGGCGAAAACGGAACTTTTCGAAAACGCTGACGTCAATGGTCATGTCATCTCTGTCAAAAACAAAAGGTTTAATTAGCATTACAATAGCTCTGCTCTGCAACGTGCGACGTAGCTTATCGTTTTCAAATTTATCCGGATTAGTATGGACGGGTTTTCAAATTTAAACGGATCAGTACAGTGTGGACGGGGCATTAGTTTCCTCACTGGTCGTGGACTGCCATTAATTCAGTTTTCTTAGCTATTTGAAATATTTATTACAACGGCTTAAATAAAACTTAAAGTATTTCTTCAAGGTAAACAAAATACCCTCAAATAATTGAAAAGTCTCGGAATATTAGTTTGCGAGCTGTAAAAAAAAATAAAATAAGATTAAGAATATATTTTAATAAGCCGTAAAAAAGAATATGGATAGTTAATGTTGCATTCGACAAAGAAAGATTTTTCATTCAGGTATTGTTACCATTTGTAAATTTAGCGGGTTTTCCTGTCCGATGCCTCATGCAAAACCAGAATTGCATTTACCTATTTTAAATTTTAATCAATAAAGCAAGGTTTAAAATTGTGAAGTATTTTTATCAAGGTGTTTATTGCGTTTCAAGTGTGCAGTGTAACCTGAACTGTCAGATTTCATTAAAACCATCAGATGTTACCGTTGCTATAGTGTCACAACTCGTTACGTAGGGAACTTTACGGCATTTACTGGGAAGGGAGGCGCTATCCCTGGGATTTTTCGATGTACCATATTTTCTCGAATAAACGCCAGGTTTCCAAGGTGGAGTTGTAAATTACCCCCTCAAAAGGCGTCTTTCTTGATCTTAAATATATATTTCCGTAGTATTTCGCAGAAAACGTGCAGGCAAATCGCGCCGACTTTGAGGCGATCACGCGAGAGAATGACTTCACAGCACGGGGGCGCGCGCCGCGCGAGGTGATTTTCCCGCGCGCACTTTGACCCACTCGACCCTGAGAAAAAAAAAAGAAGCAAACTCGTAACTGGGATTGATAAGCTTTTAATTCTTTCACGCTTATTGTGAACTTCTAAATTCACATATCTACATAAATTCTCTTTCTACAATATTTCTTAAATCATCTTTGATGATCAACACCTACTCGAAATGACTATACATTTTTTTTTCATATATATTTTTTCACATCTACGCTTCAGAGAACCTTACTCCATGAAATTTCGCGGCATCTAGTTTTCGCGTTTTTTGCCATCTCGTAATTTTTCAATTTTTCGCTTATTTATTACAGGAAATGTTAACCAAATTCGCGCAATTTTAAAATTTGCAAAGTGCGACATTGAGTTGTCAGGGAAAATTTCATGTGAAATAAAGTTAGTCAAGGTAGTTGTGTGTGGTGTTCACGCAATTCTGCTTGTCACTGAATTAAACCTGGAAGCATTGCGTGACAACTCGATGTCTGCGAAATATTCGCTGGCTTGGCTTGGAGCCTTCTTAGAAAAAATTCCAATTTTTTCTTCGGGGTTCGTGCAAATATTTTATTTATTTCTGCAAAGCTTAAGACTTCTGCTAACAAAATTTTTCAGAACCTGGCTTGCGTGTTCTTATATGGTCAAATGGCATCAAAATCCATTAAAAAACTTATTAATAATTCATAAAGAAAATACAAAAGAAATAAATGTTTAATGAGTGTCTTTATATCTGATAAAGACACGGCTAAACTTTACGTCCACTTTTCTAGGCCAAAATAACCCCAAATGTAAATATTAGTGCAAGAATGAGTTGATCTACATCAGAAGAGTTTTAAGTCGTTCAATAAATTCGCAGTTCGTGTTTTATCAAGTCTAAAACACTCGGCTGCGCCTCGTGTTTTAAACTTGATAAAACACTGCTGCTCATTTATTAAACATTACATAATAAAATGTTTCATTTTAAATTCTGAACGAACCCCGCAGCTAAAGACTATCTTTATGCAAACACACCTTTCAAAGACGCGTACAAATGTTCAATGGTATTTAAAAAAATGCACTACAAAGGCTACTACGTAACCGGCAGTGAGTTTAGGCTTATCGTCCACGTTGAAACGACGAAAAACGCTAACCGTTTTCAATGAGAACGGAGACTTTTGAAAACGATTGCAAAATTGGAGACCTTTGAAAACGCAGCTCTATCGTTTAATAAAGTGAGGACAGGTGAAAACGGGGACCTTCGAAAACACTGACACAAAACCCCTTATACAGCACATCTACAGCGGATAATCTAACATTGTTTTTTATCGCTCTAGTGTAAACGGTTGAACCGATGGACGCATTAAAAACATTAGGTTTTAAATTCAGGTTAGTGAGAAAGGTAAAAACGAGACGAAAACGGCAATGCGGACGAGACCATTTTGCTACGCTTTGGCCTTTATGAAAACGGGCACTTTTGAAGTCGTATTTCAGACCTATTGGTGTGGAATGGGCCTCAATACCTAAGAGTTTGTGGAAACAGTCAATTTTGTTTCCCGAGAATCTATCGAGGGAAATAAAATTAACTGGTTTCCCGAGGGATTTGTTATAAAGCACAACGAAGACTTAGAAAAATGGCACTCGTCGGTCAAAATTCGCGGGCAACATTGCACTGTTCAAATCGTAATTAAAATTCGTTGTTAATACGTTCTGTAAAACTCGATAATTGTAGCCTTTTGTCCCTAAAATAGTTGTATTTCCTATTTTTTGCCGTACATTTCTTTTCTCTGTTAACTTCATGTTAAGCTTTATTAAACAATAAATAAATAACATACAAAAAAACATTGCACTGTTACCCTCTGACTTCAAAAATTTTGCAATGTTGCCTGCTCAGAGGCTTTTGGCGGGAAACAGTTTTATTGTCATGTGACCTGGAAGTAGCCAATAAGAGCGCACGCTGTTGGGAAAAAATTCCAGCTATTCAGCAATACATTTTGCAACGCAGACAGCTTACTTATTCCCTTTCAACTGAAACACTTAATTATATTAATAATTACAGTGGCAACATCTCATCACCTGGAACTAAAAAAGAAAAGAAAACAATGAATCAATGCTCATGGCTCTATGGCGCCAGGGGGAGGAGGGGAGGGGATGGTCGTCATCTCGCTTAGGAGTAAAAATTTCGGATATTTGGTCTCACTTAAGGTGTTCCAGGCAAAACGTCAATAAATTACCCTACATGGTCCTGTTTAGGGTTGCACACCCAGAAATTTACAAATATAAATTCAATTTTTAGCATTTTGGTATTTTTTATGGGTCAAAAAAAGTTTGAGCCACGTCCAGATTATTAAGGGTTCTTTTCAAAATTCCCGTCAAGCATCCTTGCCCCTGTCATATGTGAGGTCCCCCCCCTCCGGACTCCATGGCAACCCTTTTCAGGGATTCACGCTCTAGAGGAATATAATATTAGGGTTCCAAGAAGCAGAGCAAGGGGGCTCCAGGCTTCACGGCCAATAATTAGAGATTGAGGGCTCCTCCCCTCCCCGCCCCACTGCACCCTGCACAGTATTCCCCACTGACCTAATCTAAGCAGCATTCTCATCCCTAGAGCTGCTTGTCCCTCTTAGCCGGCTGAGCCTGGGGCATGAGGAACAAGTGGCTCTGGGGACACATGATTTGATTGGCTAGATCTTCAACAAAGAGAATTTAAGATTACCAAATCAAATCGACTGTTTCAAAATCCCTTTGTTGTAAAGGATTTTACAACGGTTGTTTTGATTGGCTTGACTTAAATTCTCTTTGCTAAAAATCTATCCAATCAAATCATGTGTCCCCAGAGCCACTTGTTCCTTGTGCCCCAGGCTCAGCCGGCTATAAGAGGGACAAGCGGCTCTACGGTTGAGAATGATCTAAGCAATTGTTCACCTTTTTTGCTCCTTTTTGCGAGGCCTTAGATCAAGTGCATCGCCATAGCCTCAACTACTTCAAAGTGGTTCTGACGAAGCTCTTCAGAGTCCTGCAAAGCTCTCTCTCGATTGGATACAACCACTTCAATCTGAGCAGTGGTCTTCAGGCAGACAGTGACCACATGAGGAAGGCTGGGGAAAAATATAAGAAATATAAGACTATCTTTTACAGATCAAGGCCACTTGTGGCCTTTTGTGGAGGACTTAGTGGCATGCAAACTGCTCAGAAAACAAAAAGTTGCTAGAATGGAAAAAAAGTTGTTCCAAATATGAAAACCTGCCGGATATTTTTAGGGCAGTCTTAACCCCCCCCCCCCCCCCAAAAAAAAAAAAAAAAAAAAAAAACGCTCAGCCGCCTCTGATAATAATAATAACAATAATATTATTATCTGAACAGCACGCTTTGTACATACCTCATAAGACGAGTGGCAGCTGTGATTGACAGTTTGCCCTGTTTATCGCAATACTTGTTGTAGAAATCCTGTTCATCCTGGTTTTTTGGCGGCGGTCGTTTCATGATATCTTTGTTTCTGGCGACTTTATTGACCCAATATGAACTCAGTGCTTGTAGCGCTTGTGACTCATCATTGCTAACCTCATCTGTACAAAAAAACATCAAAATATATGTCGCAGTTAATTTTTGATCTCAGTAAATTTTTTAATTTTAACTAGAGTTAGTTTTTTTTTTTCTAACTAGTTGATTTTTTATACTAGGTAAATTAAAAGGGTTAGGGTTAGGGTATGGGTTGGAGTCATATATTTAAAAAAAATATATTGGTTCAAAATGTTTTCTGGAGTGCATGGCAAAGTAGATAAGGGGTTGGACAGCAAATCCAAAGGTTGAGAGAATAACCTCTGTTTTTAGTTCACTGGCTTATGGACTCATCAGTTAAGTATCAGGTGATATTTTGCACATTTTTGCAGGATAGTTGTTACTTATCCCTGTTTGCAAAAATTGTCTTATCTGAAACTGAACATTTTGGGGGAGCAGTGAAAAGCATTTATTTATTAAATAATTTGTTGCAGTGACTAAAATCAGCAGTTTTACTTAATATCATCAAGCTTTTACCATATTCTGACATTTTTCAAGTTATGCCCACATTCCAGTGGGAATTACAGAATAACAAAATGTAGGTCACATGACCACCAGAGCCAAAAAGCCCATAAAGGTAAAGTTTACGTTGAGCCAAGTGGCCCATATAGGGTAGAGTTTTTCACGATTTTTGTAGCATGCTGCAATTAGGGTATTTCTACTTCCCCCTGAATGGGATGATAGTCCATCGCAGGGTTACCACCCAGCATTAGTTTAGAGGTACCCATTTATACACCTGGGTGGAGAGAGGAACTGTGAGAGTAAAGTGTCCTGCCCAAGAACATAACACAATGACCCCGGCCAGGCTTGAACCTGGACTGCTCGATCCTGAGTCCAGCACACTATAACCATTAGGCCACTGGACCCCCCCCCCCCCCCCCACATGAATGTGACATATTATGTAACTCTATACAAAATAGTTTCTAGCTCTGCAGTATACTGACCTCCCAGAAAGTCAAATAAGTACATGCTCCTCTTGGGTTTATCTACAAGCAGATCACACAAATCAATGTAACAGTATGTCAGTGATGCTTTGTAGATGGCATCAATTGCTATCTGTTACACTTCATCATAATCAGACATATTTAATTAATTAACCAAGTGACTGATGCCTGTGCTACCCTTTGTTCCACTTCTGACGTCATCACTTACACTGAAGCTCTGCAGGAGAAAGATCTTTCTAATGCCCAAAGCAGAGTGATAAGGTTTAGCTCAAAATACATACAAATTTTTAAAAACACCTTAGTAATTCGAGTCTTTGCCCCATGACCCAAAACCCTTCATATAAAGATAACCCTCGGGTCATCTACATGTATTTTGAAAGGCCCTATATATAATAATAACAAATTCTCCCCTACCCTTTCTTATCCTTTTATGTACCTACAGCCCAAAAAAGGACCCCTTTCAGGTGGAGCCTCCCTGTAAGGTACCCTGTAGGAAGTACCTCGACACATGGCATAAGTGTACATGTATGTACCTTATTATATACAGTGAAGAACCATGGACCCGACCACAAGCCCGCAATACATGCAAAGGGCTTCTGAACAAATTTATCCTTCTGCACGTAAGATGATTTACACTGTATAATGTTAAAACAAAATAGCCCTCTGTATGAAATCTAACTAACCTTTCTTGGCAGTGCTTGAAATGGTCATTTTGTCCTCAATTGAAGTCACAAGTTGCTTGTCTAAGTGTTTACAAATGAAAATGTGTTAGCTAGAAAATCAAAGGGGCTAGGTCATGGTATTTTAAGTAATTCTATTTATTTCCATTAATTAAGAGCTCTAAACTTCAAACTGACAGAGCAAAAGTCACGCGGCCACATAACAAGAAATGGCTTGCGCACTGACTTATTTACATTATTCTCAGGACTGAATAATTTGTGTTTGATATACATGTACAAACCTTGTGGTATGATATAACATAATTATTTCCAAGCTGTATTATTAATAGTGTAAAATTCAAGTGAATACATACGACTGGAGATGACTTGCCGAACAAGCATTCTATACTACACCTACCTGTTTTTTCGTCCTTTTTAATGTTTTCATCTTGTTCCTGCTGTTCTTTTGACATCAAAGGCACAACATTCTCTTTGGAGCAAGAAGCTTTGATGTCAAGCTGTGGGTAACAGATGAAACACAGCTGTCAACACCCTTCATATCAAGATTGCATTCATCAATCAGTCCTATATTCATGTCCACGGAATGCATAAGACCTCATCAAGATTGCACAATTCCCCAGAATTGCAGGGCAACTTTTTAAATGTTCTGGACAACAAATGCTTGATACTACCGTAAATCAGTCCTATTTATACCCATGGGATGCATAAGGCCTCACCAAGATTGCACAATTTCCCAGAATTGGGCAGTTTACAACTTTGGGCAACAAATGCTTGATACTAAATAAAAACATATAAATACTTGTGAACTTGCTTTTTGCTGCAGTTCAAAGAATACAGTAGCGTCGCTGCCATTACATCTGCATGAGTACAGTCATTGTACACGTACCTTTGTAATGTCAGCTTGTGCTTTGGTATTGTCCTGGGTATCTTTCATTGCGTTACAGTCGCTGTCAGAACTTCCATCCACAATAATCTTGTCATCATTTTCTGATGTAGGGGGGCTGTTCCTTTCTTTCAACTTTTTTCCTTGCGACAAATTTTTCTTACTGCGCAAAGAACCCGAACTCTTGGATTCTTCATCTTCATTACTGCTACTGCTGCTTGCATCCTTCTGCTCATAAACATTTAACACAATCACAACAAGACAACTAATTACACAAAAACAAGCTTTAATTTCTTGATGATCAATCTGATTTGATTGAGCTAGCAAACAATAACTCTACAGCGAGTTAAATTCCCTTACCAAGCTATTTTAAATTTATAAAAAAAATAAAAAAATCTTAATATCAGCGCAAGAATGAAAAGATCTACATTTCAAAGGTTTTTGAAGCTGCTCAATAAAGTTAAACTCTCATTTCATGCTTTATCAAGTCTAACACACTTGGCTGCACCTCGTGTTTAAATGTTGATAAAGCATTTCTGCTCGTTAATAATATTAAACATTACTTGATTATATTAAGTGTTATTATTCCAATTTGTATTACTCTAATTTGTATAGTCTAGTTTTAGATGAACAGCCTATAAATAATTCGAAAAAAAGTGAATATAAAACCATATCTATCTATCTCCATCGATGAATTGATCGATGGGAGGGGGGTATGGATATTTTCTGGAACAACACAATCTTCCTTTGTTTGTTTATTTTAATTAAATGGCCACAATATGACCATTAATAATTATTGTGTTTACCTTATAAAGTTAGTTATTAATTTTATGGCTATGGTAAAGAATCCGATACAAACAACTCGTCGGCCAACGTGTTGGCCGATGCGTCGGCCGACACACGGCCGACACACGGCCAACAGTCGACCGATGCGTCGGCAAGTATTTTTCAGTACATGATAACCGAGGATACATGTAAATTGTGCGAAGCCAGCATTTATTTGACTAGAACTGGGACTTACTGGTGGACTGTGTTTCCTCTTTACCAAAGTTCCTTTCTGCATGGCGTCAAGAAAACTGATGAAATATTATATAAGAAGGATTAAAATATGCATACAGTGTAGAATCTAAGCGGCTATGAGCCCACTGAACTCAGAAAATGAATTATGAAAGGGTGAGAATGCTGAGGTCCCTGAACTGAGTTTGTATTTATCTATTGGTCTTTGGGTCTAGTAGTAATAATGCATGTAGATAGTTTTCTTTTATCATTATTTTATTGAAAGTTATTTCCTGACAATATCATTATTCAATAATACTAGTAACAGTTCCACTACTGGAGGATACCTAAACTTCGAGTCAGGATCCCAGCCAGGAGTCAAACAAGATTCGAGCCAGGATCTGAGCCAGATCCGAGCCAGGATTCGAGCCTGGATCCGGTTAGCCTGAATAGCACTCTGGTTAGCCTAACTAGCATTAATGGTTAGCCTAACTAGCACTCCAGTTAACCTACTTTAGCTTGGGTTATGGTCTTTTTATGCAAGCATTTGCGAGCATGCGAGCACAGCGTTTTTCTTTGCGAGCACGAGCACTGACAAAAATTTGCCTTGCGAGCAACGAGCAATTTTCGAAAAGCTACCCCATTGAAAACCGAGCATGCAAGCACTTGTAAAATTGTGCGAGCACGAGCAAACGAGCACCCACTGAAATTTTGCGAGCATTCCGAGCAAAAGCTTAATTTTGCGAGCACTGCGACATTTTGAGGGACCATTTACCCCTTTCATAACAGGGTTAGGATTTCTATCTAAAACAATCAGGATTCTAGCTCGGATCCTGGCTCGAATCCTGGCTTTATTATTAGTTTATCTCCCACTAGCTGTGGCCCTCAAGTGAACATGTGTACATTTATTTGTATATTTATTTGTTGTTTTCATTGCTTCCTTTTTTAAGGGGTATGAATAACATACTTGATGATATGTCAAATTATTTTGTGCTTGTTTATCCATGAACAAAACCAATACTTGGAAAGAAAGGAAAGTGTCAGACCTCTGCAACAATCATCTACCAGCTTTTTTTTTTTTCTTTTTTATTTTTTTTTTTTTTTGGTTTTTTAATTTTATTTATAGTGTTTTTTTAATTTATTTTATTCAAAAAAAGTACCTTTGAAATCAATAATTTTGGGGCTTTATGAATTTAATTGTGCTACCGGTCGATCTGTTCATACCACTTTTTCAGTTGAAACATAAATTTTCCTCTTGATACATGTTTTAATTCTTTGAACAAAAAACTTTATATGCATAATATTAGAATGTATGGGGTTATTCAGACATCATACCCACTGCAAGAACCTACTTTTATAAAACGTCCTTAAAGGGACATCATCGAGTAATGAATATAAAAAAGAAAAATACACAGACTTCAAACTTTTGAAATTAATAAATAAACAAATTAAGTTTATATGCATGGATGAGCGTGACAACATGAGCTAACATGGGCACTGAAAACAGTCCAGTACTGTATTCCCAATGATGCATTTAAAAAGTTAAATCGTTTTAGTGCTGATTTCATTCCGAATTTCATTCCTAAAGACTGCCTTAAATTCATCAAAACAAGATGCTGCCCTTGTGAATTACGACGAACTGTTCACACTGAGTACTTGTGACTTTTACTGTCGTTCACTGACAATCAGGGTCAAATTTGACGGCCGTGCAACAAAGCACGAACACTCTCCCTGAATATGAACCTTTAACCCTTTAAATACAAGTTAAAATAAGTTCATCTCCGCCGTTTCTGCTTTCGAAGTGAGCTTAAGTCTTAAATCATTAAAAAGCTCTTTATTAGAATAATCAAAGACCAAAGCAACAAATGTGCTTTAGATCAGTGTTTAGATATGTCCATCCGACCGTACGAAAAACATTAAAAACACGACATTAAAAGCTTCACCGTACCTGCTTGAACCCGGTGGACGACTAACCATTTCAGGCAGCGACCTACGGACTAACCGCAACTGAACACTTTCTTGTGCATGAACAAACCGAACAAAATTTACAGGACAAACAAATCAGACAAACAAGCCAAGGACCCAAACACGATTGAACCTTCGAACTCTTCCCTTTCTCAAAGGTCGACAGGCTACGTCACGAAATAAGAAGTTCTGATTGGCTGTAAATCTCGTGCCCAGATTCCGGGCCAGATTTTCTCACTCTTCGGAAAAAAACAGCTGGTATTAAAATTGGTATAAATATTTTCTACTTTGACGTCCGTTCAATAAAGTGGAAAGTTTTTTTTTTCCAAAAACAACAAACCGACCGGAAGAGACAGACCAGGGGTACCCAGCGATGGTTTTCGGAGAAGCGTAGGATGAATAAAAATTTGCATAACTCGAGAACGGCTAAAAACTTCTAAAATTTATCTAAGATTTTGAAATGTTTTTCTACTTACTTCCCCTACATTTTTCGGGAAATCGCGTTTTTACCTGAAAGTATCGATTGTGTTTTTTTTCTTTTAAAAGACTAGCTTACGAGTTTAGCCCTAGATTCGATCAGACATTGTTTATCCCTATAGTTTTCAAAAGTCTGTCTAAGATCCCTAAAATTTTCGGCTACCAAAAGGGATCATTGGACAACCACGTTCAAAAAAGACCCCTCGGGTTTTCGGGAAAGATGGGCAAAAAAAAAAAAAAATTTTATAGCGCAGTCTAAAATTAATTAATCTACTCTCAAGCCTGCTTTGGAGAACAATCAGTGCGTTGTTTATTCCTTCAAGTGTGATCAGTGTGATGCTGTTTATGTTGATTATACCACACGACATCTTCATCGACGCATAGAGGAGCATAAAACCTATTTGAATTGCAAGCACATTAAAGAAATGAAGAAATTCATGGTATCGCAAGTCCTGACCTAACAAAGATGTTTTCTGTATTAAAGAAATGCCAAGGAAAACTGGATTGCTTAGTTAACGAAATGCTGCTAATTCGTAAAAGAAAACCTACACTAAGCTATAAAACACCAGCACGCTTTTAACGCTAATTACCAAAAAAATATTCTATTAAACATACTCTGTCAACTTTATTTGTATTTAAACTTGAAACTGGACCGTGTTCTTCCTTTTTACTTGATAATGGAGTCCATATGACTTCCAAACGTCGTAGTCTTATTTCGCTTATTTTTATAGTCAATTGTATATCGAAATGTTCTCTCATTATATATTTATACTCTCTGATAGCCTAAAGATAGTCGTCTTTGAGTGCCCCTGAAGAGATGGCGCTTACGATTTATAGTTTAGTTTCCGGTTGATGTTTTCCCTCGATAAGAAACTGTAAACGGGAGAAATGAACGATATTGCATGTTTTGGCGATATGTTGCGCGAAGTAGACATAAGTTCAAGTTCTTACAATGTGCCACTCCAAGAGGGGTTCATTTTCCCTCGTTCCCAAAACAATTTCCCTCGTGTTCCCTTGTTCGCTGAAAGTATTTTATCGATTTTTGTGATCCATATTCCCTAAAATATCAAAGACACAGCTTGTATTCTCTTGTTCGCAATTATTTTATGGCAGGAACCCAGATTATCGCTCCTGTTTATGGCCATGTTCCCTTAGCTTGTTAACCTGAAACCCCCGGGAGGGCCTCTACACCACGGGAGGTAAAGCAAACAACACTTTTCAGTTTACAACTTGCAATGCAACAATGTCGCAGAAATGAAATGAAATTATCATTCCATGCATTTTTTCCTTCCTTTTAATTGGCCAAGAGCCTACCACGTGATCTCCAAATAACTGCCTACAAAAAATGATCTGCTCATGCGCATTAGCGTCTGACAGTGATTTTTGCTGCAAATAATATTCTGCTCATGCGTAGTTTTGCCCACTTGCCCTCCGCGATTTTTTTGAGCGGAGTGGGACGGCTGTACACAGGCTACGCAGTACTGTTTTTGCTAATGTAAATTAAAGGAGCCCTATTTAACGATCACACAAACCTTCTAGGGGCCCTACAATATTTAAGGAATTAGAAACTCAAAAACAATACCCTTTCCGGCGGCATATACCTGTATTACTATAGTCTACATATGTATTGTTCACCGAGAAAGTCCTTCCTGAAGGAGTGTCGGTATTGTATATGGAAATATTCCCCCTCGCCAGTATTGTATATAAAAGTCTCCCCCCCCCCCCTCCGCGTCTATAATTCATGCGACTGGAAACGCAAAGCATCCTCTAAAGGCTTCACACAATTAACAGAAAATTAAGTAACAGGCCATGTAGAATACATGGGGTTAAAAAAAGAATAGCTTTCAACAGTTTTTACCGTGACTTGATGCAACTGTTCGTCTGCAAGCAGATACGTGGCCGTCGATTTAGAGATAAACTGGAAACTGAAAGCTGCTCTCAAAAACAGAGACAGATCGAAAGGGAAAGGTTAAAAGTTATGTTATATAACGAATGGTGCTATAACGTGGATGGAGCGATTGAGCCCACTTAAAGGCGCACGTGCAACAGATGCAAATGAGTTGTAGTTGACAAGCACGGTAGTACGTCCAGAGCAGATCACTAGCCGCGATCTCTAGAAAGAACGGACGTTTGTTTATTTTTGTTACTTTACAGCAATGCAAAAAATGCAATTAATAATGTAAACCAAAAGACTTCGTAGTTTACAACATCACGAGTCTGTTTGTGACATTCCCAGATATACATTTAGAAACAGACGCTGAAGTAAATAATCTTTAGAAGAACCAACGAACAAGCATTTATATGACAGGACCCAGTAGAAACACTGCGATTTATTTCCCCGAGACTCTCACTACCCGCCCCGGGAAACAGTAAGGTGTGATGGAAAACAACAAAATCACAGGTTCCTGGGGACAAGTCATTCAACTTTTTTTCTACTAAAACGACTAAGTATTGTGGTTACCAAATTTCATCCGATACATTTTTTTGCCAGGCTCGTTTGTCTTGAATTTGTGTAACGTTGTGCCTTCAGGCACATGGCAGCGCATTATTATTTATCTCTTAGTTTATCTTCAAACGGAAAAAGAAGTATGTAAACAAAATAATATCATGCGATACAACATACAATGATGATCCTAGCACTTGGACCCATCCTATTTACATGAAAAGAGGATGATTCTTGTGCTAGGATCATCCTCTTTTCATATAAATAGGGCGGCATGCTTAAAATTTCCAGCCTGTGATTGGTTTTAAAATTTCAATTGGGTTCCTCGTCCATGAAAAGTTTATTCAATGAATCACCAGCCAACTATTATCGCTGGTGATTTGCGCAGTTCCGGCAACGTTTATTATTCCACACTGAATCACCTCTACGAACAACTTAATGTAAAGGAAGCTTGATGTAAATGTTCAAAGCATTTTGCATAGTTTCCTTATTCCCTGCCGGTATTAATTTGCGAAGCACGCGCTATAAAATGGCGCGGGGAGGGGGGGGGGGGGGGGGGGGGGGGTACAAAAAAGTCCCGAAAAAAGCTTCTTCGGGGCTCATGAGCTCCCGCAAATTATCGGGGAAAACTAACGTGAGATTTTCGAGCCCGTAATTTTCCTGCGTTTAATAGAAACACAAAAAAGGATTATCATTTAAGGGTTATAAATTGATTGATTGATTGATCAAGGACTTTACCGGTCTCTTTTCGGGACCGAACAGTTTTCAGTGCTTTTGAGAAACGCAGCCTCGGGTCAAAAGTTCTCTAGCCTAAATTTCAGACCTCTTCACCCAGATGAGGACGTCTGAAACTCAGGCTTTATTTTCTCGTGTTTTGAACAACCAAACCCAGGTCTGAAACAGCTTAAGTAAATGAGGTATTGCACTCTAATGTTCAAGCTGTTGTTTCGCTGGGGGTGTCGACTAACGCAGTCAAAATAGAGTTTATAAAGCTCGTGCAATTTATAAACAGCCACTTGTTTTCTTCTCTGTTAGACCAAAATCATCGTTTCGACATCGTTTTACAAATTTACAAATCGCCAGAAGTCCTTGAGACACAATATCAAAAAGTGCCCAGTAAAATCTCCTTTGGATTCAACTTTAAGAACACATTTCTCCAAACAATGCTGAAATACTATCAGCTCGCGATGTAATTTTAAAAACAATAGAGTGTTTTTGTGGGAAATTTCGTTTTGGTGCCCCGGGGAATTTTTTTTTTTAAAAAAAATTTTTATGCCCGGGAAGGGAAGGAGAACATGTTAAGAACATCAAATTTCCAAGGGAAAACTATTAGACCGACAGTTTCGAGACCAAAACACTCTATCGTTTTTGTAGTTCATGACTAAATTTTCTTCCGCGTGCCCATCCAAAACCGAGCATGTTTAAATATTTTTTAATTGAAAGCTGAAATGAAACAAACGAAACAAAACCAGACTTCAAGAAACCCACTAATAAAAGCAGTGAATTTTGTGGGGCTTTTTTACCAAAGAAAATAATAAATACAGACGAGTACTATCCGCTATCCGGTTATTTTTCTCGGACGGACACTGTACATGTGGATCTCCACGGATTAACACTATCGCCTCACGTGATCAAACCAATCACAAACGGAGAAAATTAAGTGGTTTACCGTACCTTAATTCGCAAGTAGCCAATCAGATATCAAGTCACTGACCTGATATGCCACCATATCACGGTCACTTTGAAGTAAAGTAGTGTTACTGTACGATGAATTGAAAAGAGGTTTTATCAATAAAACAGAACTTCGTAATTTTAATTTAGCGTTGTATAGCGGTCGTAAAAAGAGAAAAACTTTCCCGCCAAAACTAAACTTGAGCGCGCTCGCCAATTTCGCGATGTTTGCCGACGAGTACTGAGACATTCAGACTGAAAAATGGAGTCGGAATTTCCAAATTTTTCGCTTAATTTTGATTTTGAAAATTAGAGAATGAAACTCTAAACAAACGAGTGGAAAAAAGGCAGAAGAAGAACTTTGGTAAAAGTGTTGAAGACCAAGTCAACACAATTTGCAGTTCGTACCTTGCATTTTTGGCTGAATTTTGGCCGGGTACGGTAAATACCTAATCGTACCTTTTTGGTACGCTTCGGCTGCATATCAGGCTCGTTTGGTCTCGCCATGGGTATTTTGGCTCGACTGCGTCTCGCCAAAATACGAACCATGGCTCAACCAAACTCGCCTGATATGCTACCGAAGCGTACCAAAAAGGTTCGATTAGGTATAAGAACTATAACTATGAATATAAAACGTACTCTGTTAGATACAGTGGAATTTCTCGAACCCTCGGTTTCTCGAAATAAACTCCCGATTTCTCAAAGTAATTTTCTTTTTCCTTGGATAGTACTCTGTATTTTAACCCCGATTTCTCGAAGCAATTTTCATTATCGCCCTGGAGGCTCGAGACATCCTGGAAATTGGGATTATACTGTAAATAGAAATCAACATTACATTTTTGGTGAAGTCAACAAACCATTTACTGGCGAAAATACGATGAATTGTCTCTAGCTGCTTGATGACAAGCTTGTTTGTTAGATAATGGTAAAAATTGTAAACTGAAATCTAACTCACCAAGTATTTTTAAGTCCAGATCGTAAAAAAGTAGAACTCGGGACGTCAATTTGTTTGTGCATACATCAACACCACATGCAATAAAACTTCTGCGATTTGGGGACTTTTATTTTTGTGCAGCTTATTTAACTCGGTGGGGTGGAGGCTTGTGGGAAGTTATTTTTGGAATTTTACAGTGTCTGTCATTAACAGCTGGAACGTAAATGTTGCAAGAAAAATATTTCACAACACGGCAGCTGCTCATGTCAATTGACAGCCTGAGTTTGGCACGTTTCACGAAACAGATAATATAAATAACTTCGTTTGTGATTGAGTAATGAAGGTCTGGGTAAACTAGGAAACATTGTTGCAGAAACATTGTTGGGGAGGCAAATGTTTTACAGTTTAGCCACGCGGGAAACATCTGCCTCAAGTCAAAAACATTTTTGCTTCCCGGACACAAATTTAATTTGCTTCCGAACCACCATGGAAACGATGTTGTCTAGTTTATGCGTATACGTGACACTTTGTTCACGGAACATTGTTTCCTCATTTAGCCACCCGGAAATTAAAGCAAAACATTTTGCTTGCTTCCCGCTAGTTTAGCCACCTACGAAAGAAGACAAGGTACCTGCCTCGTACCCAGACGCCTCTCTCTTGTTTTGGGGGACATGGGCGCGCAAGGCAGGAAGGGAAGGTGCTCGTCACCAGTCACTGCGCTCGCTTTGTTCTCGCTTTGTTACAGAGAAAATCGAGGCGCCTGAGGAGGAGGCTGACAAGGTACAATGTTCCTGCAACAATGTTTGCTAGTTTAGCCAGGCCTTTAGACACATCAGAAAAACTCTGGCAGAACAGCTGTAGCTGGAGTTGTCACTAAAGTTTCGCCAAACTCTCTAGTTTCTTTAAATAATTACCCTGGTCAAACAAACACGAGTATTTGGCTGTTTTCTGTTTTGGTGAAAACGGTACAATAGCTATATAATTATGACCAGGGCGCTTTACTTTCCATTAGTCAGAACTGGCCGGCCAGACCTGCATTATCGAGAATAGAAAACTTTGTTAGTCAGATTTGTTCTGTCAAATCAGTCAGTGCATAAATATTATATACTGTTGTGGTGGATTTGTGGGAAAATCTCATGGAAAAGGCTTATTTCACATTCAAATCCACCGGACGGGCCGGCCAGTTCCGATTAATAGCTACTAATGGAAAGCGCCCTAAGGACCTTCGATCACACGCGAAATGCACTTAGTACACCAAAATGAATTGCAATAAGTTGCAAGTTTTTCTTTGCGAATTGTCAAAGACACAGCACAGAGTTTCAAAACGCTTGCCCGTGTTTTTCAATTTAAGATGATAGCCTGGCTTGTGCATGCGTACCGTTAATATATATATTTTTGCAAATTAACTATAAAATGGTGAGGGCCCGGATTGAAAATTTTCCTAATAAAATTTTTTTGGCCCCTGGCGAATATGAGGCCTCATTTATTCGTTCCACAAATTCGTATTTTTAAATGTCATATGTTTAGACTTGCCACCTATTCTAAATTACTTTACACCAAAATTACAATACAATACAATACATACTTTATTGACTTTCCCCCTAGAGGCTTTTCAAAGACAATGAAATAAATACAATAATAATTTAAAACTACTTAACACTCTAAGATGATATTCATACTTAAAATTAATTAACTAGGATTAAGAATCTATAAAATCTTTGATAAGTTTACGTTTAAGATAAAACTTAAAAGCAGATACTTTCTCGAGAGTTTTTAGAGAGCTATCCATGGAGTTCCAGATACTGACTATTCTGTAGTAAAACGTCCTCTGACCACTGGCAGACTTGAAAAGAGGAATGTGTTCAGGAATTGTGTGATTCAGTTCTAAGTAGCCTCGCTTTCAGAGACTGCCTTTAACGAACTGGTTTTCCTGACTCGATCTGCTTCACACAAATTTTCCGTCGCGCTTGTCAATTCAGAAGAGTCCTTGCGTCTAGGCTGCTTTTTGCTTGTGCTCGACTCATAGCTCTCCTTGGAAACGAGGGAAATCTGAGCATTTTGATTTTGTTTTCTCATGCTGCGAAATCTTTGTTGGGCTAGCAAAGGCACAACGGGGAACGAACCGGTCTTTCTTTTCCAAGGTACTTCATCGGCTCTCAGTCGGTTCATTTCATCTTCCGACCAGTCCCGAAGTTCGTCGGCAGTTCGGTATGTGTCAGGTAGGGGTTTGGCAGAGGCGCGGAATGTATCCAACTGCTGTTCTCGTTGCAGCTCTAACAGCTTCGGCAAAGCACTTGTTGTTGTCGATTTTCCTGTGAATAGTGAAAGTATAAATTTTCTTGTTGATTACAATTCTTCACTTGGGTATTACGAACAATGCGGACAATGTTTTAGGCCTTAAATCTGTGTGGGTCTTAAGGACGCTGGTCCAGACATAACACTTGTCGCAGTCTTAATCGAGTCTTAAGTGTGATGTTGCGAAGTATATCTTTTGTCCTGCAAGATTGTTGCTTGCATTGCGTGTATGAACGTTAAGGTGATTCCACGGTATTGCATTGCGCATCCTTTCTGCGCATAAGTTTTCGCGTCATTTAGCGCGCGCACGAGCGCGCGCGCACACAGAACACTTCGAGATTCCCTTCAGGCTAAGCTCGGTAGGGAAATAAATGGTCGTTTTCTCTTGAACGAGCACGGTGACCCCCATTTTTAATGCATTAATTTAAATGTCAAACTGTTGTCTACAATATATCGCGATTTAAAAAAAAGTTTAAAATTCTACATTGGGATATTTTAATTTTAATGCCGTAAAAAACACGTTTTTAGGTAGTGCCGTTAACGTGCGCACGGAGCAAAATCTTAAATTTCTTTCATTATCTTAATTCCTGTACAATAAGAACAGTTTTTAATATAAGATAAAAGTCCTTTTTGTTGAACTAGGCTAGTTCTTTAATGCAAAATGATTTTTTTTCTGGAGACAATAGCGATCCCCATTTGGATTACTAGGGTTCCTAATATATATCTCGCGGGTCGTATATTTACTAAAATGCCCATCCATTTTACACAAAAACTAGCGCGGTGACCCCCATTTTTATTTCATTTTTTTAATGCTCATAACATAATTGTAACCTGGACCAAGTTTCAGAAAATTTTTAATTGCGTTCGACGAAGGAGAACGCATACTAATCGCGTCGTTTGCCCGATGTCAGTCCCGCGGGTTCTATGGTTCAGTCCCGCGGGTATCGATCGCCTGATGCCATAACCGTTTGAGACTTTTTGGACTGCTACAAGTGACCTCGACCTCGTGCAGAGGGCCTCAATCTCATGCATATCAAAATGGCATCGAATTTGCATTTTTTGTGTAAAAAAAATTAATGCGTGGAACGTGTACCCGAAGTTAAAATAATACTGAAAATGTCATGGAAAGCATATCATCCAGGGAAGTAGAGTTTAAGTCAGCCATCGAACTCGACAAAGGTGGAAATCGAGTGAGTCATTTCGTGTGTCGCTTTGAAGTTTAGTACGTCCGCGCGAAAATCCTCCCACATTGACTTTCTTTGTAAAACTTTCACCGCTTTGAGATAATGAGTTACCTATGTCAGAAATGTAATAAAATTGGGGGTTACCGGCCATTTAAAAGCTGCAAGCGAAGTTAACGCAACGGCGACCATCAGCGCGCGCTTAATTATTGCGACATGAATTACGTGCGCAGTAAGGATGCGCATAAACAACGTACTTGTCCATGTTCTTCGATGTGCTTGTGTTCGCGTCTTTGGAGGTCAGTCGTGTAAAGTGGGCGAATAAAAGGCACACAAAATTGTCTCGAACGCACTCCGCTAATCCATGATTATTACTAGTACTCCTTCTATTTCAGTGGAATCACCTTAAGAATGTTTATCTAAATCTGGATCGAATGCGCGCGCAATAAAGGGTTACCGTGCGGAAGAGATATAAGAAAAAAAAGGGTTAGGATTTACGAGTTGAAGAGTAGAAAAGGGTAGAAAAAACTGTCATTAAGGGTTACTCAATCCAAGGGTATAGAAAAGGGATGCAGTGTGTCTATTTGTAAGCAAGTGAAGGGGTACCATTTTCTATGGAAGGTGTAGGAAGGGTTACCTTTTTCGAATAAAAATAGTATCTATAAGGGTAAGGGCTTGGGCATATTGGTGGAGCCTCCCCGTATAAAAATACGTCGAGTACCCCTCGCCTAGGGTTTGATTACGTATTTGTAAACCGTCGGAATTTGCTTTTGTATAGTCACGCCGTCTGATGAAAGTTCGAACTTTGGATAATATATCGCGCAATAGCTGCACTGTTTAGCCAGGTGTTTACTGGAATGCCGTGAATAGACTGTTTTGTTTGCGCAATTGAACTTACTAGTGTGAAAAGGCGGGTTGTCTGGTTTAATCTTGTCGTGTGACGTTTTTTCCTGGTGCGAGGGTGGTTCTTTAATGTGAACAGTCAGTGTGAGCTGTTTTGCAACGTCGGGGAACTTTGCACTGTAAAAAGCAAAATAAAATTTGTCAGGTTGCTGAAATATTATATATACGTTACCATGAAAAAGAAAACTGGAATTCTATTAGATCACGTTCTCGCCTTAAAAGAAAGACATGGTAAATAAATTTTAAAAAGTAGCCTAAATTTCAGACGTCTTCCTCTGGTTATGCGCTCCCGAGAGGAGACGACGCAGGCTTGTTTAAAAAGTGACATAAAAGGCGTGCGCTTCGTTGAAATATTGTTTTAAGTTCATATTACATAAATTGACTTCAGCATTTTACCTGAAGTAAGTTGATAGCTTCCTAGGCTCACGCACTGTCCACGTGCGTCTCCATTCTTCGGCATTTTTGAACACCTGATCGTCGCGTGCGGCGGTGCTAGCTTTACCGCTGTCTCTGAGTAACTCGGCGCAGTCCAAATGTCCAAACCTTTCTGCTAATATCAATGGCGTTTCGCGGGCGTTATTTCTCTGATCGATATCTAAGCCATATTTCCTCATCTGTTCAATAACCATCCGTGTTATCAAGTAATTTCCCGAGGCAGCCGCATGATGTAAGGCTGTATTTCCTTCAATGTCTTTATCGAGCCAATGTATCTCCCTCTCCTGTATAATGACCTCGACTAACTTGGTGCGCTGTTTTATACAAGCGTAACAAAATACTGAGATTCCAAACTGGTCTTTGTGGTGGATTCCAGCCCCATGTCGGAGCAAAAGACTCCCCAGGGACACCCCCAAAGGTTCATTGTTAAGGTCGCAGACGAGGCGCATGGGAGTACGCATGCGTGAATCAGCTCTGTTTACGTTGCATCCCACATTTGTAAGAAGACGGACCTGCCGGGGATTACGGCGAATTATTGCCTGATGAAGGGTTGACATGCTCCGCATTCGATTCAAAGATGTTACAACTGTGAAACCTGCTGTGATATTCTTCTTGACCTAGAAAATAACATACCACACTGTGTTATTTAAAGCAGGAAGATGGGATCGGTCGACGATATTCTTTAATCAATCAGAATTTTTACCTCTCGTTCGTATTGTTGCTATATCCACTTAAACACTTCAGCCATCTTTCATGTGCAAACATAAACCGGGGTGGAGCATAGTGTCCCAGAAATGCTGTATTCTTCAGATTCCTTACAACTGCATGCTAAATATATGTTGACCTAAAGTGATTGACTCAAAACAATCGAGGACCAAACAAATCGCAGTACAGTCCTGGGAAAGTACAGTTAAGACTTTAAAACGTTTGTGATAATGCATTACTGAATAATGTTTTTTGTATAAAATAGTACTAATTTTTATTCGGCTGAAAACCAGTTGTCGAGAGTAGAGCTATCCTGGTAGCCCGAAGTCTCATTTTTGGTCGCCCGAAGATCGCCGGGTGAGAACGAACTATAAACCAAATGTTCCCAAATATTATCCCAATATTAAATTTCCAACTACACGACCCTTGTTCTGCAAATTGGCTTACGATTTTAAAATACTGTCAAATTCGATTCCCCTTAGATCATTCTCGACTCCAGAACTCTTTCACGCATGTGCGCTGTCGCCGTCAGTCACGTGCAAAAGATAAGAGTTCTGGGGTCGAGAATGCCCTGGGCACGAGGTTGGAAAATGCCCTAATTTTAACGAAGATTTTCCGAAGGAAGTGCGAACGATTCTGAAATATAAAGACATTTTACAAAAATAATTTTCCGTATTCGGCTTCATGTCTGATAGATCATTCATTAATAAGATCCCACTAAAATTAATTCTCAAATCTGTTCTAAATAAATTGAAAGAATTTTCCTTTTTAATCAGGAGTTTAATTAGTGTCATTGTTTTTCCTGTAACTAAAAATAAATTTTGCACAGTTAAGGATTACAAGAGTATTAGTTTTGGTTAAAAATACCAAGTTTTAACAAAGATGTTTTTATGCGAATTTCAGCCAATATCTTTCTCTTTTTACTTCTACTGAGGGCGTACGCTAGGAACACACTCCGAAGCATGGAGAAGTTTAAGTTTAACTTAAATGAAAACAAATTCGAGACAAACAGCAGAAACTGTTATTGCAAGAAGTTCTTTAGCAAGTAACTCTCGGGTAAAAATTTCTTGTTCTCGAACTATCCTGTGTTACTAAAATTGGAATTCAATCTGTTGAATTCAAAGAAATTCCTACCTCTTGTAGTTTCCACGCAGTAATCTGTGAATTTAGCTTTGTTTCGATGAAGGAAAAACACTTTGTTGGTTTCCTGTCAAGTGAGATGTTACCATGGTGAAATCAAGTCTGCAACGGAAGCCTTCGATATTTTGCGTCAAAATTATTGGTGCCGTTTGTTTGCTGTGGTTAGTGTTCAAAGCAAGTGAAACCAAACTTCGTTGCTTTGATTTGAGGACAACGTGCAACTAATTAAGCTGTGAATTCATGCTGGTAAATTATTGACTAGTTTTCCGGTCCACAACTGAATTATTAATACAACTAACAGTACTCCCTCATTATTTCTTGTTTGTAGGTTTTGTTGTGGTTGGGCGGGTATCACTATTATAATTAAACGTGTGAAGAACTTATTCCATCCCAAAAATACGAGAAGAAAAACTTTGGGCGATCGCCAATCACTTATCCTAAAATACGGAGACCATTTTGAATACATATCTTGTTGCATTGCGATAACGTTGTCGTAGAAAAAGAGCACAAATGATAAAAGGTAAATAGGAATTAATTTGTCATTTAAACTACATTCTTGGATTTTGAATGATTTCAAAAGCGGCACTTAAGTATAATAGCGGAGCTCCCCTCGCAGAGCGAAGCCCCATAAGCATAGAGAAAGGACAACCATGCATGCATACAAATAGGAGAACCATGCATTAGATTGTTTCATGGTCATCATGGCTAGCGGCATGGTTAGCGGGCGCGTGCGCTCTACGACGTTCGACGTAAGACGTTGTCGCTCAACATGGCGGCCATACTCCAGAAATAGGTTAACGTTGACGTTAAGGTTAACGTCAGCCTACATCTTTGATATGGGCATCCATACTATGGTCAATTGACAACTGTCAATACAAGGCATCCGCTGACCAGTATCTCATGACCATATCGAGGTCGCGTGTTTCTTTTTAAGTTGACCTCTATTTTATTCTGACAATGGTAGTGAATTCAGATTTGAATAAAGGGCACCGCAATTAACTGGGGAGCTCCGCTTTTATACTCGGATAAATCAATTTAATAAGCTCGTACGGCGCGCAATTTACGTACGTTTCAACAACAAGACTTGAAACATTTTTTTTTGTACAGCGTCTGCAAAAAGGTGACGTGGGCCTTTTAATGAAGCTGAAAAGCATAGCTTCTTTTCTGTGCATTAAATAATTAAATAACTAGTTACTAGTAAGGTAAAAATAACGATAGGGAAACCCTTAAACCTTGACACATTCAATAAAAAATCACCCTTACCGGTTTTCATTCTTTTTAATGATACTCAACAGGACTCTGAAGGGAATGGGCGAGGGGGGATTATTCCCAATTCACAGCCTAAATTTTGCCCAAACCCCATCTCCCAGCCTATTTTCTTGCCCAAAGCACAGTCCCATTTCCACTTTTTTGGCTTGTGATTTCCAGACTCAGTATTCCAAATCAAATAACCGGCACGCATACATGCATGCACAGGCGATGACGCTTTACAATGTTGATCCCAGAAATTGCATTTTTTATTTATTCTTATTTTTGATTTGCTTTAACTACAAAACGAACTTGCAATACATTACATACGTTGAGTATAATAAAATAAGCACATTTAATTATTATGAACTTCATCATTTGGCAACAGAAAGGCCCAGGATTGATTTCCACACCTAGTCGATACTGAAGATTGTGTGACATTTGCGTATTGAAATGCAATCAAGTCAACCCCGCGCGCTAACAAGAATCACTTACGTGTATTTATGCAACTAATGTTAAACCATAAAAAGTTGATGTTTTTGAACGGTTATTTTGCATAACAATTTTAAGTTTTCGCGTAATACATTCTTTTCGTTGACACCTTTTGTGAAGTTATTTTTATCATCAAACACTTATTTCATCTTTGATTACGATATCAATTATATACTGATTTTTGGGAATGTTTGAATTGAGTGCAATTTTGGTTGAAGTTATCTTTCTTATCTAGTGTGTGTTTTTTTGTAACGAGAGTCAAGGTTTCTTGTGAGTTAGTTGCCGGAAAACAGTTTTGTTCGACTATTGAATGACAAAGTAAATTCATAATAATTACTCATTCCTAGGTAACCTACACTATCAACCATTGTTTAAGAACAAAAGACATACTTGTTTGCTTATTTATGATTAAATAGATCTTGACCTTTTTGACCTTAATTTGGTCAACCACGGATTCTTTCCTGGAATAACTTGTTTCTGACCTTAAGTTGTTTTGTACACTTGTATTCGGTGATATTTTTCTAGCAGGAAACCTTGACCTTATTTTTCCACGTTTTGTAAGGACAAAGAACCTTTTTAACTATTGTACAATGTTTATCCACTTTTTTGTACATCCTTGTTTGAACAGCCATGTACGCAAACATTCTTTTAAATTCGGCTTGCACAAACGACTGCTCTGAACTCGTAAACAACTTAGTATTCATTTATGGAAAGGGGTCGGACTGTAGTTACCGAATAACACGCCCCTTCTTCTTCGATTTTAGTGGAAAAGTTGTTGTTTGAACTTGTTAACAAGAAAACCTATTTTCGGCTCTAACTGTACAACTGTATTACCTGTAACTGTTTTTGTTGTAGAAAAACAATGTTTGTAATTTTTACATAGCTCGCGCTGTTTTATTTTGGCCAGTTCACGTTTGGTTCGTAACGAAATTTTGGAAAGAAAAGCGTTTTCGACATCGCAATTAGCTCGAAGGTTTACCTTAAACGCGCAGTCGTACTTCAACGAAAACTAACTGCGCAAGTCATTACGTAAGCCTAGACACATCAAATTTGGCGTTTTGACAGAGATTGACAGTTAAAGAATCTGCCATCATAAAAGAGCGCGAGCTGCTTTACACACCAGAGAATTTAGAACAACATTGTCAGTAAAGGTTCTACGCCTGAGGTAGAGTTTATTAAAGAAGATTGAATCAAGACGAGTTGACGGTCATTGCTGTTAAAGTGGGAACTGCTAGTCCCCCTTAAAAGCCGCTTATAACATTGGAGGAGAAGCCCGAGTTCGCCCGTGTACTGAAGACGTTTTTCTTGTGGTGAACGAATCTGATCGCCTTTCTGCGTTGCGTTCCGTGGTGGACGACCGTAGCTACGGCCATCTTTTCGAAAGCCGGTGACCACAGTGTACAATCCAATCACACTAGTACTGTGCCCATCCTTGCCAAGTACTGATTGGACTACAATTACAGATTACCTGCGGCAAGATTTTCCTTACTTCCAAATTGTTTTTCTTTTAACATTAACTGAAAGCTTGTTAAGCCTTTCCGAGAAGAGGCTGGCGAGAGAGCGTCTCAGGATCCCGAGTGAGCGACTAAAAACATAAACTTCGTTACTGGAACAGAGCCTTAGCGGGAAAAATCGAGTACCATTGGTGTCCCTTTTATAACCAAGAAGAAGTCCACGCATTCATCTAAAGAACTTTTCACTGGACACTGAATGTATATTTTTGTGTTGACGTTACTAACAATGGGAACTGTTGTCACTGTGTAAGTGTAAAGCAGTATGTTTACTTATGTTTTTGTATTTTTAACTAGTTGTTCGTTACTGCCTATTTTGTTTGAACTAGGAAAATTTGTAGTTTGTCTTTTTCACCAATTTTTGCTGATCCTTCCCAGTGTTTTTCTGACATCTTTTTCTCAACTTCGTGCGCGACTTGATTACTCATGTTTTTGCTCCAATTTTATGAAACAGTCCTTTAAATTGGCTTGCACGAAGCGAAAGTCTGTTTTTAAACAACCTAATGCAAATACCTTGGGTGAACGAACTTGTCAAAATTCTTGGGAATTACTTCAGGATTTCAAGGCAGAACTTAAAACAATTTTCGAACTGTGTTGTAATAATAATCGCCAACAACTTGACAACCTCGCCCAAATCTTAGAAAAACTAGAGCGCAAAACTCATATCCCGAACTTTTCTCTGGACAGCTTTCATGGAAATAATTTTGATCAGGATCCAGTTGTTTGGTTAGATGAATTTGATCGTTTTTCATTTCTTCACCGCTGGTCACTTACAGATAAACTCACTGTTTTGCCACTTTATTTAAATGGCGTCTCTAAAACCTGGTTTTATAACCTGTCTACTGAAACAAAGAATAATTGTGTGCTATTTACGGAAGCTTTTCTTGCTCGTTTTAATTCTGACGCAGTACAATTGTTTATTTGGCAACGACTACGAAATCGCAAACAAAAAGAATCAGAGTCTGTTGACCAATACGCATCTGATATTTTACGTTTTAGCAAGCGATTGCATCTAAGTGACGTGGAGACTATGCGACATTTTATCAATGGTTTACTGCCTGATTTGCAAAGTTATGTTCTTTTGAAACAGCCAAATTCATTTGCATCAGCTGAGGCAGAGGCCCGGCTCAAACAAATGGTAAATATTTGCTATTCTTCGCCAGCTGATCCATTTGTGACTTTCGCCGATTTTGCTAAACACGCAGCTGACCCGATTCTCCCAGAAAAAACTGAGACACATGAAAATCAGGACAAAATTTCAGACCAAGATTTGCGCTGTGCTCCCAATTCACGCCGACGATTGCAATCTCATTATTACGGAGGAAAACACAAACGTTTCAATGACAAATCTATACGCAATTATTGTCAGCAGCCTAGTACGGAAAACTGAAACGGGCCCTTCCGTGTCGAGGGTCGGTTGGGCCTAGTGACATGTTTTATTCTCCTCGTACCCTTCCATCAATAACCAATTCTGCTATCAGAGATATTGATACAAATAGCGCTATTCAAACTACAAAATCTGCAAGAAATATTAGGACTTTCAAACCTTCACATTTTTCGCATGGTGATTACGATTTGTCAGAGCATGGTTATTTCACAGATTTGTCTTCTAGTGCACAAGACTTACCAAGCGAGAAAACGGCCGATCTCAATAAGTTTGGAACACTAGGTTCAAGTGTACATGATGACATCACAACTTTCAATGCTCACCAACCACGTGTCGCTTATCACAGTTTAGTAGAAAGTGATTTACATCATCGACGAAAGAGAAATTCTCTACGTTGTGTATCAAAAGAAACAAAGGGCAGTGTAGCCCCTACTAAGGAACAATCACAAGTGATGAATGAAATACAAACTTCACATGTTAATCCAATTGACCAAAAGTCTGAGTGCTATAATACTGCGACAAACCATACAATCAGTCCGCAGAATTCGGATATTGTAAATGATAACTTAGCTTCGGTAATCACACCAACTATGCGCGCAATTAACACCGATGCTTCGTTATTTTTGCAAGCATGCCAACCATCTGCTCTTGATTTGAAAAGAGAAAGTAGGGAAAATAAATTTGACAACTCTCCAAATTTACCTTCATATGAAGAAGCACTTTCATTGCCTAGTTTGGAAGAGTATTTACACTGCAACAATAGAGTTCTCCTTCAAAACAAACAAAATGGACAGTTTATGACTTTTCCAAAGGAGCATATCCCAGTAAGTGATGAATTCGATCAAGTCTATGTTAGTGTAACAAACCCAACCATTACAATTACATCAAATTCATACGGGGACATGAATGGACAGAACAAATTATTAGTAAATCGATTTGAAAACAATTTAGCTACTGCGGCAAATTTGGTCGACCGTGATTTAAGTGAAAAAGTGGAACAATGTGTGTATGACCATAGTATTATTGAACAAAATGGCAACAATGAACAAGACATCAGTTTTTCTCAAAGTTCCAAAAGCAAAAATTTCAGCACAGAAGCAAAACTATTATCAACGCAGATTTTACCTTTTCCAAGTTTAAATGAGAGTATACCAAATTATGTTGCCAGAGACAAAGAAAACGAAATCAATAAGAGTATAAGTTTTAAAAGTGATGATGCTCAAGAAAGTCACGATTTAAATGTTCACACAAGTTCAATGGAAAATAATTGTGAGAATCCATTGGTAGAAAAACGGCGACCGTTCGATTATAGACTTACGAAATCCACTGGTAAGGTACCCCAAATTCGTCCGAACCATGTTCAAAACTCCATTAAATTTAATTCCGTGGTTAAAGTTCTTCCAAGTACAAGAAGTAAAGCACCCAAGCGTGAATGCCAAGTTCGTTCTTCCGTTACCTCACCGCCTCCTTATTATTATAAGTTGCCACGAGATCCTAAACCTCCAGATAAGTTGCTTATTTGATTGGAATGCATCATTGAACGGCTTTGCGTCTTATGATCAAGAATGTTTCATTCATAAAAACACTAAAAAGATCTGTTAGAAGGCAATCAACACCACAACACAATTACAAAACACAAAACCAAAACAAAACAAAAGACAATACGACAAAAAGCATATCAGCCAAATGCTGTTGTCACCGTTTGCGATGTTTTTAGGTTTCGATTCGTTCTCATTTCTTATTTTGTTTCATATTAAACGTTAACCAAGCAACAGGAGTTGCTTCATCTAAGCGTGGAGGAATGTTAAACCATAAAAAGTTGATGTTTTTGAACGGTTATTTTGCATAACAATTTTAAGTTTTCGCGTAATACATTCTTTTCGTTGACACCTTTTGTGAAGTTATTTTTATCATCAAACACTTATTTCATCTTTGAATACGATATCAATTATATACTGATTTTTGGGAATGTTTGAATTGAGTGCAATTTTGGTTGAAGTTATCTTTCTTATCTAGTGTGTGTTTTTTTGTAACGAGAGTCAAGGTTTCTTGTGAGTTAGTTGCCGGAAAACAGTTTTGTTCGACTATTGAATGACAAAGTAAATTCATAATAATTACTCATTCCTAGGTAACCTACACTATCAACCATTGTTTAAGAACAATAGACATACTTGTTTGCTTATTTATGATTAAATAGATCTTGACCTTTTTGACCTTAATTTGGTCAAACACGGATTCTTTCCTGGAATAACTTGTTTCTGACCTTAAGTTGTTTTGTACACTTGTATTCGGTGATATTTTTCTAGCAGGAAACCTTGACCTTATTTTTCCACGTTTTGTAAGGACAAAGAACCTTTTTAACTATTGTACAATGTTTATCCACTTTTTTGTACATCCTTGTTTGAACAGCCATGTACGCAAACATTCTTTTAAATTCGGCTTGCACAAACGACTGCTCTGAACTCGTAAACAACTTAGTATTCATTTATGGAAAGGGGTCGGACTGTAGTTACCGAATAACACGCCCCTTCTTCTTCGATTTTAGTGGAAAAGTTGTTGTTTGAACTTGTTAACAAGAAAACCTATTTTCGGCTCTAACTGTACAACTGTATTACCTGTAACTGTTTTTGTTGTAGAAAAACAATGTTTGTAATTTTTACATAGCTCGCGCTGTTTTATTTTGGCCAGTTCACGTTTGGTTCGTAACGAAATTTTGGAAAGAAAAGCGTTTTCGACATCGCAATTAGCTCGAAGGTTTACCTTAAACGCGCAGTCGTACTTCAACGAAAACTAACTGCGCAAGTCATTACGTAAGCCTAGACACATCAAATTTGGCGTTTTGACAGAGATTGACAGTTAAAGAATCTGCCATCATAAAAGAGCGCGAGCTGCTTTACACACCAGAGAATTTAGAACAACATTGTCAGTAAAGGTTCTACGCCTGAGGTAGAGTTTATTAAAGAAGATTGAATCAAGACGAGTTGACGGTCATTGCTGTTAAAGTGGGAACTGCTAGTCCCCCTTAAATCCCGCTTTTAACACTAAGCAACTTATCAAACAAAACATTTTAGATCAGCTAAATCAGCAACTGGGTAGAAATTCTTTTAGAATTCTGGCTTCTCGTACAAATAGGAATACGGATACCGTCACTGTTTTATTTTTAATGGTTTGAGATAAATATTATCAAATGCAGAAAAGATGGCGAGTCGCGAAGGAAAGAGGAAATAACGTTAACCTAAACTTACATATATTATCGATAACAATGCACGCCAAAACAAACAAAGATCAGATAGCTCACCTTTCCGATCTAATCAAGATACTGCCATCGGTTGGCCTTTGTATACTGGAACGGTCTCAAAAGCTATGACACTAACCGGCCTTCACTTGTCAAATTCTTATCGCGTATGCCGATTTTGACGAATACACGTACAACGGTTAAAAAGTTCTGTAAGCGAGCTCACAATTATCCAGTACATCATTCTCTCCTGACCCCAAACCTCCGTTTTACTGTAGAAATCAAACGCGTTTTGCATGATGGACTCTCTAAGTTGATTCATACTCATGACAATCAATATGGCGTACCGAAACTGAGTAAACAATCAAAGTGCATAGTTCCAGAGTAATCGTAACATTGCCCGTCCACGGGCCACAACATATAGGCGTCATCGCCTAAAAATTGAAAACAAAAGTAGACAAATCCCAGTTCCCATTTTACCCCTTTCAGACTCCTCTTTGAAGTACACAACATCGAAATCGTCTTCACAAAATATCCGGCTTTTAATTCCCAAGAAACAATTGACATAATTTCAGACAACAATAAAAATGTCAAGCAATGTTGGCGTGCAAGTCAAGTAGTTTATTTATTGCGAGAAAATAATTAATTTTAAACCCCGACCGTGAACAATACAAAATCATAGACCACTGCCGAGAGGGGCGGGTAAAGGAAAACAAAAAATCTAGATTAACGATGGCAAACGGAAGTGCGTCATTGTGACTGTCTTTTATAACCAGATAAACCAGTATCCCGTTTATCTTACACACAAACGTTGCCTACTATTGTTCTGAACTCTTCAGAGGTTTTCCTTGTGGAGGAAAAACGGACACATAACAAAAGCTCTGATGCATCCTTACAAACATTGCCGAGTATAAAGATCTGTAAGGGTTCGAGAGAGTGCTAATTAGTTGACAGTAATCAGCTATTGAAGACTGGGTTTGCTGGCTGCTGCTTTTCCCGTTAGATAAAATGTCGTTGCTTCACCAAGTCCCTGTCATAGAAAACGAAATTTGGTTAGCCTGTTGTTAGGAGAAAATTTGCCAATAAATGATTTTTTAAAAACTATATATATTTTGTTACAACGATTTTAGTAACCGAGGAACAAAAGCAAACAAACATGGGCAAGTTAACATTTCATGGTCGGTCATTTGGTCAGTGGGTGGATGGGAAGGGTCGGTGGATGGGTCGGTTGATGGGTGGGTCGATTGCTTTGTGGGCGATGGATCAGTTGGTTGGTCGGTGGGTGGGTCGGTTGGTCTTTGGGTCAATGGGTTGGTTGGTGAATGGATGGGTGGGTGTGTTGGTAAGTTCTTGGGTAGGTGGATGGGTGGGTCGGTCGGCAGTTCAGTCGTTAGGTCCCTGGTTTGGTCGGTCGGTCAGCCAAGAAAAAGGTACAAGCCATCATGGTATTTAAACACTCACCTTTATGTTAACCAGTCCTCTCTCTTCCAGGTTATAGCCACCCAACTTATCCAGGATTAACTTGCACGTGAAACTTACGTGAATCCTTTGAGCTGAAAATCGAGAAAATGTTCTTGTTCAGCATACCACATTGTTTTTATATCTTCTACAGCCACTAAACCATAGTACGTTGGGATTTTACTGAGGTATAAAATCGTGTAAGCAAATCTTCGTCTATTGCACTGAAAGTCCAACTTTTTAGCTTTCTAAGTGTTTTCATGCTGTGGGAAACCCGATTTTGCAAAATTAATATTTGTCATTTACCATATACACTTGTCAGTGAAACGCTTTTTTTTGAAATGAAGTATTTGAATTTTTATATTTTCAGAAGTGTCAAACTGTTACTGTTTTTTTCACAATTCTTGGATTTTTGTTTTATTTTAAGGACCCCAATAGATAAGATTCTTATTCATTTCATACCAGCTCCCGCCTCTGCCAACTGACTTGTGGTGCTCACAATTTCTCCAAATATGTCATAACGTGGCTTCTTGAGGCCAACCACCCCTGCAACACAGGGGCCTGGGAAAGAAAGAAGGTGACAGAACTGAGACGACATTTTCATTTGCTCACCTATAAGTGCTTACTTACTTACTTGCCTCATTAATTAATTTATCTATTTCTTGCTTTAATCTTATTAATAGTTTTATTAATTAATTGACCCCTATCATGTTGCACATTATACGCTTGTTAAAAGTGTTTAAAAACATAGTAACGGCCGTTTTTATGCTAGAGACGTTAAAGCTGTCTTAGACGTTAAAGCTGTCTCGAGACGACATTAACGTCGAGTATAAAAACGGTAAATAAAACAGACGCCTTTAACGTCTGATGGCTTTAACGTCTTTTCGTAAGAGCGTCTAAACGACGCTCTTATCGGAAAGCTTTAACGCCTCAGACGTTAAAGCCGTCTAGTATAAAAACGGGACGTCGTTAACTAGTATAAAAACAGTAAATAAGACAGACGCCTTTAACGTCTGATGGCTTTACTTCTTCTTGTCCAGTATCCTCCGAGTGTCGAAGCCAGTCTTTTTTATGTCTTTTTTCTGAAAAGCTGTCTATTAAGTGCGTCCCGTTTTTATACCAGACTCCTTTAACGTCTTAGACGTTAAAGTCGTCTGGCGACATTATCGTCTCTAGCATAAAAACAGCCAATACTGCGTACGGAATGATGAAAAAAACCAGCAAAACAAAAGGTTTAAAACAACGGATTAAATTCAGAATACAGTACCTTGTTAAGTCAGGATATCAATAAGAAAATCTTGATTAACCAAACTTTTATTTAGCTGCGAGAAAATGCAATTAAAGCGGGAGGCTTTGTTCGTCAGTTCAAAACTTCTGTATGTTTTTTCCAATCACTTTCTCCTTCAGATATTCTTTGGCTGGTTTAACTGCCTTCGTTAGTTTGTACATTTTTATAAACCTCTTTCTCTATACTTTATGGTCAAATGCGATACTCGACGGAATTTTTACCATTTCTGTATGGCCAGTCTACACTGGAAATGGTATGCATAATTTTCTGTAGGCTCTTGAAATAGAGAAATACAGTTATGAATATAAGCTTTCAGCTCACAAAAGTAGTCTTAAAACACATTATGATGTGGCTTAATGATGTTTTATGATAATGCTTACCGGAGTGAATTCCAATCCTAAACTGTAACGTTCGATCCTGCATGTGGCTGATTTTAAATTCCTTTAGATATGTGACAAGACGTAAGGACATGCTGGCTATCTCACCAGCGTGTTTTATTCCGTTCCTCTCCGGAAGACCAGATACAACAAGATAGGAATCACTACTTGTTTCAACCTGTACAAAAAAGGAAATTAAAGTAACAAAAACATAGAAACACACTGACATACACACATACAGACGGACAGACAGACAGACAGTTAGACAGAAAGACAGTGTGAGTGAGTGAGTCGCCTCTATTTTAAAACGGTAGTTCCATAATTAAGTTACAAAATACAGTCGAAGCTCTCTTAACGGACACTCTCGTAAGCGGACAGCTCTACTTACGGCCGCCTGGTTTGAAACCCCGTTTTTAACTTCCATACAAACTCTGTATTTTTACATTCTCGTAAGCGGACATTCCCGTAAGCGGCCGCGGACACTTTCAGAGATAACGAGTTAGACTTTTTCTTTGTTTTTGAGCTCCCGTAAGCGGACACCCCAAAGAAAATCCTATAAACAACCTCTGTATCTTGTTCTTACCAATCAACTTTACATCGCCGTTCGTCACAATGATTTTACAGTAATTACAGTAACATATTTCAGTGCTTGTTTTGTCGTCATCCACGTCCGGTTACATTTCGAAACACCACTTACACTTACGGAAAGCTCCTGTAAGCGGCCATTTATCCCTTACAACTCTAGTGGCCGCTTATGAGAACCATTCTCGTAAGCGGCCAGCTCCAGTTACGGACACTTTTTTCGCGTCCCGAGGGTGTCCGCTTACGAGAGCTTCGACTGTAACTTCTTTACGTGAAAGCCGTCTTTTAAGGTAAGTAGATACGCTAAAAACATGTACAAGTAGTAAAATAGTAAAATCTTAGGTCAACAGTTTTCTTGCCTACTGGCAAGACAGACAGACAGATGGACAGACAGTCAGTCAGACAGACAGGCAGACAGAGAGTCATGAGACAGTCATTTAGACAGACAGACAGTCAGACAGACAGACGGACAGACAGACGGATAGTCGGACAGATGGAAAGACAGATACAGGCAGACAGTTAGGCAGACAGGCGATAGCCAGAGGGACAGACGGACGGATAGACTAGAGGATAGGTAGACAGATAAACAGACAAGCAAAGAGGGACACGTGGCCTTTGATGCGGGTTGATTCATTGCCATGCATAACAGATGATTGTCTAAAATCTACAACAGCTACATAATCACCTTTATTAAAGAAAACAAACGTTAAGAGATTGGTTAATTTTTTTACATTACCTTGTAAACATCATATCGCGTCATGACTGTGTCATATAACGCGTGTAGGTCATTAAGTAGATTTATCACCTGAACGAAACAGAATCAACAATCACTCAATCAAGCAATTAATTTATCTATCAATCGATAGATCAAGCACAGTCGGTCGGTTGGTCGGTCGGTCGGTCCGTCCGCCACCCATTTTCAACCCTCTTAGAATACCAAAACAGAGCGCATGGCATTTTAATTTGGTGTACTGAAGAGGCTTAAAAAGGCTAGTGGCGAAGAAAAACAGAAAAAATGGTTAACGAGGATTTTTATTACTCTTATTAGTTTTTGTTAGTTAAAAAAATGGTGTATACATTCGACAAACCTGTATAGGGGAACTTAGTGACGTTATGTTTGAGAATTCGACGATATCACTGTAGAATATAGTGACGCTATCATAATGTTCTGCTTTCACGTCAAGTCCCGCTTTAAGATGGTCTGCAATGCTCCTGGGTCACGAAAAAAGAAAATATTAATAATTCTTACTGTGAACATTGTTAAATAAGCATTTTGCTTCCTCTGTTTAACTCAAGCACATTTTACCATACGCCATGGCTCAATATTTTGGAACTCGCAATCAGATTGGCTAAAGGCGTTGGCAAACGAGGACACATTGTGGCGGACACATTGCTTCTCATTATGTTTTCTTGGGCGAGCAGACGGAGAAACATTTGTTGCAGACACAAAATGTTTCTGAGAGAAATCCGAGAGAAGGCCCTCGGAGGGCGCGCGTGGTTTTTTTAGCACTGTCAGTGGCCGAAAACAAAAATCTGTGAAATTGAATTTGTTACAAAACAATTAGGCTGCTCGTACGCTATTTAGGCGTGGTCTATCTTCGTCTTTATGGAAAGTCCTGCGGTGGTTCTTTAGCGCCATCTTACCTTGGAAGCATCTTGTGAAGAAGTTCATCGGTTTTGTTCTTTTCACTCTGTAATTGTCTTGTTCGTTCATTAACAATGGTCTCCAGGTTGTTTGTGTATTTTTCCATCATGGACAGCATGTTGTCTATGACGCTAACGGTTCTGAAATTTTACACACACAAAAAAGAATGAGACAAAAAGGGAATGAAAAATATTGAAAAAAATTGTTTGCAGGGCCTGGAAAGACAAAATAAATCGTTTGCAAACACGATATGTATAACAAAAAATAGTAAGAATTTCGTAAAAAAAAATGTTTGCAGAGGTGCATAAACTGCAAAAAAAAAAAAAGTTTGCAGAGGAAAATTTTTCACCCCCCCCCCTCCAAGAAAATAATGGTCCGTCCCTAACAGCCATACACTGGTTTTGTTATTCATTTGTTCATGCAAGGGATTGTCAATCAGGGCCGTTGGCAGGATCTTGCATGGGTGGGGTGGGTGCGAGCGCCAGAGGTGCGAGCGTCTCGGGGGGTCATGGGGTATTCTCCCCCGGGGAATTTTGAAAAATGAAGTTGTTTAAGCCCACATTTCCTGCATTCTGAGAGTCGTTTTAATCCTTACTCCCCGATAAGGCGGACCTTTGTGGCCGTGGGTGGGTGCGGACGCACCCATCGCACCCCCCCTGCCTACGGCCCAGAATTTTTTGACTTACTTTCCGTGGTTAATTCTCTTAAGAATTTTAAGGATGCCACTGAATGTGGGTCTTCTTTCAGGGCTCTCATCCCAGCACATCTTCATAAGGTCCATATATGGTGCTGGGGCACTATCAGGAGGCACCTGAGGCCTGCAGTGTGGTTTGATACCCTTTCGTACATAGTAGAGAATTTCTAAAAGAAAAAAAGAAACAAAAATACATTTTTTTCAACAACCTCCCTGCCAACCTAAGAACTTGTAGCGATTTCAGAATTTTTTGCAGGGAAGTCAGAACGCACATTCTTAGGTCAAGATCCAACCAATAGTAGCTTTTAATATTATTTTAGCTATAGGAATTTTTGTCTTTTTATATTAATTGTAATTTTTTTAGCTTTAGGAATTTTTCTCTTTGTCTTTTATATCAAATTGTACTTTTTTTTGTTAGCTATAGGAATTTTTGTCTTTTTATATTAAATGTAAGTTTTTAGCTTTAGGAATTTTTCTTTTGTCTTTTATATCAAATTGTAATTTGTTTTATATTTAGTTAGTATTAACAGGTGAAGAGCCATGTAGTATGGATATACTGTTAATAAACCATTATTATTATTATTATTATTATTATTATTATTATTATTATTATTATTATTATTATTATTATAAACGGTCAAGTAAGAAACAAAGCGAAAAGGAACGAACAATTCTTAAACCAGAATAATTAAAGCGCCTAGAGCGTGATGATTTTTTAATAAATAAGGTATTGAACCGAAAGGGTTTTTCGAGCTCTTTGTTTTTCGTGATGTAAGCAGGTTTCGTAAAGTGAATTTATAAATCATGTGGCCACACTAAAATGTGATGTGTAACCATTCATTTTGAAGCAGAGATCACAATTCATTTGCTTTTAAGATGAAAATTAAACTATTAATTCTCGATAGAGAAGGGCAAAATTATTCGAGAGGACCGTTATGATAAGAAATGGAGAGATGCCTTATTTTAGTAGCTCCGCTGCACCAATTGAAGAGGTTTTAAAACTTTCCAAATAATTGTTAATCATACTAGCCCCATCCAATCGGGAGTTGTAAATACTAACCCTTAGGGCCGAGAAGTGACGTAGAAAAAGGCTTCTCTCTGAGAGCGATCTCTTGTAGTATGATCCCATAGCTGTAAACGTCCCCAAGCAGACTCTTGCTATAACCAGCGGTGGTACGCAAATGTTCAGGCGCAGTCCAGAAAAGGGCTGTGTACGAAACATAATCAAATGATGCCAGATTATTATTTGGTCAGTACAAATTTCGTTTTCTCAGCGATGTGTAAGGTAATTTAGAGAAGGAATTTGAGTTATCAAATCACTCTTGTGTCATTAAAGATGTGAATATTGTTCATCGTGGTGTAAGATAGGAATGAACGTTTATTCGTTTGTCGGCTCTTACTTCGTGTAGAAGACACAGTTCACCTATAACAATAGAGAACAAAAGGACAAAAGAATAAAAACATCCCCATAGGTTTGCGAGGCAGTATTCTTTGTGACGTGTTCTGTGCTTCTACACGAAGAAGGAGCCCGTTTGTCTCACGATAGAATCGCTTGGAGACGTTGATTGCGACGTTTCGACTGCAATACTGCTAGTCTTCATCAGGCGATGAGGTCGATTGTTTACGCGTCGCTATTTATGCACATCTCAAAGCGATTTTATCATGAGACAAGTCACTCTTTTAGGAAAATATGGATATTTGGATTAGAAGAAAATGCAAAGGGAATGGGAAGGGAAATACATAATGTGTGTCTTGAATTCAATCGACGCTACACATCTTGCCAGCCGCGGGGACCCCCTGGCATGTAAATAATGGATGGTCCCTTATTTATCAAAGAGAGAAACTGAAAAAACACGCTAGTTACCAGATAGTGTTTGTAATGTTTCCTCTCGTTGTACGCTGTATTCACGAAAACTTTGCAGACCATAATCAGCCACCTTACAGATCCAGTAACTGTCAACCAACACGTTAGTGGACTTCAGGTTACCATGGTAACCTATTGAAGTCTTGTGCAATTCTTCCATACCCTACAAAACGTTAGTGGAGCAGTTAGCAAAAATGAAAACTGTTTAAAGAAAAGATGATTCTTCAGCCACATTTGTCAACCATGAGGGCGACGCCGACGGCAGCTTCGATTAAAAGCTTACAGTCGAACCCCTCCGGTTACGGACATCTCTGTAATACGGACACCTCCCTATTACGAAAAATTTCCAAGGTCCGAAAGAGAGCAAAATTTATACTACCTTAAAGGGACTATGTCACTGGGATTTCGCAGATTTTTGGTCTAAATTCTGTTCTGAAATTAGTGGTAGGCAACTTAACCCTAAATAAACCTTATCTTTGAACATCTAAAGGAATATACAACCTTAATTTGCGGATAGAAATCAAGCTACGGCTATAAATATTGATATTTCAAAGACGCGCTGAAACAATTTGGAAAACGTTTGCCTAACGTTTGTGGGGGGGGGGTCAAATTGCAACCCGTTTCCATCCGAGCCATACGCAGCCAAATGATGTCCCTTTTGTTAACAGTTTCAGTGCTTTAATAGTAGTAATTTTTCGGTTTTGGGAATAAAAATGGATTATTATTTTGAGATTTCTTTATCCTTAAATAGGGTCAGGGTTTAGACCTGGCGGCACCTCCTATCCTCCCCCGGCCTGTGACAGAAATATAAATTTGGCTGTTCAAAAATTCCCAAGTTAAAATCCGTGACATTTATTCCCTTTAAGATTACTATTGTTAGCGGCTACTAATTTTAGCGATTTTAGCGAGTTGGAAAATAATCGCTAAATAAATTTAGTGCTCGATAAAATCTGTTTCAGTCAAAATTTAATACTCGTTAAATTTAAGTTTCCCCCCTACCACTCCAAAGGGAAATAAAATTAAGCATTGTCCACTTGAAAAATTCTTTTAAAAATAGATGCCGGTAACTTTGTTCTTTGTGGCAATGCAAATGTTCGTTCGATTTCAAGTAAGTTTGTTCTTTTACTGAACATATGTCATGAAAAACTGGTTTACACGATATCACTTACTTATAAATTTTTTTTCGGAAAATCGCTAAATTAAATAGTCGCTAAATCTTGCTCTGAAAAATGCTAAAATCAGTAGCCTCTAAAAATAGCAACCTTAAGGTAACTGTACTTCTGAAATACGGACACCTTCACAATACGGACAGTCGTCCCTGTCAATTTCGTGTTCGTATTAACGAGTCAACTGTATAAAAATCTGTTTAGCGTGTCCATTATGTCAGAACTATCCTCAGGTTAAATCCCAAACAATTTTCAAAGTACGCAGAAAACTGGTCACTTCATCTTTATTTGTTTTGCAAAGAATTTTTATAAAATGTGCCATACGTTTAGCCATTGTAGTGTCTAATAACATTTGTTAACATTTGGTGCGTTCTCCTTGTCATTGGAATGATATTGGTCCTGGGAAAAGAATTGTCAACTCACTGAATCCGCGGGATCAGTTACTTAGGGCCTCTTTACATGAGAGTTTTCGTCCCGGGATGACTTTCGTCCCGAGATGAATTCATCTCGGTGTCTGGTCATTTTCTTGTTGCTGTTTACATGATGATACGTGATTTCGTCCCGGGATGAGTTCATCCCGGGATGAAACACCGGGATGAAATGTCATCCCGGGATGAAACATGACGAAAAACCCCATGTAAACAGTCCTTCCCGGGATGAAAAGTAATGTTATGTTAGCACGGGCGAGATGAATTCAACTCGGGCGGGACGACTTATCCCGGGATGAACACGCTCATGTAAAATGAAATTTTTTCAGTTCATCCCGGGACGAAATTCATCTCGGCTCTCACGTAAAGAGGCCCTTAGTGCCTAGTGATTTCTTCAACTTTAGCGGTAGACTTACTCGTGCAATGTCCGAAGCAAAAGACATCCTGAAAGTCCAGTCCAGCTTAAAATCATCCTTTAATAAAATATCCTAGAAGAATAATTACATTGAAATGGATCAGACAGGAAGGCGTAAAAAATGGCTCCACTTTTGCTTTGTTTTTTTACAGCTTTGATGCTTTTTCACCTAAGAAGAATATCATTTTAAGGCTCACTTCGCTTTTGAGGTCACCAAAAGTACTTCGCGAAAACTAAAGCTAAAATACTCGTATAAAACTGTCTTTTGTACAGTAGAAAATTGTGAGAATGCCGCTTCAAGGTTAAGGTGTGTCATTCTATAAGATGAATGTTAGTCTAAACGAATTTGCTGATGGCAAATAAAAGACTATTAATTTATGCTCATATAACCATGCACATATATTACAGTACCAAGTCACATTACCTGAAGGCTTCCTTTTGCACAAAATTCAGATACGATGTAAACATCCGGGAATTCAGTACACACACCCATATATGGGTTTAAATTCACGTGTCGAATCTCGCATGCCTGAAAAGAGAAAAACATTACCTCATCATATTGTTTTTAATTACTTAAAATTAGAATATATTTTCGTTTATTTATGCCATCATTGCTCAAACAAGATAGGTTAATTTGAAAACGCCTGACCACCTGAGTCGAGAGTATCTGCGCAAGCGTTAAAGGAATGATCTGGGGAGAACAAAAAAAATATGTGAGAGAAAACCGGAATGTGGTGGTGATTTCAGGGTACTTCATTAGTCGAGAGAAAAGGACGAACTAGTTAGAGAACTGAAAAATGAAATAACAACTAAAGTGAGTCATTCTTTCCATGAGACAGCTGCAGAGATCGGCCTCTGGTCCGACCTTCTTCAGGGACGAGAGGGTAACGGGGAGCGAAATTTTTTAAAGGAAGGACCTTCTTTATACACAGAGAATGGAAACCAGAGCTTGTCAAACTTAACCGGAACTAGACAACTTGCTCCAGCAAATTTGCAAATTTGATTTGAATTTAGGAGTAAAACCGAAAACGTTATGCGAGCAAGAACATCTCGTTTGGTAATTAAATTTGAAATCGCCGATGTTCTCCCTACCTTTCCGATCCGCTATACCGGTTTTTTTTTTCAATAATCCCATAAGCGCCCGCGCCGATACTCTCGCCCCAGACCACCACTCTTTTTTTATAGTGAGCCTTATTTGGTATGCATCTGAACGCATCGTAAATTAGTTTACCTGACGGATTTCTGCTTTCATATTATCTGTAAGATGGGATGCTCCTTCACAAACTATCTTCACTAATACAGCTTTGCCCTGAAAAAAGTGATCACTTTTCATTTATATTCTCATTTGTTAAATCTCAATTTAGAAACGACATAAAAACATAGCAATATTGAAGCGTACAACGTAATAGTATAAACAATAAAGTAACAAAAAATCGTCATCTTCTTAGACGCCATCATATTATCATCATCATCATCATCATCATCATTAGCAGCAGCAGCAGCTGCAGCAGCAGCGACAGCAGTAGAAACAAGGTTTTCTGCATTAATTTTAAAAGACTAAGGGTAAAAATCAAAACAAAACTATAACATAAAACAAATAACCTACCCGAAAAACTCCTTTAGAAATCCTTCTTCGGTTAAATCGACCACCATTCGCAAGCCTCGCGGAAGAAGAGGAAGGCAGAATGCTTAGCGTTGAGCCAAAATTACTAACCTAAAAATAAGAAGTGTAACTTCGCTAAAAAAAAAGCTGCTGTGTTTTTTATGAAAGTTGAAAGTCTGCCCCAAATCCGATTGATCTGAGAGGGACAGATTTTTATTCTATAGCATGAACCGACTAGGAGTACAGTGAATACCCGCATTTAAGAACAAGTGGATTAAGAACATCAGGCTGAAGAACCATATATATCTCAGAGAATTCGCAGAAACCTGGCTGCCAGGTTTTCGCTTGAACTCGGGCGCAGCCCGAGTTCAAACTAGCCAGCAACCTTAACTTGAGGGGGCTTGACGTCAACCGTGGTATGGGGACCTTGCCTAGGCCTTGGGCTTTCTGCTGGTGTCCAGCTGGCGGGAGCCGTCAAAAGCTGGGGGGAGGGGAGGGTGTCATTTTGACCGCTGGGCCTAGCTTGGTTCAGGCCCCTTTGAGAAATTTTGTGTGAACTTGGAATGCACCTTGTAGTCTGTGAATATTTTGAATGACACCAGAGCAGGCTTCCCTGTGTAGAAGTAGGCTTTTATAGATTGTGCTAGCAATTTTTGGCATAATTGGAGCTAAAAAGCATAATTTGTGAAACGAGCACTGCCACGGCATAATTAGCAATTTTTAGCATAAAATGTAGTAAATATGGTGTACTTTCTACAGAAATAAATGAAATTTAGTATTTGTTCTTGCAATGCGTTTTTAGCTATACAATTGTGATTTTAAGTCGTTGGAGGCATTTTACAAACGGTTTAGAGATGCGAGCAGCTATTTGGACAGCTGACGGCCGTGATAAACTGCCATAAACACAAATAAATTTACAACAACAGTTTATTTAAAAAACATCATAATTTGGTGTCGTTATTGCGCACCTCTATGTATAGAATCTACGTCATTTTGTGAGCATAATTTCGGAAATCAGAAGCATAATTTGGGAATTCTGGCATATTTTTGCATATTTGGCAACATTTTGAGCACTGCTAGTAGCATAATATGCCACTTTTAGGAGCACAATCTATAAAAGCCTATGTAGAAGGCACCCGGCCGGTGTTGCAGCTGCCAGCTGGGCTCCTGGGGTGACAACCTTCTAGCCTGGGGGGAGGTCTGGGGACTTTTACTAGCCCCGGGCTGTTTTGGACCTTGGGCGCCAGGTTCTTGGAAAATCGAACAGATATTGGGGGCCCAAAAGCTACCGACTAGTGCCCCCAACTCCCGGGTTGCACTTTGGTTGCATGTCTGGGCCCCTGGCTAGTGGATTTGGCTTCCCGGAGCGTTTCTGGGCCTGATAAAGAACCAATTTAGCATGATAAATAAAATATGTTCTTTTATAAAAAGAAATAAGATGGCAGAATAAGAAAGCAATACAGTAACTCCAAGAGAGGTTAAGTACTATGTTGGGTGAGATGCTAGTCCATCGCAGGGTTACCCTCGGCATTCTGTCAGGTTGCCCAAACAATTCTGTTTGTACTCATGGGTGGAGACAATATGACCCGGACAACCTTAGAACTCACCTGGTGACAATTGCTAAGCATTGTGGGAGTGTCGTCGAGATCATCTGATGGTGCGATCTCTTTGTAGTTGATAATCCACTTTTTGTAAACATTTTCTTGCTCTTTTGCGCGTCGCTTAGCGTAGATTAAAAAAACAAAGATGACTATAAGGAAAAGACACGCTCCTGACACACCAAGAATGACACTGAGATGATCTGGAAATTTAACATAAACAAGGTGGCGTCAGTTCCATGCATTTGTTCAGTTCCTTGTCGGTGGTCTTTAATAGTAACATTTATTTGGATTTTTGTCGCTGGACCTTAGGCTCAGCAGTAAGTTTTGGACATTTTATGAAGTCATTGCTATGGTCCGTTAGAGTGCAGACTATAAAAAACTCGATATGTTTCATACAGTAACACCGAAAATTTACTAGCAAATTAGATTGAAAACAAATGCAAAATCGTGCGCGCGTGACAGCCCGGAAGATCGCAATACGTTTTTCCACTTGTAGTCGACGAATGTGCGCGTAATTGCGCGCGAAATGTTCCAATTTCAAGTTGGATTCAATTTTTTGAAAACAAATTGAGAAAATTTCTCAAGTTTTCTGAAATTTGTCTTATGTTGTGTTACAGGTTAGGTCATGTTCATGGACTATACTCTCATTAGTGGCGCATCCAGACCTTCAGGTAAGTGGGGAGCCCCGATCAACCAGACCCTGGAATTAGTTGGGACGCGCCCTCGAAAAATTTTTTCTCGGCCCTTCAGGCCCTCAGTTTAGCCTAAAACTAATGTGGGGGTCCGGGCCCTCCGGACCCCTCCCCTAGATCTGCCACTGCTCATTTACCAAAGCTTTAAACCAAACAGCGCGCGAAGATTTTCTCAGTTTTTGTATAACAGTTTAGACCATGGAAAGGCGATTTGTTGGATGAATGCGTACAATCTTACCACTGTCTTTCTCCTCCTCTTGCCGGCAGTCTTTCCCAGTAAAACCGCACGCTGGATCGCTGACAGGGACCTGACTTGATCCACCAGGCCATCTGATTTCCGATTTATAAAATAGACGCAGCTCGTGATAAATTGAACCCGAACCGTTCTGTAGTAGATTTGTTCGGTTTCCGACGAACTTGTACGAGCCATCCCGAAAATTACCGACAACAAACTCTGGTACTCGGGTACCTTTCTCCATAAAAACGTGTCCAGATTTTCCTAAATAAAAGAAACAAACAAAACCAAAAGCAAAAAAGATTATTGCCAAGAGCACCAAAGATACAAAGACGAGAAGGACTGGGAATAACGATGCGTGTGACAAACGACTTACCATGGAAACGTCTATGGAACATGTGTATAAGGACCTGTGACGTGTTAGTGATGTCATATCCACTGGCTACAGTGTCATTCAAGGCCAGAGAGTAAAGGTGCACGGCATCATACAAAAACGATGCGTACCAAGAAGGCTACGAGAGAAATTTATTAGGTTAGCTATAGTGCACTTAGTGCCTTTATAATTACTAGCTAGTCAGTTAGTTACTCATTCATTCACACTCCGTTGCTTGGTTGGTTGGTTGGCTCCTTCATTCGTACGTCCGCCCATCCCTCCGTTCTATCGTTCGTTCGTTCGTTCGTTCGTTTGTTCGTTTTATCGTTTATTCCCTCGTTCCTTCAGTCAGCTAGCCAGCCAGTCAGTCAGTCAGTCAGTCAGTCAGTCAGTCAGTCAGTCAGTCAGTCCGTCCGTCCGTTCGTCCGTCCGTCCGTCCGTCCGTCCGTCAGTCAGCCAGCCAGCCAGTCAGTCACACAATTTTAGTCAGTCAGTTAGACAAGCACACATAAAGACAGAAGGAAAGACAGTCAGTCAGTAAGTTAGTCAGAAAAACAGACAGACAGACAGACAGTCAGTCAGTCAGTCAGTCATTTGATCAATCAATGTCCTCATCCCTTACCTCACGATGCAAAGTTGTTTTAATGGAAGGTGCTAACTGATTTTCCATTTCCTTGTACTTTCTCTTGAACTCTTCAGAAAGTTCAGGTCGATAAACGCTAAGATCTACAATGCCGTTCAATATTTCCGGGAACTTGGAGTCTTTTCCGTCGTTTCCAGACCATTGGCCGTCTTTATAAAACACGTCAGTATTTAGGTCTAATGTTACAAAGGCGTAATCTCCATTTGCCATGTCCAAATTTTCAGCCGCTTTCATTATGTCAACAACTTCGTTAATATAGCACAGAATAAGGAAAACTGGTAAAATAAGGCAAACAAAAATTAGTATGAAATAAGTCTGGATATAAAGGCGTTAACATCGCGTATTTTCAAAACAAAACTTCGAGTTAGAGTTATATTTTAGAGCATTACAATTTGAAGATGTAGAAACACTTCTTCAGCGTAAGCAGTGGCTCTTTTAAAATTAACATTGTTGTTGTTGCTGTTGGGTTTTCCTGTACAGGAGTAAAGATGGTACTTGATAAGACCCCCCTCCCCCCAGTGTGGCCAGAGTTAGCTAATTATGAAAAAAAAAATACCTAAAAAGGTCAGTTATTCCATGTCCTCCTAAATTAAAACATAAGGAACTCTGCAGCAGTAGCCAGCAGACTTACCCCGTGTCACGTCTTTCCCTTTTGACAAAATTCTTTCAAATTGCGGGTTTTTATTATCGTAATTCTCGAACAAGGACACTTTTAAAGTGGGTTCCACTGTGCTTCGTATTTTACCAGCCATTGTTTTCCACTCGACCTCAGATGAGCTCAAAATGGCGAAAGTTGTCCAGTTGAAAGCCTTCATGATCTGTAGTACAAACTTTGGAGTGTAGCGTTCATTGCGTCGCGCGTACGCTGTGATAGTTCCAAGCGTGCTATAAACGTTTTTGTTTATAAATTTATTTGAAGACGCGGCGTACGTTATAATGGGTTTGTTCCATATCTTGGCAAGTAAAGCCGCTGGCTCGGCAACGACGGAGCACGCGGGCCCAATGAATAAGTCAACGTTTTCAAATCCCACCAATCCTCGAAGGCCTTTTTCAGGTTCACACGAGCTGTCAAAAATTTTGTACGTAATGTTGTGTCCTTGCAGCAGGGTAGTGTCGTTCATGACGTCAGATGCTGCCATGGGAACAGCTGCGGCTATTCGTGTTCCGATTGGCCAGCGTCCTGTCATTGGCAGTAAAGCACCAAGGCGAATTTCTGGATGACAAAATAAAATTTTGCGAGTGAGTGAAACAAAAAACGTGATCATCTTTTTACAGCTATAGTAACTCTGAAATAACAATAAAGAATGGTGCGTTAGAATGTTACATCAGTTCATTTAGTTAGAAACCTTCTATAGCTACAACCAATATTCTCAATGTTTTTGGTTTTCCATTTTACTGTGATTTTACTGTGATTCCATTTGTTCACCACGGGATTGTTATGTATTATTTTTATTATACAATGGTTATAGAACAAAGGAAAAGAAAATAATTTTAAAAAGGCTAAAAAGAGATAAAAATATTTAAGTTCTTAAGGTGGCTCGACCCAGTTTTTTTCTAGCGATACCTAACAACTTTGAAACCCTGATACTTAAAGGGATTGATGTCAATGACAAAACTACTACATCACATGCATTACACATAGACTGAACTTCAATATGATATAAATTTTTGGGCGATCAGAATGAATATCACGTGGCAATGACGTCACAGAGGGTTTTGCTCTGAATCGATTTTTAGGCGGTAATCGCATTTTCTCTCGAGATCCTCCACGCTACGTATACCTTGGGTGTTTGCCTTCATCTCAGTGGAGTTTCATCGAAATCTACAAGAGGAATTTTGAAATATCTTTGAATTTCTTTTTAGATGGTATAATTTATGCGTAAAATAAAGCCAAGACTTCGTATAAAGAAATTTGCTTCTTTTTTATGTTTAATGGGAGGATTTAGCCCCTATTCCTTTTAGAAATGTCCCATATACTACATCCAAACCTTTAGAAGAAAGAAGACTTTCGCGATTTTGAAATATATGAAATATATGAATCATAGTGAAGCTCAATGCTTACCTATATTTACAAATTTTCCGCCTGCTTTTGCAAAAAAGCGATTATTTCAAAAACCCGTCGATGAATTTTTTTCCAAATTTTTTCAGGGTGACAAATAATCAGTACACCACACAATCCCTAAATTTCATGCTCATTGAAAATATCTAAGGTTGTCTAAACTAAAAGCAAAACTGAGTAAACATTGAAGCGATGTCGAAGTTTTGAATAATTTTGTGCTCTGGGATTTCCTATTGTTTTGATTTAAACACAACATCGAATTCCTGTGCACGACGCGTGTAATGACCACGCTTGGCTACCCTCCGAAAGCTTTCCGAAATGGTTCGGAATATGGTAATATTCTCATCGAGTTCAAGTAAACAATAATGGATGAATGAATACATTTCCAACTGAAGAAAGCAGTCACACAACACTAAACTCAAAGCCGGTTATTTTTTTTATGCCTCCTCAGTCATTTAAAGAAGTAGACTTCACGTATTATAAGCAAGCTGAATCTGGCGTCCAGTAATAATTAGAAAAGATTGTTTACTTGTTGCATTTCTAAATTCAACTGAAAGAAGTGACAGCACTTCAATACGAGAAAAAAACCTAATCTTCTTGTTCTTGGCATTTTTAACTTTTATCTCAGCCAAGACGTCGACCCAACAAGAAAGGCTATTGCGTGACAATTTCTTTTCCATTGTTCCATATTTCGGAAAGATTTCGGAAAGCTTTCGGAAGGTAGCCAAGCGTAGTCATTTCACGCGTGGTGCACAGGAATTCGATGTTGTGCTTAACTCGAAACAAAAGGAAATCCCAGAGCACAAAATTATCTCAAACTTCGACATCGCTTCAATGTTTACTCAATTTTGCGTTTAGTTTAGACAACCTTAGACATTTTCAATGAGCATGAAATTTAGGGATTGTGTGGTGTACTGATTATTTTTCACCCTGAAAAAATTTGGAAAAAATTCATCGACGGGTTTTTGAAATAATCGTTTTTTTGCAAAAGTAGCCGTAAAAATGGTTAATAGAGCTAAACATTGAGCTCTACTCCGATTTAGATAACTTCATATATTTCGAAATCGCGCAAGTCTACTTTCTTCTAAAGGTTTGGATGTAGTATATGGGACATTTCTAAAAGGAATGGGGGCTAAATCCTCTCATTAAACATAAAAAAGAAGCAAATTTCTTTATATGAAGTCTTGGCTTCATTTACGCATAAATTATACCATCTAAAAAGAAATTCCAAGATATTTCAAAATTCCTCTTGTAGATTTCGATGAAACTTCACTGAGATGAAGGCAAACACCCAAGGTATACGTAGCGTGGAGGATCTCGAGAGAAAATGCGGTTACCGCCTAAAAATCGATTCAGAGCAAAACCCTCTGTGACGTCATTGCCACGTGATATTTATTCTGAACGCCCAAAAATTTATATTATATTGAAGTTCAGTCTATGTGTAATGCATGTGATGTAGTAGTTGTTTCATTGACATCAATCCCTTTAAGTATCAGGGTTTCAAAGTTGTTAGGTATCGCTAGAAAAAAACTGGGTCGAGCCACCTTAAAAACAAAACGTTTTCGACTCGAAAGTCATCATCAGTGTTAAATGCACATTTACATTCAGCTTGGTTTTGTGTTGTTATATAATTCCCGAGGGGAACAGTTTGGCGATAAAACAGTGCACCTGTTTAATTAAAGTTGGTTTGAATAAACAGACTTTGAATAAACAGGTGCAATGTTTTATCGCCAAATGTTCCCCTCGGGAATGATGACGACCTTCGAGTCGAAAACGTTTTGTTTTTAAGAACTTTATTAACTTTTATCTCTTTTTAGCCTTTTTAAATTATTTTATGAGCAACATTATGACAACAAAAAGAAAATATCTCACTACGTTTTACCTTTCGTTAACACCGAAGGCGTGACGGTAGCCAAACTTGAAATCATCTAAAACAGAAAAACAAACGCAAAATAAGCCGAGTTTGGTGTTAGTTAATAAGCAAAATATATATAACTACTGAACAAAAATACGATTTTAGGTCATTCCTCTGAAATACAATCTGCACTGAGCTTTTTGTCAAACTTTTGCCTATTAGCACCTTATTTACACGCCATTATTCCTTTAATAGTCTAATATCGACATAATCATTTTTTTCACGACTGTTTGCTAAATTAACGTTTCTGACGACTGTTTGTTATTCTACACTGGGATTTGGTTTTTGGGTTATTGCTCAGTTCAAAACAAGAGCAAAATGGCGATTTCTTTTCTGGCGAGCTACAGTGCCTACAGTCATAAACTAAAAGCCGCCATTTTAATGCGCGCGCTTATCACTCCTGCAATTATACGCAGTAAAGATGCAAATGCAATACTAAGGAATGACATTAAAAGCGTTTTGTTCCTTTAATAAAATATAACTTAACTTTACCCTTAGTAAAAAAAAGTACATAATTATATCATTTACAGAACATATTAATTGTGCTTACCAAAAGAAAGGCGAACATTTTGTTTCCAGTTTAGTTTGTAAATAATGAAGCTCAGTCGCTATTTCAATTTTTCCAGCTTTACGTCTTTCTACCTGTAAGTCGAAACAAAATCCAAGATTAAAATACTGATTCTCTTTAGGGCTTTCCACAAGTTGCTTGGCAACTTTTTGGCAACTTTTCATGTTTCGAGCAACTTTTTCCCCTTCGAGCAACTTTTTTCCTCTCGAGCAACTTGTTGCATTTTGAGCAATTTCCAGACCGAAGATCTCCGAAGATTATCCGAGTGTTGTTCAAAGGCAATACGAACGTTTCCGAAGATTTACGAAGTTTGCCGAAGATATTCGTGGAACATCTAAAGACGCTTCAACAAAACTTGTCGGCAAACATGACGTCATCGATATCTTCACGTTTTTTCTCAGTTAAAGAAATTCTTGTTATTTAACAAATATTCCCCTTGTATAATACTTCTTTTGCTGTAAAATTGCATAAAACTGCTTAGAAATCTTACCTTCGAAGGGAAATAAGCATATATTTAGAGAAATTATCTTGATTAGAAGTAGCGTTTTTGATTTTTTGGAGCAACTTTCGAGCAACTTTTATTATCAGAAGCAACTTTTTTGGCTTTTTGGAGCAACTTTAAAGCAACTTTTTGAAAAATTACGGGCAACTTTTTGGGAAATCTCGAGCAACTTGTGGAAAGCCCTAATTCTCTTTAGTGACAATCATACATTTGCTCTGGTATTAGCTCTGAGAATTAAGCGATAGATCAAGATAGTTCGTCCTTGCTGATCACTTTGCTTATTCTCCTACTTGCTTGCTTAACAATGCATTCTATACTGTAAAGAGAAAATCGTTGTTGATCGCTCAACTTTACGGTGACTGCTCGCCCTCCATTGCCATGCAACCCAATTACTGGAATGATTAATTTTTGAAGTATTTTAAACAACTTTTTTGTTTGACAGTTTAATTTGATTTGAGCAACAAAAATTTTTTAGGCGCTTGAGGGGTAGAATTGGCACGCTTACAGATTTTTTTTCCGACGAAAGGCCCTTTACCCTCAAAACTTATCCTTTTTTTCAAACACATCTACTCGAACTCCGGATCCTTTCTTATTCACCTCCGAGCAACTAGCACGCGAAAATTGTAATCATTGACGTGAATAAATGAGTTAAAAATCATCCTTTTTGGGTTTTTTATCTCACTGTTATCTCATGTTTTAGTATTATATGCGAAAAAAACTATTTACATCAGTAGCATTTAGACTTTTTTTCGATTGTTAATTTTAAAAATTTAAAATTTTTTAGTGTCCCCAATTAGCCTAACAGCTAAACACATTAAATAAAGTTCCTTCCATTCCATTCGGTGGCCTTTGGTGGATATTTACCTCGCCGCTTCGCGCGGCACCAGCCACCTCCATTTCGGTGAATAGTTGTTAATTATCTGTCTTTACAAGGCAATTCCAAATTTTTCGTTTCCGCTGCACAACAAGTTTTATAATTAATAACTACGTCTATTTTCAGTGTTAAATGAAAAGTAAGTGTATGCGTGGTTCTTGTAGACGGCGGGCTTTTTTTACCTTTTTTTTTCTTGTTGTTTTTTGGTTTTACTTTATAGTCAAATTGAAATAAGAACAAAGAGTCATTAGAAATAGCCGGCACAAACGAATATTTCTAATTTTGCGGGTAACCATGTTTCCTCAAAGAACCTTAACAAGTTGAGAAAGCAGAAAGGTTTTTGAAGAGTACCTTTGAGGGGACGAAACACCGCGTCAGGCTAGCCACGTAAAACGAGATTGATTATCACTTCACCAGTTAGCCGAATGTACTACACGAAACACATTTGCTTCGCAATTTGCTACAGCTAACACACTTGCCACGCAGTGTTTTTAAGCATAGGATTTATCGTCTCTCTGAAAATTTTGTTATAAAACTTTCGACGCCACATAAATGGTTTCTGCTATTGCCCAAACTACTGTGAAAAAAATAAAACTATCTTAAAATGTAACTGGGTATCAGATTATAAACAGAGTATAAACAGTTTGATTTGAGGAAACATGTTTTTTAATATATATATAAAAAATAAGTCTTATAAGATTAAATTTAGAAATACAGTTAACAATAAATACAAGCGAAAATAATGAACGACGTTTCGGTGACATCCTTTATCTTAGTATAAATAGTATAAATAACTTTCTTTCGCATATGAATTTTAACTTGAAAATGGTGCCAGGATGTCACCGAAACGTCGTTCATTATTTTCGCTTGTATTTATTGTTAACTAAAAAATAAGTCACCACAGAAAAATGTACACCCTGATTGGTTGAGCTAAGGGCTGCCTTAATTAACATCTCTCAACGCTGTAAAAAGTTCAGAATTTTGTATTATTTTCTAAGGTTAATGAAAAACATAGGCGTCTGAGAGAGTTCGAAACAGCGTCTAATATGCACTGACTACCGCTGTGTTTCTGATAACTAAATAGGAAGGGGAAAATCCTACACATACTGCATTTTATATTAAACCCCTTAGCTTGGCACACAATTTTTCTAGTGGGCTTTTCAATTAGGTTGCATTTTATTAAGAGAGTTTAACGGGCTAGTTTATCTTTACCTCTCAACATCGAAAATGAAATCTTTTATCCGTTAGTTATTGACAAATTATAGTTTCTTGAGCAACCACAAAAACTTGTAGTTCTCTATGACCGATTAATTTTGTCTGTGGAAAAAAAAAATCGCTGCTAGCTAGTTTGAGGGGTATGAATATACAAGCGATGTAAATTTATCTGGCACATGTGTATAAAAAGTAGGCGAAAGCTTCAAAAATACTTATTTTTTCTTGATTTTGAATGCAACCTTTGGTACGTTACATTGCACCTTTCCTACATACGTGTTTGGTTATTCTTTAATAAGAACGAAATGTACGATCCTTAATAATATGTTCCCAAACAAAACTATACTTAAGAACAACATAACAACGGTAACATGATCAGAATATAACAAAAATCTTACAGACCTTTCTTTCCTTTCTTTGAATTTGCGCTTGAATATGTTCCACTTCACTGAGTTAATGAAAAATATATTTTTGGTAAGGATGAATAATTTTTACCTTGACACAACGCAAGCAGAATAATTACTTAGCAAGGGAAGAAGGGCGGTTGATTTGTTTTCCCTGAGAAAACAAAGTCATTTAAATGCATTCTTGAAAGACAGCTGCAATTTGAGATTCTGTAAACATTTAAACATGAAAAGCTTATGTTTTACCACTAGATAATTCCGCGCTAATTGGGTATTGAAGAGCTGCCCACACAACTGTTAAAACATCTATATGTTAGAGCATACATGTAAATACATATTACTATAGGAATATGACTTTATTTTGAACGAGAAAGATTCAAAGTTGATTTTGGTGAAGCTTTGTTGAAATAAAAAAGCCAACGAAAATAATGAAAATTCACGACGACGTCTGTAGCATTAACACAACAATATAATTAGGTGGACTATACAGCTTATCGGAGCCGAAGAACAATATAAGTTTCATTAACATTTTTTTGTGCTCACAGTTGAAACAATTGCAAATACAGATTAGGATTTCTACCGAAGGAAACAGGCAACATCACTTTAGATATCAAGATATTTTCAATATTTTTTTTACTTGAAATGTTTACAGGAAGGAATTCTAAAATGTATAAATCTCATTTGAATGTTACTTTTATCCTATAATCTGAAATAAACAGCTTCTAAACGTTGCGTGCAGGTACACATAGTCACATGAATTATGCAAAACAAATTTATAAGCAAAATTGTAGCAAAAACCACCAATTCGTTAAAAGACCTCCTGGTCAGACGGGCTGGGAAATAATTTCAAACTTTCCAGAGTAAAGATAGTATAACATTCGATGTAATGTCCCGTTTAGTATTCCCTATTACTAACGTTAACAAATATTTGGAAGTCAGCTTTAAATTTTAATTTAGCAAATGATGAATTTAACTCGTAATGTTATAATTAGTGTCGATAGAGCGGAGCTACACCCAAATTTTACACATCTATTTCTTCAACATTGCTAGGTTTCGATCATGTCGATTTTACGTCTATTTTATGATTGAAAGTATTCTTTACATAGTCAGTTCCGTCGAATACTATCTCAGTGGCGAACTGAGGGGGGGGGGGGGGGTGTTGAATTGGTTGACTATCCACCCCTATTGTTCCACAGGAAAAAATGAAAATAAACACATTAAAGAAGAAAATAAGGACAATGACTCTGAGTAAGGAGTCAAAGAATGTTAATAGTTTGAGCTAAAATAAAGTTAAAATAATTGTAAAAAAAAAAATCTGCAGCGACCCCTTAAAAAAATTCTGAATCATCTCTTGTTTTTATAGTTATACGCCGTCCAGGTTTAAAGACAAATCGCCGGAACTTTTTCGGGTTGGAATAAAAAAAAAAATTTTTAGAATAACAGACTCAAAAATATGAAAATGTCGTTCCTTTTAATGTAACAAGAGAGTAAAAAAAAAATATTAAGATTAGCCTTTTCTTTAAATAAGCTTTCTATAGAACAATAGAAATTTCAGGAGGGTATTATTGCAAAAAAATATTTTATGTTTTTTTGCCCGTTCTTTTTTAACTATTTTCAATTGTTATCGCAGAAACACCGGCCGAACGGTCAATAACTGGGAATTCTGCAAATGCAAACGTTTACATGTCGTTGATGTTAATGCGAAAGAGCAAAAATATACGGATCTTGTTTTTCCTCTTTGAAAATAATTACGCAGCCAATATTCACCATGCGAGAAGAGCATTGTTTAACTTCCACGGAAAAGAAAGGGCTCTGCACGCAGGGTGACAATATCATATACGGGGAAAATTATGAATAAAATTAATATGATTTTCGTGATGTTCGCCTAGTCGTTCGATTGACAACACAGCATTCGTTCCCGCGGTGAGGTTTATCTTATGCTTTTGTATTCGATTTAGTAAAAAGTACATGGAGTTTATTTTCAAGTGTAACATTTTATGCGTTAAAGTAGTTTTAAATTTTTTTTCTTACACTGAATATTTCAAGCTTTAAACTACCATTAACTCTCACAATTAAACATCAGTGGCCCTAAAATAGATAGCTGTACTAAATTCATCGTATGGCTCTTTTCGTTTCTGGTTTCATGTTTCGTGGTATGTTTTGGCTAGTTCAGGTGAAAGTTTTCAGCATTGGAGAAAGTGTAGTTTTCTCCGATTACCAGCTGAGATGCCATAGAATTTATGAACATATTCAGACAAAGGGATATAAATGAATAAATAAGGAGAGATGAATGAATGAATGTGTGGGGAATGAAAGAATGAATGAATGAATGAATGAATGAAAAAGTTAATAAATAGATGAGACTTTGCTGTGGCATATCCACAGAGTGGCTCTTCATCCACTGTTTCCAGGATGGAATAGGAATTTGAAAGTGTTGGTTTTTCGAAAGGAGGAAAACCGGAACACTGCACCGGAGAGCCTGGAGAGAAACCCTCCGAGCAAGGACGAGAACCAACAACAAACTCAGCATGATACAGAGTCCGGAACTCGAACCCGGGCCACCGCATTGGTGGGAGGCGAGTGTTCTCACCACTGCACAATTCGTGCTCCCCGAGTCGTCAATGATGACAGTACACCACTAACATTCTACAGAAATCAGACTGTATTACTAGCGGCAAGGCCTTAGAAGGTTACTAACCGATTTTTTCTCTAGACCTGGAAAAAGTAACCGAAAAAAAAAAAACACGGGGATTATGCTGTTAGTCGACTATGGCAGAAAAGATTTTCAAGACTCACCACGAATCGTGCCAAAGCTAGTCTGTATGCATGGTAAACTGATGTCAGCTAACTGCTGGCCGCTGTAGACAAAAAAACCTGTGTAGAGGTCGACAGGCCTTTTAGAATCTTTTTGAAGAGCTTAAGAGTTTGAGTTATATCAATATGAATCTGAGCTTAACCTGAATCTAAACATAATCTGTACTGTAAAGAGCGTGATAGTGAACTGTAGGTTTTCTCTTAAAAAGCTAACGGTTTCTTGTTGTTGTGGTTCGCCGCCAAAGTGGTTAAATCTCGGTAAAATTATTTTTAATACAGCTGCATGAAAATTGCCGCTGCACATTTTTTTTGTAGAAATTTAATACAAAACGTAATGCTTAAAAGCACCGTTTAGTAACTAATGCCTTTGCCATTGATTGCGTGCATTGCTTTGAGTAACAACAGATTCTGCTAAGAGCGAAAGCTTTTAAGAGCTCGAGCTTGCTTTTAAGCGGTATGTACGTAGTTTTGTGAGAAATATAAAAACAATGACTCCAGATTTAGGCTCTTTAAACAACCGCACTTCCTTTCGATTAAATTGACGTGCGGTTTGGCGAGGTTTTCAATTGCATGCTACCGAATGATCAGAAAAAGGAAAACAGATTATGCAATTTGCCTTTATTCTACTTGTAGAGTTTTCGGACCAAATTTAGTTTCTCGTGTTTTGGAGACACAAAATGAAAACTTACGTTGATTTGATTTAAAAGCTAACTTTTAACAGGGCTTCATGTCAATAATATATATGATTATTTTCTTATAGCAGGGCGCCTCTAAATGCCAAACAGGTTCGCTCTTTCGTTTACGCTTGCTGTCATTGTTTTATATTTCGCTCACCGACCCCTCGTCATAATCCCTCTCTGCTTGGATTTCCGTGTTTGGCAAACATTGTCATCTATAGAAAATTATTTTACTTGTAAAAATGGCGGCCAAAACTATTTGAAAAGTAAAGTAAATTGCTTTCAATTGAACCAACAGAATTGTCGGTATTTGTGTTTCGGTTGCTTTCTTTGATCTCCGACGGTATTATTTTTAATAGCAGTCATTTAGTGATCACGACTGTTTAGGCAAGAATTTACTTTCCTTTGTTTGTAAAACGGCTTATTCGCGGAATTCTTACCGCATTTAACGACTAGCTCGAAAAATGTTATAGCGGGAGCTTACATAACAAAAAAAGTCTAAGCATAACGGCAGAACCGTGAACAGACTAGCACCTTTCAGTTTTAACTTTATAGGTGAGGGCCACAGGGTTACCAATCCACGACTGTAAAGTGTTCCCTCGTTAAATAAAGTTACTTACTTACTTACTTACTTACTTACTTAAACTGATATCCCATTTCGTTTGCAAAACACAGCAGAAAGTAATTGTTATAAAGACTTATTGATCGAAGCGCAGCGAGAAAACAAGTCAACTCTCGATCTCGGTCTTGTACGATACTGGTCCGTGCATTTTAGGCAGATTTTTTCTCTCTTTTCGGATCTCATGAATGTTAAATAACAGATTATCCACATTTGTGACTGACTGAAAATAATTTCCTAGCTGTATAGACTTTACGCTTCCGAAATCTTCAGTAAAGCTTAGTTCTTTACATGTAATAGTGACATATATGCTTTGCAATGTCATAAGCATAACGGCAGAACGAACAGACTAGCACCTTTCATGTTGTCTTCGCTCAGAATGAACCGAGGAAAATTTAAGGAGCTATGTCACGGGCAAATCGCAGATTTTTGGTCTAAACTGTTCTGAAATTAGTAGTATTATCTCCTCAGGGAATCCTAATATGTCTGTTTGAATTCCAAAAAAAATTAAACAGGCAAATTGTTTACAATTGGACGGAAGTAAAAGGTCAGTTAGGGACACAAACGTATGCAAATCTGAAAATCGTTTTCTGAAAACAATTAAAATAATTAAACTTTAAAAACCATTTATGGGTATGACTGTCTTGCACTTCCGATAATATATACATTCTGATGGAAATTTTTGACATGGATTCACATACAATTTGTTGTTTTTGACACGTTTGCTCGGACTAGGAGAAATGTTTCAAGAAAATTTAAAGACGAAAAGAGATTTTCTGTCGTCGCTATTTACGAGACAGAGCAGTAAAATTTGTTTGTCCACAGAATAAAATTGTAAGGATAAGTATATGTATTTATTAAAGGGTACGGGGACTTTGCTTTATTTTGGTCTAAATGGTTCTAAAATTATGACGAAGCCAGTACCTTCTCTCATACACGAAATGTGCCTAGAACATTAATTAAGATAAAGATGTAAAGTTTATATCGAAGGGAGAACAAGATGAATAAAACCGGTTTTTAGTGATTTTATAGTGATTTTCTGCCCGAGTTTTTTAGTTTGAGATCAAAACTTTGGGCATGCGTAATTTACAATGACACCCCCTTTAAAAGATTCAGTGCACCTGTGACTAATATAATAATTTTTAACAGAACTTAAATCATAAGTTATGAAAGAAAAATGAATCCATCACTAAGACAGCACTACACTGGACACCTGAGGGGTAGGCGCAAGCGTGGCAGGCCCAAGAATACACGGTGACGTACTTCAGAGACAGAAATAAGGGGCTTAAACGAGGGTCTCAATGGGGTTAACCGTTAGCCGTAAAACGGCCAAAAATTTAGCCGTTTAGGCGTAAAAATTGGAAAATTTTAACCGTTAGCCGTAAAATATGTTAACCGTAAAAAATCGGCCAGTAATTATAAATAAACCAAACTAGTCCACTTCATTGTCCCAGAATGGCCCTGAGACATAAAATATGTCTTTCAATAATGGAAATTAATTTTTAAAACAATGAAAATTAACTTTTATCTTATGTTAACCGTTATGAAAATAAGTTAACCGTTAGCCGTAAAAAGCCAAAATTTTAACCGTTAACCGTGGAAGCCACCACCCCATTGAGACCCTCTTAAACTAGGCTTTGGTAGATTGTGCTCCTAAAAGTGGCATATTATGCTTCTAGCAGTGCTCAAAATTTTGCCAAATTATGCAAAAATTATGCCTGAATTCCACAATTATGCTTCTGAATTGCGAAATTATGGTCACAAAATGACGTAGATTCTGTACATAGAGGTGCGCAATAACGACACAAAATTATGATGTTTTTCAAATAAACTGTTGTTGCAAATTTATTTGTGTTTTATGGCAGTTTGTCACGGCCGTCAGCTGTGCAAATTAGCTGCTCGCATCTCTGAACCGTTTGTAAAATGCCTCCAACGACTTAACAATCACAACTGTATAGCTAAAACACGCATTGCAAGAACAAACTACCTAAATTTCATTTATTTCTGTAGAAAGTACACCAGATTTACTAAATTTTATAAATTTATGCTCCAAAAAGTGCTAAAAATTGCTAATTATGCCGTGGTAGTGCTCGTTTCACAAATTATGCTTTTTAGCTCCAATTATGCCAAAAATTATGCTAGCACAATCTACCAAAGCCTAGCTTAAACCAAAGCTGGAACACAATCCAAATGCTGGCCAGACACAGACAGCAATGGAAGACCTTTTTGTTAGCCTAGATGCCAGTGGGCATAATGAGTAGTGAATGAGAGACCATTGGTTTTAGGTTACCACTGATAAAAATGAAAATGTATGTGGGTCTTTGACGTTTCAAAGTAGTATGCTCATGGATTGGTAGCCTCCCTTTAAAAATTGCTTTTTTTTGTCATAAAAAAGATGAAAGAGCGACGTTTCTCTTTTCCTGCTCAATTCCTCGCCCTAATTGGCTGTTTTTTTTTTGCATTCTCGCAACCCCAGAGCTTTTGGTCCTTAACAGCGCATGTCACAGAGACTCTGGGAAACACTATGCTAGCGTAGCCAAATAATGGCTATATTGCTTTTACAGCGCATACCTGGTAGTCCAAAGCAAAAGTGGTGACTCCTAGATAAATGCCAAATATTTGGGCTGTTGTTTCCTTTGAACAGTACAAGTTAGTTCAAAAGGCATTCTAGTTTTTACACTATTGTTTCCCTTTAACAGTACGTGGCTGTCCTAAAGAAAATCAATTGTTTTGTGAAAACCCGATATAACTTGTGTTTCTGTCGGTTTCTGTTCGTTATAATGTGGGTTCGTGTCCGTTACAACGTGTGTTCGTGTCCGTTATAACGCGGGTTCGTGTTCGTTATAACGTTGTTTTTGCTCGTTACAACGTGTGTACGTGTTCGTTATAACTTGGTTCATGCTCGTAGTTCGTTATAAAGTGTTTTCTTGTTCGTTATAACGTGGGTTCGTAAAGAATACCGTTCGTTATTAACCGGGGATTTCATAACAAAGATGTTCGTTATATCGAGATTGCACTCTTTAGTAGTTAAATCCAAAATAAAAGTATCCATATTCAATACTAATTTTAGGACTCACTTCAGTCAAGAAAAACACAGAAGTTCTGATTTAGGTCATTGAAAATTTTAAGAAAGAAACAAATAAAATTATTTAGAAAACTGTTTTCAGCTTGTTCGAATTTACAATCTGCAAGGATTATCTCCTAATTTATTCAGGTTTGTATTTATGCCTAATTATAATAACCAAACGAAAGTATCTTGTTGTGTTTACGGTATAATGTTAAAGTCTCCGATTCCTTTTCTGAAAAATTCGGCGACAATGAAATTATAATCTGGATTAATATCTCTGCGATTAAAAACTGATGGGTTATCCTCGATGACAAATGAAAATAATGTTTTCGAAAGCTTGATTGAAATTGCTCTCACCGTTTACAAAGTGTAAATGAGTAAAAACACAGTTCAAATTTATTCGCTGTTTTGCAGACTTGACGAAGCAGAAGAATCTCAAAAAGCACGTATGACTTAAAAATACGAAAAATTACGTTAGATGTAACTGAGGAGGTTTTTTTTTCATGTTTCTTCAACGGATGGTTTTGAATTACGGCGTAAATATCCAAATCTAAACAATACACTTTGTCCTGCAAATGTAAAAAGAAAAATGAAAAAAAAAAAAAAAACCGCACGCTTTACAATATTTTTCTTCATTGTTTAAAAGAGTTATTTCCTACCTTTGTCGACCATCCGAGGCCATTTTCTCAGCGGGTTTAATTCATTTCTAAATTTGAAATATTCAATTTTCTGTAATCCTTGGTAACGCATAATATTCTAACCATCGCAAGAAAATTAAAACTGCTAACGCTGTTTGATTGACAGAAATATGAAGAAAACCAATTTAATTTAACACTAGTCGATTTAGCTAATCGCTTCGATTCTCTTTCACAGTCGTGTTTCATTATCGCTAACTTGCGAAACGGAAAAATTTTGTTAATGTCTCAGTTTTGTTGTGAATTTAATTTTGCATGAATTGTTTCAGTAAATCTCAACGCGTAGTAAGTTGTTCAATTCTCGGCCCCGTGCTATAGTTTAAGTCTATTGTCTAAAGAATAATTAATACCAGTGCTTTTCGAATTTATTATACTTTAGCTAGATCTGTGGCAGAACAACATAATTAAACTCAGAAACATTTTTTATATTTAAAACAGAAAACACGTAGATTTATGTTTTTTTCGTAAGGAGTAAGGAAGAATTAGAATTAAAAAAATTCGTGCACTCGAACTCTTAAAACATCACGGCGCAAACGAATACTTATCAGAATAGATCTCGTTAAAACTTATGAGTTTAATTATGCCTTTCTTAAGACAGCATAAGCCGACAAATGCCAAAGCTAACCGGGGGATATTCGATTGGTTTTCATTATTAGGTGTCAAATTCGATTCCTCAAGAGAAATTAATGAATTTTGTCTGCCACTAGACGTCAATCTTTGAAAGTTTGTGAAGTTGTTTTTTTCATACGTGTATATGGGAGCTATATCATTTTGGGAGCTTGGATAAGACACAAATTTTTCGTGACATTTTTCTATATTAAAAAGAAAGGTCGCTGCAGGAGAAATATATTGTCAATGAAGTACCTTAGAAATCGTTTTGTCACGAGTTTAGAATACCTGGCTAATATTAGCGTCAAATGATAATGTAAAAGAGATTGCTAGCTCTCGGTGAAAATAAAGTCTAAGAATTTTGGTTGTAAAATTTTCATTACCGGTACGCTCAAACACCTGCTCTGTAGCAGCAAGAATATTACCGTAAAAACACTGTGTAAAAGCTCTTTTTTAAAAGCCTCCAACGATTAACGGGGAATGGGGCCGGGGGGGGGGGGAGGGGGTGGGGAGCTAATTTTATTTCAAGACCTTTTGATGGGGGCCCCTCCTATTTATTTCAAGCCATATATCAGTGTTTGACCATTTTAGTGTACAACAGAAGGTTGAACGCTCGAAAAAGGTTTTTGTGCTACCAAATTGAACTCCGTTAGCCTTGTGTCGTGTACATGTATAGAAGCTGTGACAAAATCCCACAACGTAACACCAATATGTTTACCATGACGATATACAGTGAAGATCACTTGAGTAATTACTCTGTAACTGCTTTCAGGTTAAATCAAGGCTAGCCAGTACACTGGAAAAGAAATTAAACTTACAAGAAAGCGTGAAAACAGTTAAATCGAGGTTTGAGTGGTTTGGTAAGAAAATTGCAAAGGAATGCAATACTTAAATCATGTTTAAAAATTTTCGCACAAGTGAGAAACAGTTGCAAATAGTTAAACTAAAATGAGTAGGTTTTGAAACTCGCATTCACACGCCAAAGAGGGGGGGGGGGAGGGGAGGGGGGGGGGGTGAAGGGGTTTGCAGATCGACGGACTTGGCCTTAAAAAACGCACGGTTGTGGATTTTTGCGATACATTGGACGGATTCGCGGATTTAAAAAAAAAAGCGGATCGCGGATTAGCTGGGAATTTTGGCCTTGATTCCGGACTCTCCATATCAGGAAGTTCGGATCGTGAATACTAAACGAAAGTCGGGTCACTTTGGTCTGTCTTTGTCGGTACGTTGGTGGAATTATCGCAAAAACAAGCAATGGGACGAAACTTCTTAAAACAATGGCATAAAAACAACATCTACTGTCCGTTGCAGTGAAACTATACCACACAAAGTTTTCAAGTTTTCAACGAAAATAGTTGTGGACTGACGGATTTGGCCAAAAGATAGCACGAATCGGCGGATTTGTGTACCCCTATCCACCCCCTCGCCAAACTACTTCAAGCTGCTTTCGATTGACATTCTTCCAGTGTAGGAAGAAATGGAAAATCACCAAATATTTGTTCGTTTAAATCGCATTCCGACTCCGGAATACAGGAACTCCAATTTAGGGAGCAGAATACTTGGAATATTCCAGAACAATGATATGACGTCACTTCCCCTTAATGTTGCGGCATTTTTTAAAAAACAACAGACAAAAATGGCGGCCGCTGGCGGTCAAAATAAACGTCAAGTAAATACAAACAATGAAAAAATGAAGGAATTGTTCCAAAAGGTAAATTGTAAAAAGAAACAAGTTTGGAAATGATTGCTGCGAGATTAAGATGGAAAAGGAGATGTTCGCCATTGCGAGAGAGGGCATCCTTAAACGAGGGTATGAATGGGGGGGGGGGGGGAGTAATAACCTACTTTTTTGTTAACTGTAAAAAAATACTATAACAGCAAATTTTATCCAGAACTAAACGAAACAAAAACGGCTCCAAGAAGGCCAATATTATCTTGTTTGGTATATCAAGAAGTTTTCGGCCATTTTCCGGCGATTCTCGATAATCATTCGGAAGACTTTCCGAACTTCCCGAAGACTGCCAAAGATTTCCAAGGACTACCAAAGATGTCCAGAGAAAGTTAAAGTTCATGAGTGTTTTATTGCCGATTTTTGAAGAGCAGATAAGAATTAACAATGCTAAAAGACTACAGGTTTTTGACGAAAACCCTCCAAACACTTAAGGGACGGACCATTATTTTCTTGGAGGGGGGGATGAAACATTTTCCTCTGCAAACATTTTGTTTTAGTTTATGCACCTCTGCAAACATTTTTTTTTGAAATTCTTACTATTTTTTGTTATACATATCGTGTTTGCAAACAATTTATTTTGTCTTTCCAGGCCCTGCAAACAATTTTTTTATAATATTTTTCATCCCCCCCCTCTAAAAAAACAATGGTCCGTCCCTAACAACAGTATTTTTCCGGAAACAGTAAACATTAAAAAAGTTGCCCCATTTAACAGCAAACACTAAAATTTATGGACAAATAACACAAAACACTAAACCCCATTCAGGTCCTCTTAAACTCCCGAGAGGTAAGGCGATGAAAATAACGAGGAGAGAAGCCTGTTCACGAAAAATGGGCCACTCGGTTGTGACGGGAAGGAACGCGATGCCTGAAAAACACCTGTTAATTCACGGCTTGGATTCATTATTCCACAAATAGAAAGTAACCGTATTATTAACAAACGGACGGAATAGCTATTCTGTAATAATACGGAATAATAATTACTCCAGAATAGGATCAATCGAACTCACTCTTAATCGTGTTTTCTGTTTTAAAACGAAGTAATCTGCATTTCTATATTTACATAAATAGACTGAGAACTAAATAGAAACAAATTTTCCGTGACATTTCTCTATAAGAATAAGGGTCTAACTGAAGTAAACTAAATATTGATATATTTTGAACTGAGAAAATTGTGTCGATGTACTAAGGAGCAGGTTGAACTGGTGCAAGTTAGCTTTTACGTACCTGTGCATAAGAGGAAAGAAGAGATTTCAGGGCCAGCTACAGAAAACTGAACTGAAAATTTTCATGGCTGATTATTACCTTCTCTAACACCGCGGGTATCAAATTGTGTTTTTCACGCTTTATTTGGGTTATGAGTTTCCAAAATTTTAGATAAAAGAAAGCTAATTGCGGTGTCGTCATCGAATTGAAAATACCAAGCTCACGCCGGGCAAAGATAATAACGGTTATATGCTAGGTGCTAATACATTAAAATTAAAGTGTTCCCCCGGTGTATTTGCTCGTTCGAAAACCACTAAATGAATTCACCGACTTAATAGCACAGCGTCCCGCAAAGAATAAACAGAAGTCGGTAGATAGCACATGTTCTACGAGGCAAAGGAATTGATTGGCACACCGTCGGTGGGATAACACCGGTTTTATGAATGCCATTCAGAATCGCATTAGTGATAGTTTACTAATTTCTCCATTCAGTGGGAATACATAGACTTGCACCAAGTCTCCCTCTTTGAGAAAGTCTATGGGAATACACTGTAAAGTAGACAGATGATGAGAAAATCATCAGCTGGTAACTTAGTCATTGTCAAAGTGTCACTGAAAACAATTATAAGCTCTTAAATAAAATTGACTGATTTTGAGGTGCGATTAAATATATTGAAAACCACAATAAAATATCAAATATGGCATCCACGTGTTATTGTGGTTAGTGCCTAACTATCGCGACAAATTCATAATGCGAGAAATAAATTAGTTGATCTTTGATTAGTATATCTTTTTCATTTAAAATTTTTAATTTCGCTACATGTCAATTTCGCAATTAATTTCAATAAGAAATGGAAATTCGTAACGGTCATGCAGTGTACAAATTCCCACAATTGTATTTTTCGGCGATGCACTATTCCAAGTTGCCAATTCTATTTCAATCGTCAAAAAAGCGAAATTGTCTTTAAAAATGAAATGTATCTCTGTTTTTTACTCTCCGATAATCAGCTAAACAATTTTATCAGTTAGCAGCTCTCTGATGACTATTAGGCGATATTCCGTGCGATTTCGCAGGATAATTATGTAAATTGGTGACAAATGAACTACATGTGTACTTCATTCATACTTGTAATTCAGTGTTCCCAGATTACAAGGGAAAGGAAAAAACTCAGGAATTTACAATATTTACCTGTTATCTAGAGCACCATCTTCCGCCGATTATCTTGCTGAAACTAAACAGATAATTTTGAGTGGCAATTTAAAGATCTGCCTGTGTGTAAATTAACAACTGTGCTATTATGTGGACAATAGCCCTTTTCGCGGTTAAGTTGCGTATTGTTGAGCACATTTGCATAACAACACAGTAAAATATGAAAATGGGTACATTTGGGTACAAGCAGTTAAAATTTTTGATATTCTTCAGTATTTGAACATTTTAAGGATACAAACGGTTCATTGTGGATTTACGGTCGGAAGAACTGGTTTTACAATCTTATGAACAAAAAGAATTTAGGATCTTCTACATATTAAAATGAAGATTGTGCCCTACAGAGCGTTTTACATGACGTCACGGCGGCCATATTGGTGTTCCAAAACCAGCCATGTTGGTGTACCAAGCCAATCCTGTGGGATTTGAAATTTTTTTCTTCTGTAAAGGCTTCTTTTTGTTCCAATTAATTTGCATGCATAGATGTTGGCCACGCGAATGAAAACGCTCGAAATTGCCTTTCTGAATATGATTCACTGCATTGTTATGCAAATATGACGAGATATTCAACAAATTGTCAATACAATACAATACAATACAATACAATACAATACAATACAATACAATACAATACAATACAATACAATACAATACAATACAATACAATGTTTAATGTGGTCATTACACTTAGCTATGGTTTCGATGCGTCCCGCAGATATGGTTAGCAAAATCTGCGGGAACGCACCAGCTAGTTTACAGGTAAGCCACAATGAAAATAACAAAAAAAAAAAAAATAAAATAAAATAAAGTGAATATTACTCTAAGTTGCAGAAAAATTCAAATTTAAATGAAAATAAGCTCAAAGACTTCCTACAATCTATATGAACGTATATCGCTTAATGTTGTTTAAATTGGTAAAAATATCAAAGAAACAGGATTTTTTTACAAATCACGCGCACGCGCCCATATTTTTATCCAGTGGCATAAATATCTCGTAAAGTTGTCGATGCAAGTCGTTGTACTTCGTGCATACGCTTTAAATAAATGCATAATGATGAGCCTAAGGTGTCCCCCGCGACCTTAACCATGTTAACGAGCGAAATCTCGTCCCGGTGCGAGTTCCATACCAGTTTTTACAATAGGCAAAATTCTCGCCCGCTCACTGGTCAAGAGCTGTGATCGATATACAGTATAGACCATGAACATAACGTAATCAGTAACACAACAAAGGCAAGTTCATAAAACTTGTCGCAACTTTTCAAATAAACATAAATTGAAGAGTCGAGTAAAGGCAATTGGGTTGTGCAAAATTCCTGAGAAACTTGCCGGTTTCAAACGGGAATAAAGATGAACTTTCGCCAGGCGATTGATGTCAAGATTTGAAAATACGCCCGCTTAATGAGTTCACAACATAAAACTCAAATAGGCGTAGGTAAAAGTTGCGGTTATGTTTACAAACTTACTTCCGGATCGATGTTTTTAGTTTTTTTGAGGTCGAGTGTTAACATGACCTCGTCCGGAAATTGAATGCGATTTTTTATTTATTTGTTTTTTTGTTTTTCGTCGATCTTTATGCAAAACCTTTATATCAACAGATGAATCCTGCTGTAAGAATGACACGCGGGGAATGACAAAAAGCAATATGGAATTGATCGATCTTGCAGCAGCGAGTAAGACCAAACTTAAAACAGAAATCTTTTCTTAATTGTCCTTACAGGTCGCAGCAATTATAAGTATATGCAGAACTTCTATAGTTAAATAATAATGACATAAAAAGATACACACTTACCCCGGGTTTCTTGTCTCTTCAGTGTGAAATTAGCAGCTTGTAAAGAATTGCTTGTGACCAGTTTTCTTTTTCTGAATACTATTGAAATTATTAGCCTGTGATAATTCGATCCGAGTGCCAAACTTCAAATGCTTATCTGTTTTTATCTTATTGACTGCACTTAACACTAATGCTTGTCAATACAGCAGCTTTTTAAAAAGCATTCTTTGACAATATTGCCTGCCACCTGCTGCCGCGTCAACGGAAATGTATGTCAGCGCAAAATTGTCCTGTCAGAAGCGATTTGTTGTTTTGCAAAATGAAACTGAAATGGTTTCTTATTAGCAGAAGCTTTTAAATCATTAGGTTGTGCCATTCGGTTAAGTTTAATTTAAATCATTTGTCAAGTCATGAATAATGTTCACTCAATTGAATTCATCGTCTTTGGCATAAAAGTGTGTCAATATAATACCTAGATGCAATGTTCCAGAGCACGGCACCTCTGTATCTGATCGAGGTCTCCATTCAGTACGAACAAAATCGTGGCGTTTCGATCTTATAATTTAGTATTCTCATGTTTGACCATATGCTTGAGAGTTTTACTTGCCGTAGTCTTGCCACTTTTCGTTTCTGGCGGGGGCATTTGCACGAGGAAAAGGTGGCTCAAAATAAATTTAAAGCGGCCAATTTGATTGGCTAGATATTAAATTGTTTTATTCAGCTAAAGATGAAAAGTACAGATATAATTTTCAGACAACGACAAAAAAATAATGTCGAAAGTTCTGCATGCAATGAGTAACTACAAAGACAACATAAAATAACTATAAGACTGCTACGAATAAGCAAAGAAGACGATTATTTAGTCTTGATTTCTGTGCAAAACATCTAAAAACAATCTAGCTCTTTGGTTAAAATATTTATTTACACGAATCTTTAATAATATATTTAGGAACGAATCATAAGTAGGAAGGGGCAATATAACATACCGTATTTTACAAGTCAAAAAATGGCAACTGCCTCAATAAAAGTACTTAACAAACGAGCTTTCAGAAAACATCTACGGCACGTTGCAATATATATTTTGTAATTTTAAGGTGATGTTACACGGGACAACTTGCAACAACGATTTTTCGCGCAACACCGCGTCAACTTTTCGTGGTATGTTAAACGAGTCAACTTTTCGTGGTATGTTAAACGAGTCAACTTTTCGTGGTATGTTAAACGAGTCAACTTTTCGTGCAACATCGTGCAAAATGAACTTGGCAACATGCATGTTACACAAGACGATTTTCAGCGCAACGCCAACTCGCAACATTTCGCGCGCGCATCCAGGCCATGTTGAACAGAACTCTGGGAAGGTGTTGCGCGAAAAATCGACGGCGACCCTGTTACACGAGTCAACTTTCTCAATATTCGTCATCTTGCGTTGCGAGTTTTTGACTCGCAACGTGTTGCCGAGTCAAAAGTTGCGCGAAAAATCGTCCCCGGTACAATGTTACACGGTGAACGATTTTTCGCGCAATATTGTTGCGCGAAAAATCGTTGTTGCAAGTTGTTCCGTGTAACACCACCTTACCATCACGCAGTGCTTCCCCACACTAATGTGAACAGTGTGTTGCGTGACTGTGCCTGCAGAATAGTGTGTTGCGTGACTGCGCCTGCAGAATATCGAAGGGCACTACCTCTTCTGGGATCCAAATATACAGTAGGCAAATGGAGGCCTACTCTGGGACCCAAAATTGCCCAAAGTCGCGTAAAGTCGCCCAAAATCGCCTAAAGTCGCCCAAAGTCGCTTTAAATAGTATAGATATTTCTGTAACAATGCAGTTTATGGTGTACCATGATGATTCCCATGTACATGTATACCACAACCGGTCACCTAATTGCCTAAAAGGTCACCTTAAATTGCCTAAAGTCGCTCAAAATCGCCCAAAGTCGCCTTAAATCGCCCGAAATTTTGGACAAAATAAGCTAAAATCGCCTAAAAGCGCCTTAAGTCGCCCAAAGTTACGGCGACTTTGGGTCCCAGAGTAGGCCTCAAATGGAATGGCGTTTTACTGCGGACATACTGTGTAGCCCTTGCATCTAGTACAAGATTAGCACAAATACCTGCCTGCGCGAACCATGAAAGTAACACGTTTTTTTTTTTATACGGACAAAGACATTTGAAAACCATCAACAATCTGACACACAGTAGATTTTCCAAAGTGCTGCTCTAATCTAAGTCTCCCAAGTTAGTATCTTGCATTCTTTTCACAAAAGCCTTCTTTTCCTTGTCGATATCAAGAGGCTCTCGCTCTATTGTCGATCCAACTTGTTCGGCCAGTTTTTGAAGCGTTTCCCACGAAGGACCGAAAGATGATGACTGAGAATCAGCTTCGACGCTGAGCTCCGATTCTTTTGATTCAGCCGCTGTCCTGTCATGTGATATTTCCGTGATTGAGGACTTGGAATTAAACTCATCTACTGGGTCAAGCTCTTCAATAAGTGGTCTACCAGGCTTGTTTGGCGGGTTGTTCAGCCGTGTGAATCTTTCGTTAATCTCTTCAATGACAGGTTTTCTTGTAGGCGAGTGATGGTCCTGGTGTATTATCGAGACGTCCTCTTCTCTAAATTCTTGAACAAGAGGTCTTCCTTTTGACTCCAAGTCATCGTCCATTTCTTCAATTAGGGGTTTTCCCTAATACGAGAGTGAATTAAAATGAGAAGGGTTGGAGAAACGGTTTCATTTTCAATAATTAATAATAAACTCACGCAGTATATTACCAGATTTGGGTATGGAAACTTAGTTATTCCACGGACATTGGAATAACGTCTCACGTGAGCCATTTAAAGACTCATATATTTATATCTAAGATATGAACAGTAATCTTACCTTGGCATGGGACGGGTTCAAGCTACGAATAAACAGAGGATCCTTGACATCAACTTCCTCTAGCTCCGGTAAATCCTGCAAAGAAATGCCATTACGCGAGAGTTATCACCGTCGGATTTTCACTCTTTTTCTCGAGCTTACAGAGCATATCTGCCGCTACTGACAAAATACTGTAATGTTCCGTGAAGATTAAGCAGCCATCTTTCAGGAAAATCGCTTCTTGGGTTGCTAAAACGTATACCAGATGCGGGCCGATCCATCGCAATAAAATAAAATTGTGCTCAACATATATATGTTATTTGCCGGCTGGGAGGTCCGTATTGGGAAAAACTGTACCCGAGGTCTTGAGTAGAGCACGGAGTTCTCGGTGTTGAGGTCTGGCCTTGTTTCATGGGTTGGTGCTTCACAAACGGTTAACCTCATTGCGCCTTTCCCCCTTGGACAGAATTGTTCAAGGAAATAAAATTGCTTTGACTATGACTTTGACTAGGAGTATTGCTACTCCCCCCTGGATGGGATGCTAGTCCATCACAGGGTTACCCCCCATAATTAAATTCGCCGGTACCCATTTATACACCTGGGTGAAGAGTGATACTTTATTTAATCTCGGAATTCCATCAATTACATTGGTTTTTATAAAAGCCGAGTGAGATTTAAAAATTTAAATAGAGTTAAATAACACATAAATATTAGAGTGGGACAAGCTATCAATAAGAAGATAGTAACAAAGCTGACTTAATTGAATTAGGCAAGGAATTCCACAATTTAGGACCAGCATAAAGAAAACTCTTTTTCAAAAAAATCAGTTTTCGGAGAGGCACTATGAGAGAAAAGTGCCTCGCCTAAAAACACAATGCAGTGCCCCGGTCAGGGCTCGAATCCGGCCCACTCGATCTAGAGTCCAGCGCACTAACCATTAGGCCACCGCGCCTCCTGTGTCAATATACACTGTATAAAGACAAGAAAAGGATAAACCTGGTTTGGAAGTTTGATATTACATCAAACAAAGTAATCAACTGGCTCTAGTTCTTCTGTTAGAAAATTTTCGTTGCTGACCGTGGTAAATTTCTTCAAGTTAACACTGAGTACCGTAAAATTCCGGTTATAAGGCCCCCCGGTTATAGGGCCATCATCCTGGAAACAAAAAAATATATCCGATTATAAGCCCCCCCCGGATATAAGCCCCCCTTTTCCGAATGACAGTACTGAACAGGGCTAAATGCTGCTTTGTATGCGCCTTTTTAACTTAAAAACGTATTTCCATCAACACTCCCGTGGCTCATTGCGAAACGTTTTTTTCATTCCGCTTATTAAAAGCCCTCCCGGATATAGGCCCCTCCGCTTATAAGCCCACCCAAAACCCCTTACCAAGTTGTATAAGCCCAGGGCTTATAACCGGAATTCTACGGTATTTGAAGGTACAAAACGGCAATGCCCTCCTAGTTGGTGACTTTCTTTTTTCTCTTAACGATTCCGCTGGAAATCTTTTGATACGGTATGGCAAAATGAGATTTCGATTTCTGTAATGAGGTCAAACGCATATCAACTAACCTCTTGGAGCTCAGGAAAATCATTTGATTTGCCTCTGGGTACCTCGCTTAGTGATATTGTTTCAATGTCCTCATCTGTATGTACATGTACATGTGAAGGAAAAAAAATAAAAATACAAAATAAAAATACAGTTGTTACATCAGTAAACTGCTCTATGACGAAAAGGTACATTTTTGGTTATTTCCCCAGCGGCGTCATTGTGCAAGGTACGGGCCGCTTACGATTTTTATTACACTTGCCTTAAACGCACATTTGCCATAAACTGAAATATTCTACAATTGAAAATCAAAAGGTGAGAAGAGGGCTAACTATAACTAAGTCTGTCACGCTCGCTTGCTTGATCAATCAACACGATCAAAACAAGTTGATCTGGGAGAGGAAAAGTCAAAGAATTCACAAGTAACCTAACATGCAATACTGCTCAGTGAATGCGTACATACCTTCCAGCTCAGTAATCAACACACCTTCACCTTTACGTTTCTCGTCTTTACCTAAAGACAAAGATATTTCATTATGAATGGTGACATGATTAAAAAAAAGAAAGAAATAGTAGTTGAGTGATTGCTCCGAGACAGTACCTATCAGGGTACTTGACGGTACCATCTGTTAGCTATGGTCAAAGCTTGCATTTCAGTTTCCGCGGGGCATGAAGCAAGTAAGAGTGTGTCTCATTCTGGATGGATCTAATCCATCGCTGGTTCACCGCGGTCAAACGTCTCAGGCAGCTTTTCTTACCATTTCGGCGTTTTTTGTTCAAATTGAAGTGTTAGTATGAGCAAGGATAGATAAAAATAGTTGCTGAGTGCAAGCATAATCCCATTTCCTCAGGTAAACGAGTGTTTTTACTTTTAAAATGTTCCGCATCCAAACCAAAGTGACAAATGACAAATGACAAATGGCACCGACAAGTCCGCATATTGCTTTTTTCAAACACGTAGAACTTTTTTAGTAAACCTCCAAAAAACTTAGTAAACCTTAGGATACCGGTTATGTATCGAACTTCGAACAGTGAAAATTAAAACCTTATCTTTGCAGTACTTTTCTTATTTTTTGCATATTTCTGTCGTTTGACCGCGGTCGACATCGCTGGGTTCCCCCTCTTCCCACCCTCCCCAGTATTAAATTCGCTGCTACCCATTTTTACACCCGGGTGGAGAGAGGCACTGTGACTGTCAGTGTGTCTTGCCCAAGAACACAATACAATGATCTCGACCAGGGCTCGAATCCGCGACGTTTGATCCAGAGTCCAGCGTACTAACCATTAGGCCACCACGCCTCCCACAATATGGGGTGTGTTTTCAGGACACACCCTTTCCACCCCTCTCTACCAAAAAAAGGCAGTAAATATCTCCGTTTCTCTCAACCCGTGATTGCGTTAAAAAAATGCGGACGATAAAGGTTCACTTTGAGAAGCAAGACTCGTCATACGGCGGATTTCATTCTATTCTATAATTTTCTATACACAAACTACTAATTTGATGTTTACCTGAATCGATAACTATTTCTGTTATCAAAGGACCGGCCCTCCTTCCTTCGTGTGCTCGAGGTCCGCCGAAGATTCCATGATCAGCAAACAGTCGGCTCTGTGAAGACCCTCCTATCATCACAGTCTCCATCTCTTCAACAGACGGCGGAGCTGGTACTGAAGCAGAACTGACACATTCCAATTCGGCACTGCCGCCTTCACTGCTAAGGTCAGCAGTGTCACGCTTAACATTACGTGACTTGATCCCAGTCCCCTGCTTTTCTTCGTCGGGTAGTTGTGGTCGTTCAGTGTCTTCATTGTCTTCACTGTCGCTTTCGTCACTCGCCTCGTCACTGATATCTGGGGACTCTTCATCTTTTTCTTCATTTGCGGCATTTTCCTGCTGTTGGATTAGAAACGAAAGCAGAGCGCATTAGAGCGGCTTTCACTTGAGTGTCGAAAGTAATTCGCGTTTGCATTGGTTTAGGCCATTACTACGCTTTGTAAATGGTTTAAAACCCTCGCGCCACTTAATCAGCCAATCAGAAGTAAAACCAAAACCATTCATGACGCGCTCGCGCACGTTTTCCCGCACTTGATTGACACCTGTTTTTGCTTTGAGTTCACGACAAGTCTGAACACCAGGCTTAGCAACCAACAACTGTCTGGCAAGCATATATAAACTGACAAAATAAATGTAAGTACACTTACATTTTCTTGATTTCTTCTTTCTCTCAATTTTGACAATGCTGTATAAAATAGTTAATACAAGGTTTAACAAATAATTGCTACCTTAATTTACCTTAAGGTAAAATTAAAATGACAGCAAAATAGTGTACCAATATCAAACTGCAAGCTGAATTTAGCTCACCATTGACACTGTCCATGATTTTTTGCTGTTCTCTTGTGATCCACCTCTCTCTTTCCTCTCTTTCAGCCTCCACTCCTCCCTTGTCCCTAGATCAAAGACATTGAGTATTAAAATCTAATGCACCTGGAGAAATGGTTTGTTCGCTGATAATTTTAGTCAAGCTGTGCACAGGATTGCAGGTACATGTACATGTAAGATTGATTTTTTTTCGGCCTGATATAAAATTGGGAAGCAAATATTTGGCACATGTACATGTATAACACTGCACAATTAATATTTATTTTTTGTTGTCAAAACTTTTCATATGAACATGTTTTAGAATTCAACTCCAAGCTATCTTTGTAAACGATTTCAGCAGCATTCAAAAATACACCTAAAAACACTAGACAAAAGCATAACCTAGAGTTGCTAAAGTGCAGAATTACGACTGGCCAAATGCAAAGGTCCTTCAAGTTCACTTCTAGTGCATGTAAAGGTATGTGTAATCATCTAACTACCAAACTCCAGCCTGTAATATAATGTCTAACTTTAGGGTGAATTTCTTACCATGCTTCGGCACAGGCCCGTTCTCTCGGAAAGACTGGTCTGTCATCCAAGTATCTCAGGCCTTTCTGTAAAAAAAAAAAAAAAAACAAGATAATAAATACATACTGAGTTATTTTGTATCTTCATCAGGGTGTACAGTATAACCTTGTTGGTAATTTACACCTATGACAATGACAATGTAGAAGTCACAATCAAGCCCGACAGACAACAGAAAAATAAATCCTGTCTCTGCCTCATGACATAAAGCAATGACGTCATCACGTACGATAGCAATGCATCGTGCTGTTTAAAGTGGAGATTGATATAGTTTGATTGGAGGCTAACGTATTTGTGTAACTGTGTTGTAGTCTTCAATTCCAAAAGAACAAAACTTTTTGAATTATCCTGGGGGACAGTGGTCTATGCTTAAAAACAATAGAAATTCCTGGGGGTGGGGGGTCATCAATGACCACTTGGAACGGAAATTCCTGAGGGGTGGGGCGTGCAAACCAAAAAACCTTCCGTGGTGGGGATATGGATATTTTATGGTACCACAGTCAATAAGAGGGCTACAACCACAACAGTTTGCAAACTTAGCAATTGGCACCTGTTGCATGCAGATTTGAAATCTACAGTAAAAGAAAGCACCATCTTTATGATACATGTAGGTATCACAAAGTGACGTAATTGCTAACAGATCAACAAAACACACACAATTCTGTCAAATTTGAAGCCAAATATAAAAAGGTCAAAAAACCAAGTCAAACATCCAGGACATAAAAATTTGCATGCATTGCAGACCCTATTGTTGAAAGCCCCGACCAATATTGGGAGTGGGGGTGGGGGTATTTCGAGAATTATAAATATTCACTGAATTCAAATTAGATACATGTAGCATACATTTGTGCATACTATTAGCTAATGAATATATTGTAAAAACTTTAACTTACTATTTTGATGATGAACATTTTCCTGTAATTCTTGATTTTCTTGATAACAGGATTACCCATCATATTAAGAACATGCTAATGGAGCAAGAAAAAGCAATTAATTTTGAATCAAATTAAAAGCGCTTGCATGTACATCTTTACAACTCATGAATGTATTTCATCCATGGCATAAAATGACACAAGGGAAGGACCATTTTATTTGGGGGAGGGGGGGGTTGGAAGATTAGGCAATTCTCCTGAGCTCAATTTTTTTCTGTCTTGTGTTTGCAAGAGCGTTTTTTTTTACCTTAGGTTACCTTAAGCTTGCTGCGCATAATTTTTTCCATACTCATTCTGTTATTTTTCCCTTCTTTTGCACAACAGGAACTTTTTGGATAATTGCCCCAGCAACAGCCCCCCCCCCCCACCCCCCATAAAATGGTTCATCTTTTAAAACTGGGTAAATGACAAAGGTTCAATTAACTTACAAGGTTCTGCATGGATGCAAAGACTTCCAAGACATCAGGATCATCTATTCTGTTGTGTGAGACATCTACAACACTGTGGACAGCAAACAGTGTACAGTCAGGTTGCAACAGAGTTTGAATGCCAGCTTTGTACTGGTTTGTTTTTGCCCCTTGGTAATCCGATAAGTCTTTGCAAAATAGCAGTAGGAATGAAAGGAGACTGGGAGCCAGTAACTCATTCATTTAACCCCCTAATTATAACAATCTTTCTTTGGACAGAAAACAAAAGAAATATTACTGGTGAAAATTGCAGTGACTTCAGGGACCGCAGAGTATGTTTTCTAATTGGGGGAGGGGGAGGGCTGACTAGTAACTTGAAGTGGGGGGCTCTTGAGACTCTTCTCTTAGAATTTTTCTTTTCAGAATTATTAAAGGGTGTGTGTGTGTGTGTGTGTGTGTGTGTGTGTGTGTGTGTGTGGGGGGGGGGGGGGGGGGGGCTAAGCCCCCTCTGTTCAGCAGTCCCTGGGCTTGATATCAAATACTAAAATCACCAAAGTTCTGAAATCACCCCTCTCTAAACCTGATTTCCCCTCCCTACACCTTCCAACCTTCCAAATGCACAAGTTAAATGTATGTACATTATTTTCAAACTAAGACTAGCTTCACTGATAACATTGTTACGATGTACCAGATACGTACCTTAGATTGTGACACTCGGATAAATGTCTAAGGTCATCTGCTGTTGATAAACGGTTATGTGATATCTGTAGTGTGCTTAGCTTGGGTATGGCACCTGCAGGGGCAGCAATGACAGTGAAAATTAGAACTGAGCCAGGTTAGCCTTTAAAATTAGCACATTGATATAACATGATCCCTTAGAACCCTATTAAATATATGCTGCCCTGAGGCTTGGCTAGTCAATGCGACATGTTTTATTATACAGGTGTAGTACAAGGTCAACATGATGGTTGCTCCTTTAAGTGTCTGTTACATTTCCTGTTACAAGAAATTTCACCCTAGCTACATGTACATCGTACATTGAAACAAAATAAATAACTGTTATTATGGTACATGTAGAACTGTCCTGTGGAAACCCTTACAAATGTAAAAATAACTAACAAAGAAACATTCCCACTTTTGCTATGTACACTAAAGGACTCGCAGTCAGGCCAAGGACTGCTTAGAATTCATTGACAGCTGCTTTAAGAGACACAATGAAAAACTATACTCATTTGATAAAAGCCAGTTAAAATTATAATAAATAGATTTAGCCAAGCCTAAAAGCGAATCTCCACACTTATTTTCTTGTTCTTAGAAGTTTGTGAAAACACTTTCATTGAAAATACTGTTAGTATAGGAGATCGCACGACCTTTTCGTAAAATTCGTGATAAATTATACGGCCTCCTGAAGTTTTGAAAGTTCTCAAAATTAGGCAAGTGCAATTTGAGAACTTTCAAAACATGACGAGTACCTTTTAATGATGATTTGTACGAGAAGTTCGTGCGATTTTTTAATTTATAGTATACATAACAAAATGTACACTTCAGAACTGTAACCTTTCTAACTCCTCGGTCTGGGGCCCGTTTCTGGAAAGTCCCGAAAAGTTTTCGCACCCGAAAAGCCATAGAAAAATCTCAAACCTTATAATAACATCATCTGCTTCCTTATGTCTCCTCTGGGAGAATAGGGCCTTACCTTATAATAACAGAGCTGTTTAATTCCATGATATTTTTCATATGAACAGAGGTTTCCTTCAAACAAAGCTTCAGGCCTATACACTTCTCTCATTTTAAAATACAGATAATTTAAAATGGCTTTACGGGCCCGAAAAGTTTTCGGGGCTTTCGAGAAACAGGCCCCTGGTCTTCAGAATACTTCAGGTGAACTTCGAATTCTTAAACCTTCCAAGTCTTCAGGCAGACATCGGAAAATCTTCGGAAGAGTTTAGTTCAACTCTTAAAGTCTTCGAATCAACTTCGGAAAAAACTCGGAAGTCTTCGGGTCAACTTCGGAAATATTTGGAACTGTTCGAGTCACCTTCGGAAATCTTTGGAAGTTTTGGGGTCAACTTCGAAAATCTTCAGAAGACTTCAGAAATCTTCGGAACTGTTCGGGTCAACTTCGGAAGACTTCTGCCATTACCCTGGGCAAGAAAAGATTTGAGCCCGCGATTTGAGCCCGCGATTTGAGCCCGCGATGCAACAGAAAACTATAACCTGGTCAGCGGTCAACTTCAAAAAAACAAATGAACTCGATGAGTTGTGCATCTGAGCCCAAGATATGGTCATGTGATACTGGTCAGCGGATACCCTGTTTTGACAGCTGTCAATTGACCATAACATGGGTGACCAATATCAAAGATACAAGCTGATGTTAGCCTCGACTTTCCTTGGGATACGATATGATGACATTCTCCATCCCCCAGTCGGGTTGCCTTGTGACTCCCCTCCCCCTCCCCGAGAGTCTGTAGGCGCGGCGGGTGTACGCTCACTCGATAACCAAATTTTTTCGGCTTCATGGGTTAACCAAATTTCCTTGCCTATGGTGCTCCGCTGGCGTGCTTCGCGCGCTGGAGCTCCGCTAAGAAGTATTATACAGTGAAAAACCAATTCTCAAATCTCCTCAAGAAATAGAAATTGATTTTCCAAATCAGGAGTATCAGTGTTTAGAAATTGGGGTAAAACTGCAGTGTTTGAGATTTTATTGTTTTCCCCCTCTTAAATTGCAATAAAGTTGTTTTAAATATACCAGTAGTAAAGCAAATCCAAGGGGAACAACTTTTGGTAGGAGTTATCAGGTAGGTTCGAGAAAATGCTCATGGGTTCAAGTTATCAGTATTCTAAGTAAGCACTGTACTTCCTCAACAGATGTGCAACTTACTTATATTTTCAATTTTGTAAATGGTGTTATTGCTGACATTGAGTGTGTCCAGTTGTTGTAGATGTTCCAAATTTTCCATCTTTGATAGAAGGTTCTGCTGTAGATACCTTACAAGAAAACAAAGATAAAGGTTAAAAAGGGCTTGAAAGCCTAAAAACGTAACAAATAATTATTAATTTTGGAGGTATCCACATGAAGGTTTACTGTGTTATTATTTGATTAAAGACAGCTACAGTGTACAAATTTCAAACCATCAGCCTTGAGTGGTTTAATGCTCACTGATAAAAGGCTGTGGTCACTTATGAGTTCACCTTCACCTGTCCCCTGGCGCCAATTGGCGCATTGGGCCCCTCATTTATGAGTAGTTCCATCTGATAATGATCTGGCAAGCAAAGTCAGTTTGGTATTTTTAAAAGTGGTCTCTTACTGGAATGGGGTTAAGTTGAAAAGCTAAAATTGGGCTGCTCTAGAGCAGTTTTCACTTGAGTGTCAAAAGTAATTTGTATTTGCTTTGTTTTTGCATTGCTACGTACCCTTAGTGATTGGTTTAAAAATCTCTCGCCACTTTCTTTATAGCCAATCAGAACTAAAACTAAAACCAATAGTGACTCTCTAATGCATGTTTTCCCTCACTTTGTGCATGGGACATCTATATGCTTTGAGTTTTGATTGGCTCACTGGATTGTCTGTGCACTTTGTGACTGGCCAGAGTAATTACTTTGCTTTTGGTTTTATGACCTCAATTGAAAACTGCTCTATGTTTGCTGACATGTATTAATTCTTGATATAAAGTTGGGAAATATCAAATGTCTTTGCATTTTCTTTGCATTTACCCCGTTGGTGAAATACCTTTATTGCCAACGTACAACATACAACATGTAAATATTAATTTTTTTTGACACCTAAAAAATTTTTTTTTTTTTTTTTTTTTTTTATAATACAAAAACTATATGCACAAGTTTGAAGCCTACTATAGATAGAACTGGAAAAGATACTTACAAGCATCGGAGCTCTTTCTGATTATCCAGATTTTCAATCTTGTGAATGCCATTACATTCCAACCATAGACACTTTAATCCTGTGTATTCTTCAAGATTTTCTATCTTAGCAAACCCTGCACCGAACAAGCACTTGTCAGCAATTTAGTGGGTGCTAGGTCTTTTATCTCCCCCTTTTCGGGTTTTCAATGGCCATTTTACTAGAGACATGTTACCTGTCTCGACCAGTTTCGGCAAACATTTTGTTCGTCTGGTTATGTGTCTCCAGTATAAGGACGGGCACAAGACGAGTGACCCATCTTGACAAGCTTCCTTTGGAAATGCATCTTGAAAGACGAAATTATGAAAGGTAGCTCGTCTAGACTATTATACTCTTGTGCCCGTCTTTATGCTAGAGACGAATAACCAGACAAACAACAAAATGTTTGGCTCGTCTACTAGATGAGTAACACGTCTCTAGTGTAAAAACAACCAATGCCTTGCAGTGATGGGTGATCTTTAGTTCACAAGATTAGCAAGATTAGCATGTGCATGTTGTACATGTACAAACTGTAAAGGTTTCACTGCATTACTCAATAGACTCACTAAGAAAGCTACTGAGATATAAATACACTGTACATACAGGTCACTTGACAAAAATTTCAATTTCACACCATGACACAGAGTAGAAAATAAATCAGTCTTGGTAAAATGGGAGCTGAGTCAGGTCCAAATGAATAACCACTTCTTTCAAAATGTGGGCAGATATAAAATTTTCTAGAATAGACAGTTCTTCCCCATAAAATCAGGGCTGTCCAATGCATGGTTTATAAGTTAATTTTACACGAAATTATAAGTGAGCTTAAAACTCGAGCTAGCAGTGAAAAGCTAATCACAGCCTTTTGCTTGCTGACTACAGTTGTACGTACCTTTATAATGAAGGTAAAGAACATCATTTAGATACGGTGTCCTGTACAATTTATGATCTTTGCAAAGTTGAAATAACACCTTCTTTGTAATCCTGTAACATCATAAAATACACATGATTTTTGTAATAGGTCTAACATGGAGTAAACCCAAACAAACCTTTGAAAACGTTTTATGTTTACCACAAAGAGCAATATTTGTCGCATTTTTACCTTGGATAATTGTCTTCTTCTTTTTTAATTTGTTCGTCCATTAAAACGGCGGTTGGCATGGCTTCAAAGCGACAAATTTACCTGATAAAACGAAGCGATTTGATATCAATGCAAGCTACTCACAGTAAATTTTCAATATGGCGCCCTCAAAATACAGCACTAGTTTCTTAGCAACCCCTGACTCGACCCAGTCTCTTGTCGATCGACTCAAATTTGAAGCGGAAGTAACACACATCTTTCCCGTCGTAGCCTGAAGCAACTTTGCAGCCAGGACAAGAGATATTTTTTCCATCGTATCAGGAAGGAATAGAGTTTAGTTTTTTCGTATAGCCTTCTGAAGCATTCGATTAGTAAAATCCGTACGGTTTTCAGAAAGTTTTATTTGAGTCCGGGTAACTGAAAAACTTGACCCTTGCGTGTCATCAGCTTAAGTTTATCACGTTCCTGAAGCGAATATCTCGGGTTTTGTACAAAAATAAATTCCGTTTTATCGTGCGTCGGTACTTTAATAGTGCACAGAAGACCTCGAAACGTATTTGATCAAATCTCGGGATTTCTATCGAAGAAATTTGAACCGAACACAGAGTGATTAGTTCCTACGATGAAAATAAACTGTTATCAAGCGTTATAAAAGTTGTACGCTCGACTTGCGCCGCAACACCGGCTGTTCTGTGATCGTGGCTTATAAAGTTGCTTATACACTACAAGTTGATAAAAGTAAATATTTTACTGTTGTATCCAATTTTTTTTTACAAAAATATGGCGTTTAGAACCTTTCTGGCACATCCATGCCGCAAAGCAAGCAATGAATAAGATATTATAATAATGCAGATGTTGACGGAATTTGTGGACTGTTGGACGAAAGTTGCGGACGGATGTTGTGGGCCATGGACGGAAGTTATTAAAGACCGCGAACGGAAGTAATTTCACGTTCTACCCCTCCCCTCTTAGTAAAAGCCAAAATTTAACTTCGATAAAGCTCAGATTCACATGTTCAAAGAAACAAAATGTTGTATAATCTATTAAATTATAAAATTAATATCAAATCCAAGTTTCGGAACTTCTAATATAATAATACGCATACCATTATAGCTTATGCCTGCTCAGTCAGTACGTGCTAACAGAAACGTCTTTTAACTGACGCAATTTCAGCACATGTCAATGTCGTGAAACATTAAAAAAATGTTCACAAAAATAATTTTACTTATCGCGAAAAAGGATCAAAGGTTACACATAATTCTGGTGGTGAAAGAAAGAAATCGAAATCATAGAACTCCCATGAAAAAAAACATTCAAAGGCAAATGAAGTGAGATTGTGACATAATAGATGGCACGTATTTCATTTTTGTCAAGAATGCGCCTCTATGTATTACGTTACAATGGTAACGAAGACAGATAAAATGAACCGATTTTGTGCCTTAAATACCCAATTATATGAGATGGCAGGACATGATGAAGAAAAATCCGTTGTAAAGGTATTTGCTTTTATTTGGCAATTGACGTTTACGTCTCCTTGGCAACATAAAACAGAAAACGTCAGCTGTTTTTGAGTTTGCGTGACCTTGCAGATATGCTAGTGTAAACCAAACCTCAATTTAAACTTTTTGGTTTGGGGGGGGGGGGGGGGGGGGGGGGGGGGGGGGGGGGGGGGGGGGGGGGGGGGGGGGGCCCCCCCCCCATTTTTTTTTTTTTTTTTTTTTTTTTTTTTTTTTTTTTTAATAAAAAATTTTTCCTTTTCAAAAAAAAAAAAAAAAAAAAAAAAAAAAAAAAGTTTTATGTGGCGTGAAATTATTAAAAATTATACAACCATAAGGTGCGTCTGCTCAAAATATTTTAGTTGAGAGCCCTTATATATGTAAATACCTAAATGAACAATATCCCTACCCTTTCATAAACCTTAACTTGTGAAATCCCTCCCCTTTTTTATACCTAAAGCATGAAAAGGTACCCCTTTCGGGCGGAGCCTCTCCGTATAGGCCATTATAGCCACTATAGGGAGTATCCCCCCCGGGATTGAGTGAGTATCCGAAATAAAGCAATGTATTATAATGTGGATTATCCATATGTATTTGTTATCTTTGTTTTAGTTATGTTTAATCAAACTTCGAGCGTCGGCGCTTCGTTCTATGAGGCTCTTCTTACCGATAACACAGCGACAAGTTTGGATTTGAGCGGGAAAAACATTGGTGATGATGGCGCATGCTCCCTCTCAGCGGTTCTAAAGGTCAGTAGCACCTTGACTAGTTTGGATTTAAGCGAGAACAACATTGGTGTTTACGGTGCGACTGCCATCTCGGACGCTCTCGATCTCAACAACACCTTGACAACCTTGAACATGAGCAAAAACAACATTGGTGACATTGGTGCACACAACATGTCAGCGACCCTAAGAGATAATGAGACCTTGACTAGTTTGGATCTGAGCGGAAACAACATTGGGGGGCGACCGAGGGGGGGGACCGCGGGACCGAGCACGTGAGACGAGAGCACGAGCAGGGGAGAGGGGGGGGGGCGGGCCTACCGAGCTAAAATCTACCATCTTTATTTTACAACATTGGTTATGTTGGCATGAGTGCTATCACTGAGGGTCTCACACACAATAACACCTTGACCATTTTAAATTTGAGCAAGAACAACATTGATCACCTCCGTGAATATGATATCGATTCGTCAGAGGCCCCAAGGGTTAATAGGCCTTGGGTTAATAACGCCTTGACTAGTTTGGATTTAAGCGAGAACAACATTGGTGATTGGGGTGCGAGAACGATCTCTGAAAGCTGGCTCGATATGAATGAAAACTTGACCACTTTGAATTTGAGCAAGAACAACATTGGTGATGAAGGTGCATTTTGTCTCTCGTGGACCCTAAACAAACGTGGTTAAACAGGGGTACCTGCAACTTGACTAATTTGGATGTAAGTGAGAACAACATCAGTGATTTGGAATTAAAGGCAATCTCCGAGGCTCTTAAGCAAGGTCGGCCAGGGGTAGTGGCCACCGAAAACATGACCCAGCATACCCAAATTTCCCCTCAAATATGTAAACCAAAATTGGAAAACATAGCTTATACCCATAAAGGCCCACTTTTAGCATAAAAAACGGATACCCAAATTAAAATCCCCCTGTATACCGTATACCTAAAAACACTGGCCGACCCTGCTTAAGGGGGATGCCGTGAACCGTCAAATGGGTGAGTGGAATGCCTTTATTTCTGCGCCATGCCTACATTTATGGCGATTTTTAGGTTGGGCAACAAACCAATAGAGTGATTTATTAGTTATTTTTTCACCGTAGCTTTTGAAGTCGCGCGTAGACCTAATCAGTGAAGTATTTTTCACATCAATCAATCAATCTATCGAACCAATCAAATTTATTATAAAGGACCAGCTTCAAGATAGAAGGAGGCGGAATCGTGATTGTGATAACCCTGGAAAACTTTTTCGTACGCCCGCCCCCGCCCGCCGAGCAGGCCCACTACCCAGCGAAAGCCACTCCAGAGGTCTCTGCGCGGAAGGAGGATGCAAGTGGATCCGCCTTTTTGGGCCCACGCTATTGACATGTAAAATTTTTTCAGCCAGCCGTAACATGTTGTCTCGAACAAATTAGTCTGTCCGTCGCGTCAGCTTCAATTAAAATCAATAAACCATTCAGTTTCATCCGGGTTTACACACGCAGAAGACTTGAAATTGAAGACAGTGAAGTGCCTCAAGATCGTTAAATATGTTTTTAATTGACCAACTACCTATATTTTTTATCGCCAAATCACTTGCGTGATCGCTGATGCGAAACGTTGTCTTGCACTTCAAGCTCCTTCAACTTTCCTTGACAAGCTCTAAAATCTTCGAGTTCAGGAAATCGCCATGACTTTCGAGCAACATGTCTTGTTTCTCCTCAACTACCAAAACTTCGAAGTTCAGTCGGGTGAAGTTGGGATTACGAAGTTCGCATTTCGCAACGGCCAAACCCGGGGCAGCGACCGGAGCGACAGGAAAGACCAGGTATACTGCAGACTCATTTTTTGCGTATTAATACTTCTTAAGTCTTAGGAACGTGCTCAAAAAATATCGTTTCGTTTTAAAAAGTCTCATGTTAAAAAGGAGAAAAACAACACTACAGTTTCAGTGTTTGCAAAAATCCAAAAGTATTCCGTAACAAACAAAAGTAACACGTTACGGCACAGCTAGCAAAAATACCGCTTAAACAGAATAAGAAGTGCCATTTTGTGATTTATAATTGAATTTATTGTTTTTGTTTTTCTTAAATGACGAAAATTTAGTATTGAATAAAACAGTTCTGATGCATCAAAATACACGTAAAAGTTATTTTGTTTGCAAGCAAATTTTGTGCAAAAAAGTGACTCCGTGGGCCGCCATACACAAATAGCTCAACCCATGGCATAAACCATCCCAACAGGACAATCACCCAGTTTCACCCCAAGCCCCCCCATAAATTGAAAAAATCTCCTGCACGCTTAGCGTGCCTATTTTTATACCGTAGAGAAAGTTAGACCAATCAATCAATCAATCAATCAATCAATCAATCAATCAATCAATCAATCAATCAGTCAGTCAGTCAGTAAATCCATCAATCAATCAGTCAGTCAGTCTGTCAGTCAGTCAGTCAGTCAATTGATCAATCAATCAATCAGTCAAGTTTACAATAGCATTGAACGAAAATAAATTACAGGTCGGCAAGAGAAACAAATTCACACTGCAAAATAAAAAAGGAAAGAGAAAACGAGAAAACGAGAAAAAATCAGATAGAGACACGCTATTAGGGAAGTCTACAATAGTTATAAAGATATTAATAAAAAAGCACACAGACTTCAAATAAAAAATCTAAAATGAGCCTGCCGTGTAGCAAACGGACAGTAAGAGTCAACCTCGCCTAAGTTTATAAAGAAAGAAAGCTAAGTTTAAGCTTCTATGTTTAGGCTTGATGACGAAATTATGAAATTCAAGAAGACTATTCTTATGCCGGCGGACTTTCTCAAGAAGTACGAGTTTCTGCAGCCTAAACCTCGTGGTTCACACTTGCACGAAAAGCACAAGCATAACCATAAAAAAAAACTCGTGTGTGAGCCAGCGTGAGATTGAAATAAGCAAAAATAAAGTAACGCACTTCTTTTTTGTTCTGCTCATCCCAATTTCTATTCAAACGTACCTGCCTCGTCCCCAGGCGCTGATCGGCCTTGCGGTAAGGCGGGAATGCACGGAGCGCGAGAGTTGATGGTACGTATCAGGCCCACATTGCCGAGTAAACTGTGCACGGCAGTCTCAAAACGCCAAGCGAACCGTGCACAACCAAGGAGGAGGGCGCCTGGACGAGGCAGCTAATGTACGGCACTTGCGTACGTCGTTTATTTGTGCTTGTAGTTATCCACCGCGCGTTTTCCATCAGCGCTTACCGAAGCCCCGACGCCGTGTTTGCTTCACTATGGCGTGGAAGGTGTGCCTAAGCTTTATGGAAGTGCACCGATTCGAATGGATTGAATGGGTAGTTGAGGATAAAGGGTTTTCCCGCAGTTACAAAACATAACTTATCGTAGTGGGTATGGATTTGCTCCAAGGCCGAGGTTTGACCGTTGAACTAACAACATTTCGGTTTTACCAGGGATGAATCAGAATGGCGGCCGAAGTTGTGAGTTGAAATGAAGTTCTTGCCTCCAAAATTCAACTTGTTGGCGGTTTAATCACATAGAAAGATTAATCATTTATCGCTTTTGTAAGGCGAAGGAAAACAAATCGAGGCATTTCTGGTATTAAGCTACTTTTAGCGAGTTCTCCGAAGTGGTCTGCGTACATTTTCCAAAAAATGCTTTCCAACCTTGTCTCTCTTTTAGTGCGTAATTTAAATACATACTGTGTTGAAATACATACTTTATTGACTTTCCCCAAAGACGCCGAAGGGGAGACGAGACGAAAGAGACGAAAATCGCCCGAGCGGCTCTCAGATGCACTCAAGAAAAGAAGAGAAAAGTTGCAAGGTAAGGTTCTAAACGTAATTGTAACTTTTCAAAGGAAAAAAAAAGACATATTATCAACCCAATTCCAAATCCATACAAACTCTCATATTACGATCAATTTTAAATCCATACAAACTAGGGGTCATAAACGGTCCCTCAAAATTTTGCAGTGCTCCCAAAATTACGCTTCTGCTCGGAATGCTCGCAAAATTTTAGTGGGTGCTCATTTGCTCGTGCTTGCATAATTTTACAAGTGCTCGTATGCTCAGTTTTTTAGTGGAGGTAGCTTTTTGAAAAGTGCTCGTTGCTCGCAAGACTCACTCTTGTTAATGCTCGTGCTCGCTTTTGGTTACCTGTGGTTATTCCGGTGTTCTAGCTTTAGTAAATGGTTGCGAACGTAGTTGAACCTCGTCATCTGTGCGTGCGCGTTTTCGAAAGTGTTGCCAAATACGGTTTTGTTTTTCTCCCGTTTTGTTTTTTTAACATGCGATTTCTTAACATGCGCAATGCAAGTCTCTCCTCACGCCTGGGTTCAACCCCTAAAAAGGGCGCACGGAAGAGAAGGTTCAGGGACTGGCCATGGACTATGCGATCTTATGTTTTAGCGTGATATAAACACAGTGTGTAACCAATCGCAGCGCACTTGAGTTCAGTATTTCAGTTACATTATGGCTTTGTCTTTTAGGTGAAATCGTCGAAGAAAGGCCTTCTGATAGTGGATCACGCTGCTCCTTGTTGTAGAAATGTTACCTTCCCATTGCAAGAAAAAATACGTCCATGATGGAGGTCCTGTTAGGGGGGGGGGGGGGAGGTATGTTATCAATTATTCCGATAATTGTGAGAGCAGTTTTCCTTAACCGTAAAATTTCCAGAACATCCGTACGGAGAATGTAATAAAGTATTATTCAACCTTCTTCCCAGATTCTTTCCCCACCCCAAGGCCCCGTTGTTGGATTTGCTATGATGGACTAGCTTAGTTCATTGTGGACTGGGGTATTTACGAGTAAGACCGCTATATAAAAAAGGCCGAGGCAGGTATGCATGCAAGTTGCTAGTTGTTGCAAATGCGGCACCTTGGAACCCGTGACAAGTTCCTTTTCTGCCAAGCGAGTGCTGAGCTAATTTCCTCTAGTTTGAATTTAATTCCCTAGAAATTCCCTAGAATTTAGAGCAACGCGTTTCCCGCAGAAAGTCTCTTAAGTCACAACATGTCAGTACACACACAAGAAAATGTAAGGAGGACATGTTGAAAACTGTTTTTGATAATTTACAGACCTTATACTTTAAGGTCATTGCCCTGTATTGCATTGCGCATCCTTACTGCGCAGAATTTTACGCGTAATCAGCGCACGCACATAAACAAAATGGCGGCTTTTTTCTATGCGGCTTAGTCCGCAAGAGAAGTAAATTGTCGCTTTCTCGTAAACGAGTATGGTGACCTATCAATTTTTTCTCATATTTTGGGTGTAGCGATCAAATTCTTTCTGTAAAAAGAAAACAGATCAATTCCTATGTTTAAAAAATAAATTATCGCTAAAACGCGTACTTTGCCAGTACACGCAGGGCAATTATAAAGGAATTATATGGAATATACAAGGTCTTCCTGCTCCTAAACAAATGTGGTGACCCCCATTTTTTATTTCAAAATTTAAGTTCCCTTGAAGTAATAAACAAGTAGGCGAAGTTTGGTTAAAAATCTATGTTCAGTTTTATTTCTGGGCAATGACCTTAATGGGTCAGAACTCAAACGCTTTATCAACTACTATTACAGAAATTGTATGTAACAATGCTCAATCATTGGTCGATAACCTGATAACCTGTTTAAAACACCCTTAATTTCAGCTTTCAGTGCTTTTAACTCGAAAATGGGCTCGGTGACCCCACAATTATTATTTTCGAGTTATGATCAGCACATGATGATACAACTTGTGGCAAAGTTTAAAGAAATTCTGTCAGAGCGGTTCAGAGCCACCTTAATATTTTGAAAATTTAAGGTTGCTCTGAACAACTTTGCCAAAAGATATATCATGACATGCTGATCATAATTCAACAATACAAACATGGGGGTCACCGACCTCCTTTTAGAGTTATTAGCACTGAAAGATAAAACTAAGGGTGTTTTAACAAGTTATACTGATGCTATGGTAACCAATAATATCAAGAAAATAGTCACAACTTGTCGACCAATGATTGAGCATTAGTTACATACAATAAGTGTAATAGGAACATATAAAGAATTGTAGTAATGACCTAATCAAAGTATAAGGACTGGAAAATGCTAAAACCCATGCTTTAATTAATTTTGTCCCTGCCACACGTCGCTGCGAAATGTTCCAACGAAATGTCCGTTCGAGTCGGCATCTTGAAATCTGATTTCCCGTGTTAGCGCTCGTAGCGACAGAAACGGTTGTCACATCAGGCACGAGTAGAGGATTTCAAGGCATAAAATGTCATTTAATTTTTGCCATTTTTTACGAGGTAAAAAAATTCATTAGGTTTCGCGCAATTTGCTTTCGTATTTAATTTAAATTGTTGCTTCTCAACTATATGCACGAAAATAATTTACTCGACACGTACACAGAACTACATCAAATGTTAGGAACAGATTTATTTTGCATCGTTGATTTAAACAGCCTTTTTTAAAGTAAGTATTAAAAAGTATCCCCGTAGTCATTTGGTCTCAACTTTAGGCCTGTTGTTTTTTTTTATTATTATTTGTCATTTAGTATATTATTTTAAAATACTATTGACGCATTTAAAGTTTTTGGCCTCAGCCGCTTTTATTATTAGTTTTTTTTTTCAATTAGTGAAAATAATTTGATACAATAACTGTTTCTACCTACATTGTAATTAGACTGATTTTTCTCGTTGCAAAGTTCAAGTAGAACTCTGCGACCTTTTATAACGAATATCAAGAGTAAAAGATGGTTAAAAAGACCTAAAAATGTAGAACGCTGAAGGCGTTTACCCACTTTTAAAATAACAACCATCTGACAAATTATGAAATGAAGTTAAGTTGAAAAATAAAATAGCCTGCGTAGCTAGGACTCCCGAACGAATGAAGTGTCCCCAATAAGTAGAGGGGTGTTTTCCCTCAGCAAAGGTTGTTTTAGACACGTTGATAAAGTTTTTGATTGATTGATTTAGAACTTCCTTTCGCCCCACTTTTCACGAGTCAAAGCGGGTGGGAAAATGTTCATTCGTGCGGGAACGATTGCAATACAGGCTAAAAAGAAAAGTAATAAGATACAAGGTTAACTGATAAAATAGCCTTACAAAAAATATAATTAAACTAGTCACATGTAGGCTACGGGACGCAAGACTAGTTTAGTTTAATTCTCCTTCACCAGTCTTCGATATTTATTGTGGAAGCCAATACAACTAATGACTCTCTCGCAAACCTTAAAACCTCCAGTCCGTGGTGTCCTGCAGACTACAAGCGACAAAGGAAATAAAATACTCTCCTATTCGACTAGACTGTTCACAGCCCTCTATTTTTTCGTGTTCTTTCGATCAATGAGCGCGCGGTGAGAACGGGGAGAGAACTGACGCCAGCGCAAATCGGAAGGCTCGCTTCCCGCCCCCCTCCCCCCGCTCGCTCGCCGATTCTCTCCCTTTTTTTGCGTTGAAAAATGCGTTTAAAAATAGAGAGGCTGTGGACAATCTACTATTCGACCCCACCGTAGTCGCTGGTTGAAGTGTAAACGTTTTGAATTAAATTATCGTACAAGATGTATGAAAGCGTTGAACAGCGAGCGACGCACATTCTTAGATCAACATTTTTTCTGAAGTAAAACTAACATCGACATTACGTCATAAGCCTACGTCACGTTGCTTTGCAACCCCTGACAAAAACAGCAGGCTCAATCACTTGTCCAAGACAAGATTTAATATAGTAAAATGACCAATTGAAACAAAACTATATGATATAATCAGCAACACTTATTAGAGTCTCCGTGTGTTGATTTCTGTTCAAGATTAACGGCTGACGTTTTTCTCACAGACTTTTTCGCAATCTGTTCATCGTCCAAGGGCAAGCAAGTGTTCAAAATAAAATCGAAAACCTCCTCCACGTTTTTACCAGTTTTTGCGCTCGTTTCAAAGAAAGGCTTTATCTTGAAGTTGTCTCTTAGCCTTCCTTTCTTTTCATTTTGTTCCAGAGCTAACCTCTCGCCCGCAGATGAAGGGATTTCTCGTGAATCGTTTGTAACAAGGTCCGTTTTGGTTCCTACGACAACAACAAGACAGTTCGGCTCTGACGCGTCCAACAGCTGCAGATGGCGCTCCCTGAGGGCTTGAAGTGATCTACCTTGTGTTATGTCGTAAGCTATAATGGCAGCCGAAGCTCCCCGACAGTAAAACGAAGATAAACCCGAGAATCTCTCCTCTCCAGCTGTGTCCTATCAAGAGAAAAGATACACCATGTAGAACGATGATAGACCTCCATGTACACAGATCCCCACTTTAAATGTTTCCCACCCTGGAACTATTGTCAAACTCGCAATGTGATAGGCCTTATCAGGGTTTCGACGCCATCTTGACGGGTAGGGCAACGCGGTTAGAAATTACAGTGTTTGTATGGGAATCCGACGGCAAATATCTTTTTCAAAAATTAAATTCTGAACAACTCATGAATCATTAAGTAAAGACGCAAAGGAAAGGTTTGTATTCTCCAAATTTGAAAAGTCTCCAGTTACGTTTTTAATTTCCCATACATTTATCTGTATTTTTTTTCCGCAAATTGACGCGGTTTGCGGGAAAAAATAATAGACAAATGTATGTTAAATTAAAAACGTAAAGTTCTGAATGCTTTCTAGCCCCGCTACATCCTTCAAACTTGGTGAATAAAAACTTTGCTTAGTATCTTACCTTTACAAATAATAAGTTGTCAAAAATTTAATTTTTGTAGAAGATATTTGCCGTCGGATTCCCATACAAACACTGTAATTTATAACCGCGTTGCCTACCCGTCAAGATGGCGTCGAAAACCGTGATTAGGCCTATTGGCTACTTTTTGTATACCAATTGACAATTAGACGGCAAGCTCGAGGTTTCTATCGGCTGATAGTTGGCGAGGGGCGAAAGTCAATAGAAACCGAGAGCGAGCCGTCTAATTGTTTTAGCATAACCCACTGACCGATCTATTAAACACAGAATATCGCTTAAATTGATTTATTGAAGTTTTTGATTAATAAAATTTAGCGAAAAACTGAGCGCGCGCTCCGAGAACCGTCTATCGATCACTGTTAAAAAATAGCAATGGTATATTGCAATTCCTGAGTTTTGATTGGTTAACAGGCAATGGTATATGAGCTCATATACCATTGACCACAAATATGGTAGCCAATACGCGTCAACGAAAACAGCTGGGGAGCTCAAATATTGCAATTCTTTGGGCGTTTTTAATAAAACAATTATTCCACTCGCGCTTGTTGGATATGAGATCGTTATAGCCAACGAGGCGCTACGCTCTTCGTAGATAGCCAACACGGGCAAGTGGAATGATTGTTAAATAGACGGCACCTGTGTAGCCAATCAGATTGCACGATTACCTAATAGATGGTCAGTGGGTTGTGCTAATGTTCAATAGAACAGCCATAGCTCGCACTGTACCCTGAACGTAAATCCTCGCAGGTACAAGTTCCTATAAATAAGCTGTGGGGCAGCGTAGTCAGGGAGCCTGCAAAACAGCAACGTGAAATGACCAGCGGTACGGATCAACTATGGAATATTCAAGTTTCTATTCGGAATTAAACACTGTCAAATTACATATCTCTTATCAGTGAAGGATAGCTTTAACACCTATAGGCAAACTAAATGGGCCTTTTTATCGCGAGATTCTTATATAATATTACTTCAAATAAACGTAATTATTAAAATTAATAGCCCTTTATTAAGGTTTTATTAGTTGACAGAAAACCGTTCTCACGTGGTATGCTAACACGTGATACTTGTTTGGCAAGAAAAAACAAATGACCAATTATACAAAAGGAAATACCGTTTCAAAATACAAAAGAAACATCACCTTAAAAATAACGAAAAAGTATTAAAAAGGTATCTTTACCCAGATGGCGACGTTGTATGGTCCCCATTGTTTTAGAAAAAAAGATGCTCCAATAGTCTGTGCAAGAGGTAAGACATGTCAATCATGTGACAGCAGTGGCGGATCCAGACCTTCAGATAAGGGGGGGGGAGGGGGGATCATCCAGACCCTAGAATAAGGGGGGGGGGGGTTCTCTTGTTCTAAAAATAATGGGAGCGGGCCCCCCGGCCCCCACCACTAGATCCGCCACTGGTCAGTCACGTATGAATAGATTTATAAAATAAGAAACTGCATTAGAAGGACATGATTGAGAAAGAAAAAAAAAACAGCACAAAGTAAAACAATCTTTGGAGCAGTTCTAGAGCAGGAAGATACTGCAATAATACCCCCGGTAACACCCGCATAAAAGAACAAGTGGATTAAAATAAAAATAAATAAATAAAATAAACAGGCAGTGGTACTTGGCCGTTATAAAAAGGTCATGAACTACTTTCCTATACAAGGAATGTCAAGTAACATAATCTTGAGATAGAGTTGGGAAAAAAGTTGCCACTCCTGTTTTGCAAATTAGGCAAATCCTCAACCCAGCTGTCGATGCCAGTGAATAGAAGGCGTGCGCAAACTGTAATAGCAGCTAATTCATTTAAGCAAAGTAAAAAACAAGAAAGACACTGCAATGTTTAATTCAAAATACTCACACTAATGTTATCATCAGTGAAAGTTCCTTGCAGGTATCTTTGAATCAATGAAGTTTTTCCAACACTGGCATCACCAAGAATGACAATTTTTAGATCCCTGTCAAAAATATTTTAAAACAACAAAAAAGTTAAACAAGATGCGCAATTAGTTATTTCTATTTGCGCATCTTGTTTAACAAAACCTTGACACAGTTGCTGTTTTTCTTACTTGAAACATGCAAAGTTAAGGAGGAAATATACAGAAGTAGTTTTTTCGCAGCTAAACACAGGTTTCATGAAATGTCTCGTTCGTGTTTCAAGGAATCCAAAATGCAGTGAAACCCTGTGACTGGTTGGTTTTTATCGACATTTTGCTTGTTTACAAGCAAAATAAAAAGATATAGTGGGGAAGCTTGTCACTCTTAGACCAAATTCTGCAAATTAATTTTTTGTTTAAGGTGGCTCGTACCGGTTTTTCTTGCGTGGGAAGTCTGGTGACTAGCGCGCGCGTCACGCTTCATGCCCACAAGTCACGTGCGAGATTTGAAAAGGAAAATAAACATGGCGGCCGAGTGCGAGGTTGCTTTTCTTCATTTTAAGAAAAAATTCCGCGTTCAACTGAAGTTTTTTCAACAAGAACATTTTAAGTAAACTTAATTTTCGTCAGTCAAAATGTTTTCGGATCTCACTGCTCGAGTTACAAAAGCAAATTCGCATGTGCTACGATCGATCTTGTCGGAGATCGTGACTCAATTCCACTTTTTTCGTTTTAGCTTATTTGAGTTCGCTTTTAAACACATGATTATTCAGACAGAGAAATACTAAAAGGTAAGACCTAAGAGGCACAACTGGCGCTAACTGAAACTGGCTAAATCTCATGAAATCCTGAGCCGAAAAGTTTCGCCGACAAAGCGAGGGGAAGTCCACGCGTGTTACGCGCGTATGTGCCCGCAAAGATCAGCGGTAGTCAGAACTGAGCATGAGTAAATACCAAACTTTTAAAATCGAAATTTTAAAGTGCGCGGAAACGCGCGTGGGAATTATTGAGTTCGCGAAGGCTTTAGCAAGAAAACTAACCCGATGACCCCTATTTTTTATTGCCCTAATATTTTCCTTTTATGTAAAGGAAACGCCAGAAAAAATCTAAAAAAATTCTACGAAAGGAATTTTTAATTACTTACAAATTGCTCTTTTTTGCATTTGCAAAAAATCCGCTTCGTAGAATTTTTTTAAAATAATTATACAGTTTCTTTTTCATATGCTTAAAGTTATCACGGGAAAAAAAATGGGGGTCATCGAGCTAGTTTTCAAGATATAAGCACTGGAAGCTGAAAAAGGGTCCAAAAAATCATTGCCTACCATTGCCATGGTAACCACTGATGACGTAATTATTGGTATTTTGGATCAACAAAGCAATGGGTAATTTAATTATACAAAAATTTGGTTACGATCTTTAATTATTTTTTTGGCCATTTTCTTCCAAACGTCGCACAGTCAAAAACCTGAAAACTGGTACGAGCCACCTTAAGTCTCAAGGGACTGTAGTGTGTCAACACTTGCGATCTCGTAGATAAAAACGTGACTTGTCAAATTTACAACATTATATAAACAATTAAAAACGTGAGTAGCCCTAATCTTACGTGACATAACCAATTAAGAATGTGAGGGGTTCAGCGCTGGAAGGCAACGAAGTTTAAAACGATTAAAAACGCAAATTTATACTGGTACAAGTCTTTCACACACTAAAACATTGCTAATAGTTAACAAAAGAGAACTCATTTCGTGACAATTGATTATTTCTGCTGAGTTGCACAATTTAAAATTGCAATCAGGTGTGAAGTGATAATTTCAAGTGTTTTTGTAGCCTGTTGTGAAATTACTTCCGGTGGAAGCAGTAAACGCTAAAAGTTTTTGCTTCTGTTCAGAAGTTAATGCATCGCCATTAAAAAAAAAGCAACTGTTTTACTGGAAATGTAGCCGTTAGAAATGGCATGTGTAACCGTAAGGTAAAGAATAACGCGAGGAGAAGCGGCTTTTGGCAATATCCAAACGAAAATTTACTTCCCAATTTGGGGTTACCGGTAAGACTGCGTGACAAGACAAAAGGTAACTCTGTCTTGCGTAACCTTTATTGGGAACCCTGCATTAAGCCGAGTAGAGATCTTTCTAACTCGAAAGGAAACAACTATTTCGATTAAAGGCAAACGTCAAAGTTTACTATTTTTAACCAAGCCAAAGTATATGAGTCGCAAAGCGCCCAGCCGTCCCGACTGACAAATACAGCATTTCCTCCGCGAATAAAAAAATTGCTTGAACTGAAAGACGTTTGAATTCTTCCATGATATGTTCGAACAACAATGCCCAGGATAAACCTTCTACTCATACTTCATGCAAAATGGTCGATATCTCGAAGAGATCTTTAATAGATATTGGCCCTATAAAAAGTCTACCAAGTGTTTGTTTCCAGATATTTTTGGTGACATACAAACACATAATATTTTACAAAATGTTTTTTTAAGTCTCCCAAACACCTACATTTTTTTTTAGATAGGGGGATTTATGAAAACCCATCAATTTACCTTAGTCAGCATTTTTCAACCCTCCCCTCCCCCCTAAAAATACCTCAAATAAAATAATATAATATAGTGTGTGTATCTCAAACTTACTTAACTTGAAATACAAATTTCTAGTCTCATTAAAGATGACCCACCCGGCCACCAACTGACTCCCCCTACCCCCCCTCCCCTCATGATAAAGGTAAACAATAATATTGTAACTCCTTGATGTACTGCAATCAAACCTTCCAAAACTTCTTTCACTTCTCATTACTTTTACATGTACAGTCGAAGCTCTCGAAAGCAGACACTCTCAGGACGCAAAAAAATGTCCGTAACTGGAGCTGGTCGCTTACGAGAATGGTTCTCGTCAGCGGCCACTAGAGGTGTAGGGGATAGATGGCCGCTTATGGGCGCTTGCCCAGCTAACGGATGTGGATGACGACAAAACAAACACTGAAATATGGTACTGTAATAACTGCAAGATCATTGTGATGAACGACAATGTGAAGTTGATTGATAAAAAACAAGATACAGAGGTTGTTAATAGGATTTTCTTTGGGATGTCTGCTAACAGGAGCTTAAAAACAAAGAAAAAGTCTAAGTCGTAATCTCTGAAAGTGTCCACGGCCGCTTACGGGAATGTCCGCTTACGAGAATGTTAAAATACAGAGTTTGTATGGGCGTTAAAACAGGGTTTCAAACAGGTCGGCGGTAAGTAGAGCTGTCCGCTTACGAGAGTGTACGTTAAGAGAGCTTCCACCGTATTTTAAAGTCCCTGCATAAGGTTTCATTAGAATGTCACTTACGCTTTCTTCTTAGTTTGTGACTGCATCTTAGTAATGATATTACAATATTCTTTCACTGATTATGTATTACATCTCACTTGCAACTACAGGAAAGAGAAGAACATTTATTAAAATTAAATTCCAAATAATATATTATTGAAAGCTATCAGGTAAATCAGAAAGAGGTTTTGATGCCAATGGTGTCATTGGTATACCAGCTTTTTCCTATCTAAGGGACTGCCATTTTTTTCATTTTTTATTTTTTTTATTTCTTTTTTTTTATTGCAACACAAAGAACACTACTTACAAAACAGAAACATACACTAGTTACAATACTAAACTTACAATACAATACTTATACTACACTACTTACTGTACAATACTGCCCGTTTTTTATAGAGTGGGGGGCAGGATATAAAAAGGCTGGTGGGATTTGATAGACTGATTTGAATTATTATATAGTCATCATCCCTTTTTTTAAATTTTTACCTGCCCTCCATCTTGTATTCCAAAATTTATTAGATGATTTCCTCCCCGCAAAAATGATAAAGTAAGACAAACTAAACGAAAAAAGAGCTCACAGTGCATTGACTATTTACCCAGGGGGGTACTCCGGCTTGTAAATGACGGGGATGATCGAATGAAGGCAAAACTCAAGACCAAAAAAAATCCCTAAGTCTTCCGACATTACCCAAAAAAATCCCTGGACCAAAAATAACCCCCAAAAAAATCCCTTGTCAAATTACCCCTAAATTGCCAGGAGGGGCAATAACGCTCGAGTTTGATTATTCATCATACCATAAATACGCCAAGGCCGCGCCAAAGCACTTTAGTTTGTTTTTAATATCCAAAAAATCCCCTATTTGAATTAAATCACCCTAAAAAATACTTGCCAAATTTTCCAAACCTCCCCCCCCCCCCCAAAAAAAAAACCCCGGAAGCGAAAATTTCAAACCTAAAAAAATCCTTCGATCATCCCCCGGGGGGGCACTTCCTAAATAGGCTACTGGGGATGTGCCCGGAGGGGGCACGACTGGACTGACAAATGGGGTCGCAAGCAAAGGGTGAAGAATGGGGTCACACTGGAGAGAGAGCGGGGAAAACGGAAGACGAATATGTACCGAATTGCGAGCCGCGACAGGCCCCGAGGGGGCCCCGCCCGCCGCCGCCGCGAACCCACTCGGGAGCCGCGGCAGGACAACGCCCCAGAAGTGACGTTGGGCGTGAACGACACAAGTGACAAGATGGGGCACCCATAGAAATGACAAATGGGGAGGGGCGGGAGGCCAGCGGCACAACCCAGCAAAGAGACCCAAGTACCCCCCCCCCCGGGGATCATCCCCATCATTTACAAGCCGAAGTACCCCCCCTGGGACTATTTACTGAAGAGGCAAAAATTGGTTGATAAAGCATGGTTTAACATGGACACCAAAGGGACAGAGCAGAGTGTCCGTATAAGAGAGGTGTCTGTATTACAGTGCGCCGCTGCCACCACGCCAGTTAAGAAGATAAGGCAATAACCAAGGCACGACCGGTTCGTGTAAGGCTTTAATCAAACTGGATTAAAACTAACAACCGAGTGACAGTAACAATAAGGCGGACGCCACGCTAGGAACAAGAGATAAAAATGCATGCTTAGTCCTAGTACTGCTGACCAGTACTGGCGGTGTATAGAGGACACCACGATGATGTTGCTTTTTAATGACTCCACTGAAAGTTTTAAGTGTTCAGTATCTTAAAAGAGGCCAACACTCGTCTTATAACTGCAACTAAATTGATCCAGAATTGACACTGTAGTGTCTGCATGTTGTGTGAGGATTTTGTCAGCCCATCTGAAGTTGTCCGTATAGTGCTGTCTGTATTAGAGAGGTGTCCCTATGGTGAGGTTTGACTGTACGCTTTTGTTCTATAATTCCCGTTTATGTCCTGGGGGCAGAGGAATTTGATCGCAAAGTGTGACCATCATGTGAGGATTTGAACACCATTTTGGCCTGGGGATGGTCCAAATGCACAGAGGGGTTGCCTGAGGGGGAATATTAAAGTTTCGATTTCATCGGTACATAAAAATGACTTAAAGACCATATTAAAATGGGTGTCTTGCGAATTTTTGGAATAATAATGCCTGATTCCAGTTTTATAGCGTTTTGATTGGCTGTATTCTACACGGTCAACACGGAATCATTGAACGAGATGGAAATGAACGGAACGAAACATGTATCCAAACTTCCTTTTTTTCAATTGTATCTTTTGTTCTGCGTACTGTTGGGAAAACGTGGCACCTACCTAAACGAACAACAGACTACAAGGGAACAACTAAGATCACTGAGCTTAAATGAAAGCAAACTCTAACTCAGTATAATTTCGCTTCACCGCTGTAACTGAGCTTTGAGTGTCATGGACGTTGTTTTTCAGCCATCGTATGCTTATATTATCAACTTTCACTACTAACCTGTGATGAGGGAATTTCTTGTGATCAGTCAGATATATAACAGCTCCAAACTAGCACTAAAAATCCAGGAATGAAACAGTGAAGCGATAGGAAAATAAGTGTTCCTTCCGAAAGAGAACGAGCTAATGTGTTCATCCCCAGGTCTCCCTCGTCGTGTAATAGCGTGGCTGAGTAAAAATCGATTACGTCAAAGACAAGTTGGGCCCTATCTCTGTCACGCAACGCTGTCCGCAACGCTACTTAGTGAGAGGGCCAAAACTGGACTTAGGGACGAGTATACACAGTACTTTAAACACCCTAAGAACTGGTGAACTCATTTAAAAAAGAAATATGCTGAAATGCGGCTTAGACGCACCAGGACGGTCGAACATTTACTGGTCGTTGCTGCGGCTGCAGTCACACCACCATACCTTGGGTGTCCTGTGGTGAGTAAGGGGCTCAAGATGGCGCATTGCGGCCAGTATCCGTGAGTGACATCGAGGTAAATTAAATTCGCAGTGCCTTAAAAACTAAGAAGAACTTTAATGCGACTGGCGTTGCACGATAACGGTTTTGTTTCCAGCAGCTCTTTTATAGAAGATTACGTACGAAGACTGTAAAACATGCCCTCAACAAGAAGCCAGACAGCTCGTCAGACTCGTTCAAGCGGCCGAGCGGCTATACCGGTTGGACAGACTGGGACATCGACCGGTATTAAAAGAAGACAAGTTCGCGCAAAATCAAAAACGTCAGGCATTCCTAAATCACCACAACTAGAAAACAACAACGCGAAAATTCGCCTAATACTTTGGAATTTAGTTGAAAAGCGCTTCCCTTCGTTGAAGATCGTCTTGGAACCATTCAAAGATTCCAACCAGACGGCTGTTTTTGCGATCATTGCAGCAGAATATTGATTTTATCTGCGTTTTGGAGCTTCATCGCAATAATTATTGCAAACAGTGGATTCTGGCAGAAACTTTTCACAGCTGACTTACCAAGCGTGTATTTTAACGAGGTTTCATGGCCTCCAAGACATCGTTGGATATGGCGTGAAGAGGAGGTTTTAAACGTCACAAGTCGGATAACAGCGCTGTCTAAAGACCACAATGGAAAACAAATTCATATGTATTTGATCGGTGGACCAGGCTCAGGGAAATCGGAGCTCGCTAGACAGGTTGGCCTTCGTTTATATGACTCACTGAAGCTAAACAATAGACCAGTAGACGTATTAACAATTGAGGCTTCCAGCGTCACTTCACTTATAAAAAGCCTCGTGGATTCGATTTTTGCCCTTTGTAACAGTTCTGCACAAAAAACTGACGGCATTAAGCAAATCAAAGAAGAATTAAACTTAAGGTTTGGTGATTTGTTTCCAAACGAAGGTAATATTTTAAAAACTGAAATGAGACTTAAGGTTCTTTATGCAAAACTTGGCGAACTTTTGAAACAGCGCAACAGCCGGCCTGTCTTGATTTTTGATAATGTACGAGATTTAAAGTCGCTGTTTAGCTACCTAAACCTTGAACCAGGAAGTAAACATTTTACGACTTAAATAGTCATAATAGCTCTGCAAAAACGTGTATCTTTGGAAAGACTGAGTTCTTACGTACAAGTACAGGATTTATACGAAGGCATGTCAATTACTGATTCTGTGGCACTACTTAAACTAATAACAGGAGTAGAGGGTGATAGCGAACAACATGCGGCTGAAGAACTGGCGAATATGCTCGGCAGGCAACCCCTTGCCCTGGCCACGGCAGCCATTTATATCGACAGTGTGCGAGAAGGACCGCCTAAACAAGCTCAATATTCTTACCAAGATTACATTTCTGAGTTCAAACAAGACATTCATATACTTGGAATGGAAGAAGAGATTGAATGGCGAGAGAGCGACGCCTCAAAGTACGCAGTCGCTATGTACACGGCTGTTCTCAAGGCAGTTAACCATTCTGCGCAAAATGATCCCGTAATTCGGGACATTGCTTGTATCGGTTACGCGGATGCGTCACCGCTTAGCTTGTCATATGTACTGGACTACTTAAAAACCAATTCACACCACCAGTTTACAGAAGCACAAGTTCGAAACTCTTTGAGGAATGTGCTTTTTAAGGTGGCAGGAAAACAGGGAACCCAGACCCTGTCCAGTCACCAGGTCATCCGTGAAGCTTTTCGCCAAGTCTGTAAGGTGAGTCACAGGAACCCCAACTGCCTTAATGCAACGTTTTGTAAACTGACAACAATTTCTAGCGTAGACGAGCACACCTATGGTTTACTTTCAAATGTGTTTGCAAGACTTGCTTTATCGTTTGAACGACAGTTGAATTTTACCACCTTAAACCTGCACAACATAACAAATGTAACAATGACAGAATCTGACAATGGTTTTGGTTCCCAATGTCTAGGTATTCTGACTGCATTGTGCGTGTTTTCCACGAGGGAACGTTTGCAAGTGGCCGACATCGTGAGCAGCCGTTTCTCAGGTACGTTTCTGCGATTCTTCTCGCACCATTTAGGATACTGGCCCGGGCTGATAAAACTCGCCACAAACGAATTCAGACTCAATGAAATATTGACTCTGGTAAACACGCAAGCAAACAAGGAATCGCGTAATGACTTGCAAACACTTCTTTTAGTTTTAAGCCTACACAGCGGCGCTGCGAAGCTGCAGAAAGAATGTGTGTTGGCTGCGATCAATAAAACTTCGACGGGGATTGTCAGACTTATCGAATTCAAAAATCATGATACAGATATGAATGGAATGAACTCCCTTCTTTTGAACATCATTGGGGTGATGTATCGGGGTTTGGGATATCCGTACAGATCAAGAGATCTTCACGAACTTGCTTTAGATTTTTATCGCAAAGACGTAAAGAATAATGGCGAGAGTATCGACAGTGGTAGGGGAAACGAAAAGATCCTCGGCAAAGCAAGCACCTTTCACAAGCTTGGTATTATTTACCGTTACCTAGGCGACCTATCTAGTGCCCAGTCCGCACACGAGACGTCACTTGAGTTACTGCAAGAGTTATTTGGCGTACATCACGCGTACATTTCGGGTTCACTTCTAAACTTAGCAGTTGTTTACAGCCGTCAAGGGAAGTTTAATGAAGCGCTACAGCTACATAATCGCTCATTGGGAATAATACGGCAAATATACGGTCCCCGTCATGCTAACGTAGGCAGATTGCTGAACACGATTGGAACGGTCTACTATAGGCTCGGTGAGTTTGGTAACGCGATATCTTATACTCAGAACACGGATTGGAGATACTTGAGGACTTTCATGGAGCATACCACCTTCATGTGGCAGAAGCGCTAAACTTTCTCGGATTCATGTACAGAGACCAAGGAAACTTAGAAAAGGCTCAAAAGTATCTAGAACGTTCTGTGTCCATCAAGGAAAAAGTCTTTGATTCGGATCATTTTATAGTAGGCGAGGCTCTGAATGATCTCGGAGTCGTGTATACCCGCCTTGGTGAAGCACGAAAGGCCCAGATGGTCCTACAAAGAGCGCTAACAATATTCATCCAGACATGGGGAGAGAAACATACCTCTGTTGCCACAACGTTGAACAGTCTAGGCGCCTCTTACAGTGCCCTAGGAGAGCCCCACGAAGCAATTCCCTTGCACAAGAAGGCCCTGGAAACTCTCCTTAGCATGAGCACGGGGACCAACGTGGAACATTCAGTCGCAGAGACCAGACATCTCCTAGGTAACGCGTACTTAGCATTGGGGAACCTCGAAGATGCCAGGCTGATGTATCGCTTATCGTACTCGGGATTTAGGAAATTGTATGATTCAGGTCACTGGAGGATTCAAGGTGTTTTAAACAGTCTAAAGTTAGTAGAGTCTGTCTTAAACAAAACCTGTGACCCAAAAGCTTCCCTTTTTGCGGTTAGTTTAAGTTCTCTTTTTGCAGTAGTCTGCGGTCATCGGTCTTGCATTTGAACACTTGTAATTGACTGAGCTTGTTGTGATTTAAAGCAATTACAGAGCGATTTGCACTGTTGCGGCGGGAGGCGCCCTGTTTACCAGCACGAAGGCTCACTCTAGTGCTAGGGGTACTTTTGCACTTGCACAATTTCCTTTTTTTTTTTTTTTTTTTCCGTAAACGTGTCTACAAGGCAGCTTAGAGTTATCCTTGGCTGGTACTAACTGAGCGCCAGGGTAACCCTAGTTGCCTTGTAAACGTTCTGCTAGGGACACGCCTACTGGGGAAAAAGCTTTTAACTGGTTTCCAGATCCTTTGAATGCCGTCCGCGATGCTTGGTAACCAAGAGTCGTAAAATCAAAACCAAAGTAATCACGTCACTCACCAATCACAAAGGAAACAGACAATCTAGTGAGCCAATCAAAACTCGAAGCAGATACGTGCAGCCGGCACGTGGCGCGGGAAACGTGTGTGAGTGAGTCATGATTGGTTTTGGTTTTACTTCTGATTGGTTGAGACAATGGCGCGATTTTTTTAAATTCCATCACTAAGCAAAGAAATGGAAAACCAAGCAAAACGCGAACTTTACTTTGGACACTCAAGTGTAACCTGCGTTCAGGCGTTCTTATTTCGCGGCGGGAGGAAAGTGAAAAAAGGAACGCGAAAAAAAGAACGTCTGTTTGCAATACCATACAATACAATACAATGTTTAATGTGGTCATTACACTTAGCTATGGTTTCGATGCGTCCCGCAGATATGGTTAGCAAAATCTGCGGGCGAAAACCGCTCTATGTCAGTCTCCTTGATTGTAAATAACAAATGAACATGGGCGCCTTCCAAGCCCGGGAGGGGGGGGGGGGGGATACTCGCAAATGAAAGTGACGGGGATGCTCGTCGTCTCGCTTAGGGGTGTAAATTTCGGATTTTTGGTCTCCCTATGTTCTCCTATGTTCTCTCCCTGTGTTCCGGGCAAAACGCCAATATTTTTAGCCATGACGGTCTCGTTTAGGGTTACATACGAACAGATATACAAATATAATTTCTATTCTTAGTTTTCTGATATCTTTTAGGCCCAAGAAAAGCTTGAGCCACACCCAGATTGGTCTCTTTTCACAATTTCCGACGAGCATCCCCGTCCGTTTCATATAGGAGTACCCCCCCCCCCCCCGGCTTCCAAGAATACGAAGGTAGTGCGTGTCAGAATGCTGGGCTCGTTCACATTCTTGCTCGATCTCAATCTGTTCCCAAACACACAGAGTCTGGGGGCTACTGGGATAGACCATTTGCTCAGTTCAAAGTTGATTGCATTGAGATGAGGGCAAATTCCAGGAAAGGGTGGGGGGGGGGGGGGGTCCACCAGGTACACATCTTATGCTATGCAGGCACGAAGTTAAGTAATTGCCTGTTGGGGGTGGGGGAAGGGTGTTCGTAATTCTTTGGGGGGATTAAACGAGTTTTGGTACTGCTTGGATTTTGTCTGAAAATTTCTAGCAATCATCCTCATACATCCATTAGATTTACATGGGAGTCCCTCCCCTCCGGATGCATATGCACCCTCCTGACAAAAGACCAAAGACTAACACTCTTCAGGAAATGAGGTGTTTATTAATATTATCAGATCTAAATTCAGGTTCAAACAGGTTTTAAGTTGGCTTCAATCCAGCACAAAAGAGCCTTTCTATCAGTTAGTTGCATGTTCAAGATCTTGAACCAGATAACAGGTTATTAAAAGCTTCAATAGATACCGTAAGTACAATAAATTATTCTTCAATATTTAGAAGCAGGTAAACCTAAATTATACATGTAATGACTATAAAACTGCTCAAAATCTTTTAAGATTAACTGTGGTAATAATTAGCACGTTTGCCTGGTCAACGTACAGGCCCATTATGTCCTCTTGGTCTGAGTCATACTGTTCTCATGTAATAACCAGCAAAGTTCACTTGCAAATGGATTTAACCCTCATATCAATCCTATCAAATTCATGACATTTTGAACACCAATGGACATTCAAATTCTTCCTAGAGATCTTTGTACACATCTTACAGTACTAAATTAGAGAATAATTTTGTTCAACTGTCACAACAATATTGGAATTAAATAAATATTATTTCACTATACACATGCAGTGTACATCACTTGTCAGGACCTCTCTCTCTCCTCTACAGAGAGGTCTTCATTGGAAAAATGAGAGAAATATCAAACAGGGAGAAAAACATTATACTTCGAGACACCAAGGGGCTCCCTGTATGCCTATTTACCGGTATCCCTCTCCACAGCTCTTCTTTGCTACCCTTTTCTCATTTCCCACTCAATAAAACAAGAGAAGCCCCTGTGGAGTGTCAAGACCATTTCCGTTTGGGGAATCCCAAGAGTGACCAGTAACTGAATTCTCCTAACAAAATCAACACTTTGCCATGTATACAAGTGATGCGAATATAGAAAATAATCGACTTGGAAGATATTGTCTTGAAGTACCACAAAATCTTAAGAGCTAACATGGAAAGATTTCTGTCAGTCTGCGGCAATGAGATTCACTAGGTAACAAAGTAACAGCATGATCATTTTGAAAACAATTTTGAAACCAGAGCTTACTCTGCCTTGTAAATTAGTTATCCAAAAGAACATTATTTGCTGAGCCTGGTAAATCATAAACTCTGCCAACAAGCTAGCTTTACATCTTCTTACAAATAAAAGTAGTACATAATGCAGATTTCGATACATGCATCTTATCCCTCACCCTGTGTGTATAGTTGGTTTCATTTTAGTTTGTGGTTTAGTTTTGTTTAGATTGCATTTGAAGAAACATTCATAGAAGTGCACTGACCAATTTACACATGGTTACGTATTGCAAATTGCAGCAAAAGCCAGATTAAGACTCCACCCTGGGTCGTAACCAGACCTTTGGCATAGACGAGGCAAGATCTTGCTAGGAGGTTCTGGGGCATGCCCTCCAGAAAATGTGGAGCATCAAATCAAAAGCTCTGAAACTCTTTCTTAAACATTTTTCTTATAAGTAGTTATTAAAAAAAATAATCAATCTTGTTCAGCTGTGAATATTTTCCCAACTAAACATATTTTGTTTCAATCAAACCTGAGTACTGTACATGAAATCTAAAGCTTCTGATTGTTAAAAATATATGGTAATACAGAAGAAATTCTAGCTAGTGTTGTACTGAGCTTAAAGGGATAGTTTCATGGTTTGGTGCATGTGCAAGCTATCACATGGTCATCTCAATGCCATTGTCTATGAACCAATCAGATGCGAGTAGAAAACTCATGCATGCGTCCACAATAAATCCTATGGGTCAACAATAAAGTTTGCCCTTTTCTGTGTAACTCTGTTGACATTTTCCGTGAAATTTGTGCATCATTCTTTTTGGTTGTAAAACTACATACAATAGCCTGTACATTCATACATGTACATAAGTGCAAAAAACGTCATTACTGCAATACATGTGGTTGATAATAAAGTGAACAAGCAGAACAAACAAAAGGAATTCTAATGAAAAAATAACACCTCTATTCAGTCTATTGCCATGTTTTTGCAAATGACTGAGAAATTTTCAAAGGCAGATTTTCCACAAGAGTCATCTGCATGCTTTTTTATTGTTTCGTTGTTGCACATGTGCCAAGCAGTGAAACAGACTTTAACACTTATGCTGTAGAATGTTGATGATCTTTGACCTATCTGTGGTCCACAGATCACAGTAATTTCCCTTCTACAAGATCAGCAGTTGTTAAGACAAGTCAACAAGAATGAGGACAATGATCAACAAGCCACTATAGGACTACAGAGGATACGTACAGCCTAGCCTGAAATGTTAAGCCACATCTGGAACACATCTAGAACAAATATGTAGCTGTTTGAATTTATAGTAGCACTGAGGGTTGCAATGACAAAAAAAATGCATATAATTTTTTTTTTTGTCTTGATTGGTTATGTTCAAGGTTTGGTTTAGTCATTATGAATAATTCAAGGAAAATATATGCACATGAATATAAAAACTATGTGTTTTTGTAGTGTATATTAAAACTACAAAAGGGTGCTGGCCTTGAAACTGTGTCCTCAAGAAAATAATTGTTTTAATTTTATTTTATTCATCAAAATAAATCCACCATGTGCCTATATGTATGTATACGTTAACTTGGCATCAAGTTTGTGGATGAAAACTTCAATGGAAAGCAAGAACTGAACGAGCATTCAATCACACCGAAAACATTTATTGTTTTCCTTTCACAAACTATTTTGTGGCTTATATGTGGCTAATACTTGATTTCAAGTTGTAAACAAATTTCTATTATTAAATTCTGTGCAAACAGATTCTTTTTACTCCTTGCTATTATATTTTGTCCTGCTATCCCTTTCTCTTTGGCAAATGATTTCAAAACTCTCATTTGTTTTATTGCGGTTTTCAGTGAAATACGAACTCTGAAATTCAAAATCCAACTAACAATTGCGTTTTTCGCTGCCGTCAATCATACATGTAATTATGCCGACAGCCAACAAACCATGAAAAAAGAAACAAACAAAATGGATCGAAATCTACCAATCACAACTGACAGACGTGACCTTTTGACCTGGTTGAAGTAAACTTCTGTTTCCTGAGAGGTCCGCTTAGATGATTGACGGCAGCAAAAAGCACAAGCCGTTGGTTGATTATTGAATTTCATAGTTCGCATTTCACTGAAAACCGCAATAAACTGTGAGGAATTGTTATCACTGCCGCATCCTGTGTACGTAGTTAAGATGGAATACATCAGGAAATCAAGTAATATTTTTTAATTATAGTTGGACAAGAATCAAGTCCCAGAATAATTTAAATGTTATTGCATTATTTTCTACCCTTTTTAAAAGCTAAAGAAGTAAGTAATTGTCTGTGGTAACAACAACAACAATTACTTATCAGAGCCTGGGAAAATGAATTGTTGAACCATGTAAACTATAGGGTAAAATCTCACACATGGCTATTTTGTAAAATCTTCTTTTAAGCGATTTAGTGGAATTCAGTGGAACTTTGAACTTTGTTATGAATTAATTAATTAATTAATTAATTAATAATTAGTTTTGGTACACAATTTTGTCCAATTAATACTTGAAGCCCTAGCGGATTCCATCTTAAGTTGATTTATACCATATTTCAGCAACAGCCATCTTTCAATTAACTGTTCCCTCCAAGATAAAAAGATTAGGGTAAATTGGTATTAAGGTTAATTTTAGTGTCTTTGTTTCCACAAGGTCTAGATTTTGTAAAACTTTTGTTGTTGTGTTTTTTTACCAAAATTTTCAAAGTTTAAATTTCACCTGTTTGGATAGTATTAATTCTTTTATTTCCAAAATATATTTAATAAATGGAGAATTAACAAAAATATAAACCTTGCGGAAACAAACAACATTTAATACAGCTGACATTAAGGTATTGGGAACCATAGTTCCCACATAAACAAACACTTACTGCCAGCCCTGGCCTTTTTCACTCCCATAAGATATCAAGTGAATTTCGTTTCTTGAGGGTAAATAAAACTTCATCTCAAATAGATGATCCAGATAGCAACAAAATTCTCCCAGCGTAGGAAGTATAAGAAATGCACAAGACCAAGTGAAGAGAATTGACGACTGTTCAGACTGAAAAGGACAGCTTCTACAACTTTTAACTGACCATTGATATGGTAACATTGATTCCTAAATTTCCATTATCAGCAAACAAATGAGCGATATTAGTATCGAAAACAAGACAATCGCTGTTCAAGATGGCAGACGCAATCCCCTCGTGGATACTTCTTGGCGTAGCCTCCCAGGCGAGTCTTCGTCGATTTCCATTCAATTCAAGTCGATACACAAAATTTTCAGCTTGTTTACGTGTTCCAATTAACTGAACAATGGCATAAAACTGTTGGAGTCCCTCGATTTTCTCTTGCTTTTCCAGCACGAGCATAAAATGATGTCCGAAGCAAGACTGCATCATAACCCAGTCCACGGCTCCAGGAAGGTTTATATCAGTCGCTAGAAAAACAATGTCTTCTCCTTGAAGAGTTGTGATCGATTTGTGAGCGTGCATAAGATGAGGCATCACAGAGTCCAACGATCCTTGCCATTTACAAGAAGCCCCGGGGCAAGGACAAGAGTACGGTCGAAATTCGCAGGATTCTTCGTGTTCCGGTTTTTCAGTGTGTGGCAAGTTCACTTCGCAACCGGCTGAAGCGTACTTACAAGGAAAAGAGACTGTGTTGGCAACTTTTTCCATCGCCAGATTTCGGATACTTCCCAAGGGCCCACGACATGTTGGGCAGCATGTTAATTTGGGGCGGCAGTTCGAGCAAACCAAATGACCGCTACTACATTGTAGAATTGGAGGAAGAACATAATCAAAACATACAGGACATTCAAAAATACTCGCCAAGTCGGCATTGGTTGGCCCTCCTGGCTGATTTGCGTTCATTCTGGGCGGTTTCTGTGAAGGCTGTGAGGAGCTTGCTTGGCGATTCATTGTACCTAAGAACTTTAAAAGCGAAGGTGGTTTCAAGGACACATCCTCTTCTCGGTATAGCTAAAGCCACGTACAGTTTCGTCCATCGTTAAAACATTTCCTTTTCTTTGGTTGTTGCCCAAAAAATTCTGTTAACATCTTAGTGATATGAAATAAATAGCGGTATGTAATTACGACAAAACAACATCTCCTTGAGCTTCCTACAGATATTTTGTTTTCGTGTAGAGGTCGTATACTTGGTAGCCTCGCCTCTTTTGGAGGAAACGAATACCGAAGTTTTCCGAATCAAACCGATCTTTTACGAAAACAACGAGATAGGTCCGCAATGCTGTTTCTGTAAAAATCGTAAACGTTGGAGTCTCTTGTCGCAGCGCTACAAACTTTAGAAGATTTCTGCAAGATTTCCGGCCTCAGGCTCAATGATCGTAAAACGGAAGCTCTTTGGATTGGCTCTATAAAGACTGGCAAGACAAAATTCATGTGCCAGGGAAGGACTAAAATGGCCAAAATGCAAGGTAAAAGCAAACAAACAACTGCAAGCAAGGCTGATGTGAACGTGAAAAATAGGCTTTGCGAGACAACACCACGACTGGAACCGATACAGCAGGATTGCAACCGCGGACAGCTGTTTCGTTCTTATTGAAACTCATCAGCGCGGTGTAGCGAATCTAAATGACGCCAGCCCAAAGAGCCAACGCAAATAAATTGCCCAATAACCCGTACACTGTATCAAGTTCCGTACTTTGAACTCACTTGTCCCCCGAATCACGCGCTGCCACATCACGTGTTTCGGGGGACAAAGAATTCAAAGTGTCACGATGGAGGAAAGCAGTTGATACGTGTGAGTGACAAATCGGTAAGATCCTCGCGTTATAGTCGCATCACGCTACGATGCCCCAAGAGCAACATGGCGACTGAAGGAGGAAAAACTTTTATCACTACTTCAACTTTACTTTGGAATTATCTACTCACTCACATTAGATCCAGTGAAAGCATTATTGCTTTTAAAGAGAAATACATTCAGCATATAAAGAAGGGATACGCAAATAATATTAACCTTTTTTTTATTTCTTAGTGTCTTTTTACTCTTTTTTGCTTGTACCAACAAGATTGTAGTCTATTTTATCGATTTTATCAAATCTTATAAATTTTACTAATTTTATACTTTTTACTATTCTTAGTTAGATATTTTTAAGTTATTGTAATTTATTTTTAACTATATAAGTGAGGGCCACAGGGTTACCAGTCTACGACTGTAAAGTGTTCCCTCGTTAAATAGCCTGCGTAGCAGGCGCCGGTGTAGCACAGGCGCCCGCTAGGCAGACTACTCGTTAAATAAAGTTACTACTAGTTACTTCTTGGTCTATGGCTGTCAGCCGATCCAGACCTGGCAAAAATCTTAAATATTAAAGAAAAAACTGAAAAAATGTAAAAAGTTGTTGGACATACCATAGGCTTACGCTGCTACGGAAAATCACCGTACTTAAAACACGGACTGCATCACAGTTGGTTTATTTATTAGCGCCATTGCATTTTCACCATCATGCTATAAAAGAAATAAACGACTTGTTCTATCATTTCCTATGGAATTGTAAAGGTGACAAAATAAAGAGAAAAGTCATGATTAACGAACCCGAAAATGGAGGACTGAAAATGATTGATCTTTGCTCTTTTAACAAATCTGTCAAAACAACTTAGGTAAAAAAGTACTTGGACGCGACCAACAAAGAAAAATGTAAACATGTTCTTCGATGTGGAACTCAAGAATTATGACTGCTAAAGTCTCTTCCTAACCTTCATGTTAATGACGCAAAAACTGCTAGACAGCTGTGTAGTCAGCGGTTGCCATGGACGTACATTTGTGTCATGACACTAACCTCGATTCGATGCTAGAGATGTTGTTGGTTGGTAGTGATGTTGGTAAACCTGTTTTACGAGAAATAAATTATCGCCAACCTAGCTCCACACAACAGTCGAACAACCGAGGCAACCGACATTGCGAAATCGGTAACGGTTGTCAGCAAAAAAATTTTCTCCCGGAAATCGTTTCGCAAAAATCGCGCAGTTACCTTGAAGAAACGAAACGCAGCCTTTCGAAAAGTACCATGTCCAGAATAGATGGAAAATTCTTCGCAACAGGAGATGAAAGGCTTTTAAAAGTGTGCGATGGTATGCTATGCAGTTGATATAATTCCCTCGCAAGTTGATCGCGCAAAATCAACTAGTTTTCATCTAACACGATCTAATAATTTTTATTGTTTTTTCGTTTAATCATGGAGGCGATGCTGTCGGTATAAAGTTGAAAATAAGCCAACAGGAAAACAATAGACTAGTGCAAGACGAAGCGATGACAAAAAAAAATTGAAAGTGAGATGAATGCCGAAGGAGAAAGACGCTTGAGTTCCAGTGAAGGTAAAGGTAACAAACATGCATTTAGCAGTTATAGATAGAACGCGGGAAAAATAGGTACTCTCGCGAAAAATAAACTGTTGTCTTCACATGTTTGAGTGCATGATATGGCGAACCTTCAGAGCCAAAAATCCAGTTTGTTTTCAAAGTCAAGCATTTTAAAGAGACTGATACGTTTAACAAGAGCTGTTTATCGGTTGGCGCTAAGTTATCCGGTGAAGCAAAACCAACTCGCAGACTGTTGACTATCGTCGAGAGATGGACGTAAGCGAGTTTCGAGTCGTCAAATAATTTTTATTTATTTATTTATTTATTTATTTATTTTAACTCATTTATCATCAGTTAATCCGCCCCAAAAGAGCAAAAACACTGATTTGGGGGGCCCGTTATATCCAACTTGGCTATTCATTGTTTGATTCTGGGGCGCCTCTCGTCAGCTTACTAGATCTTTGAAGCTTTACCAGCAATTATTTGTTACTGTGATCAAATAGAAATCTGTGAACGTAAAATCAAAACAAGACTGATTTTCAGTTTTCAAAACCAACTTTTAAGATGTTTTGCAGAAAGGTACATGTACTTTTCCTCCTATTTGCATACACGTCGTTCAACTGATTTAATTTAAGGCACCGCCTGGCCTCTTATTGGCCAATATTCCAAAAACCAGAAAAACGTAACAGGAAATTGCACACATTATTACTCCAGAAATCACAGTAAAATGGCTTGACATGGTGCGGAGAATGATGAATTTCGCTAAGCTTGAGCTAGTCAGTGCATTTAATGCATATGAATTAAAGTTGTTCACTCTGAAAAACTAACATGATTGTTGAAATATTTTTGGCCAGCGATTTTGGCCAATGCTGTTGGTTGGTTATGATCTTGTTAAACCTGTTTAACAACAAATAAATTTTTGCTGATCTAGCTCCACACATCAGTTGAACAACCGAGGCAACCAGAACAGTTTAATATCTGATCGGTAACGGTTGTAAGGCAACGATTTTTCACCCAGAAATAACTGTGAAAATCGCGTTAAACATTGAGAGAAAGGAACGTAGCTTTTCGAAGAGAAATATGCCCAAAATGGATGAAAATGTCTATGATGGTATACCATATAGCTGATACAATTCCTTCGCAAATTAAACGCGCATAGTTAGTTGTTTTCATCTAACATGATCTAATTATTGTTTGTTCGTTTTGTTCGTTTAATCAAGGATGCGGTGCAGTCGGGATAACGTCAAGAATAAGCGAGGAGGAAAGAGCGAAGGGCAAGAGCAAAGGGCAAGACGAGTCGCTGATGAAGAAAATCAAATGTGAAATGGAAGATAAAAGAGAAAAGCGCTTGAGTCCCGATGAAAGCAAAGGTAACAAACAGTCAGCACTTGAAAAATGTTTAGCATGGGAAAATAGTTTCTCTCGCGATAATAAGCTTTTGTCTGCACCTGCTTGACTGATAGATGGTGAATTTTCAGAGGCAAAAGTCCAGTTTGATTTTTAAGTCAAGCATTCAATAAGACTGTTTTTCCACGCTGTTTATCGGTTCGTTTTAAGTTACCCGTTCCCTCCGGTGAAGCAAAACCAACTTGCAGACTGTTGAATATCGTCGATAGATGGAATTAAGCGAATTTCGAGTCGTCATACAATGCTTAAGGTGTTTATTAATATTTACCTATTGAAACTATTTTATCATCATTTAATCCACTCCTAAAAGGCAATAACACTGATTTGGGTGGCCTGTCATATCCAACTTTAACTGGTAATTGTTAGTATTGTTTGATTTAGGGGCGATTCGCGTCAGCTCACTAGATCTTTTACGCATTCACGGGAAAGAGTTTTTTACTGCGTTCAAATAGAAATCGATCTGTGAACGCAAAATCAAAACCAGGCTGATTTTCAGTTTTCAAAACCAACTTTTAAGATGTTTTGCAGAAAGGTACATGTACTTTCCTCCTATTTGCATACACGTCATTTAATGATCTTCAACCGATTAAAGGCACCGCCTGGCCTCTTATTGGCCACTATTCCAAAAACCAGAAAAACAGGAAATTGCACCCATTATTACTCCAGTAATCGTAGTAAAATGGCTTGACATGGTGTGGAGCATGATGAATTTCGCTAATCTTGAGTTACTCAGTGTATTTAATTTTAAGTCCCATGGATATAAATTATTTATATAAACTTATTCACTCTGAAAAACTAACATGACTGTTGAAATATTTTTGGCCAGCGATTCTCTCTATTTCTTTAAGATTTTCTATATCATCTACACATTTTTTTTTGTCTGTTATTGCGCTTAAAAACAAGTCAGTGGAGAGCGAAATTCGATTAACCAACAGAGTTCTTAAATTTTTCAGATGAAATTCGAAGACAACATTTGTGAAGGTATCTTACTTCGCTCATTTGCACGCACGTCTTAAGTTTTTTCAGAACGTACCGTCTGTTCTCCTATTGGTCAAATTTTTAAAACCTAGCAACCTGCTGTTACGTCAGTATTCTTTGTGGTCAGAAAAACTGCATGTCAACCAAAAACATTTATAGCAAGCGGTTGCCATGGATGTACATTTGCGTCATGACATGTACCTCGATTTGATGCCAGCGATGCTGTTGGTTGGTTATGATCTTGTTAAACCTGTTTAACAAGAAATAAATTTTTGCTGATCTAGCTCCACACATCAGTTGAACAACCGAGGCAACCAGGAAAGGATAATAAGTGGTCGGTAACGGTTGAAAGGCAACGATTTTTCACCCAGAAATAACTGTGCAAATCGCGTTAAAATTTGAGAGAAAGGAACGTAGCTTTTCAAAGAGAAATATGCCCAAAATGGATGAAAATGTCTATGATGGTATACCATATAGCTGATACAATTCCTTCGCAAATTAAACGCGCAACGATTTTTCACCCAGAAATTACTGTACACAAAATTGCACAATACTTTGAGAGAAAGGAACGTAGCTTTTCGAAGAGACATTTGCCCAAAATGGATGAAGATGTCTTCGAAAATGGGGACGAGAGGCTGTTAAATATCTGTGATGGTGTGCTATGTAGCTGATATAATCCTTCGCAATTTAACGCGGAAAACTAAGTTGTTTTCATCTTGCATGATCTAATTATTGTTTGTTTTCTCGTTTGGTCAAGGATGCAATACAGTTGGGATAAAGTCAAGAATAAGCGAGGAGAAAAGAGCGAAGGGCAAGAGAGAAGGGCAAGAGGAGCTGCTGACGAAGAAAATCAAATGTGAAATGGAAGATGAAAGAGAAAAGCGCTTGAGTTCCAATGAAAGCAAAGGTAACAAACATCTGGCACTTGAAAAAATGCTTAGCATAGGAAAGTAGTTATTCTCGAGAAATATAGACTTTTGTCTGCACATGCTTGACTGAAAGATGGTGAATTTTCAGAGCAAATAGGCCAGAGATTTGATTTTTAAGTCAAGCACTGATATTCCACACAAGAGCTGTTTATCGATTCGTTTTAAGTTACCCATTCCCTCTGTTAAGCAAAACCAACTTGCAGACTGTTGACTATCGTCGATAGATGAAATTAAGCGAGTTTCGAGTCGTCATATAATGTCAAAAGTGTTTTTTAATATTTACCCATTGCAACTCATTTATCATCACTTAATCCGCTCCTAAAAGGCAATAACACTGATTTGGGTGGCCTGTTATGTCTAACTTTAACGATTCATTGTTTGATTCTGGGGCGCCTCTCGTCAGCTCACTAGATCTTTGTTGCTTTCCCAGCAATGTGAACGTTAAATCAAAACAAGACTGATATTCAGTTTTCAAAACCGGCGTTCAAGATGTTTACCGAAGGTTACATGTACTTTCCTGCTATTTGCATGCACGTCATTCAACTGATTGAAAGCACCGCCATGTCTCGCATTGGCCAATATTCCAAAACCCAGCAATTAACCTGTTGTAACGCCCTGTTACGTCAGGAGTCTTTGCGGACAATATGAACTGAACTATCAATTAAATACCATATTTATGGTATGATGGAGGTTTGGGGATATTTCAACGGTTTCAATTTTCAGTCCAAGGAATAGAACTTCAGCTTAAAGTTTTCGTATAGTGATCTCCTTCATAAGTTGTTCAAAGCTAGAGTATAGTATGAAAACTATAGAAGAAAAGTTGTCACTTTTGAACATAACAGCCTTGTTGACCTTCAATGAGTGCAAAATCTTAGAAACAACTTTAGAACTGACGCAATGAAGTTCGCATAGATTTTCATCATCAGTTTGGACAGCAGATTCGTATTTCTTCCAGGCATCCTTTGATACGAAGAACAATTTTTTGGCAATGCGACATCCAATGGTTGCAAAGAACTTGTTGAATTTAGAGGCGACAGCTTTAGGTTCTGATATAATACGTACACCTCCCTGCAGTTGAAATGTCAAATTTTCAACTTTCTTTTTTCCCAAAGCTGAATTCAATGTGCGCCACATCTCTTTAGGGCCTTGGGCGGATTCAATTAGTTTTTTTCCTGTTAGTTAAGTTCTTTACTAGTAACTTGCAATAATTGTCCCACAGTTCTTGTTTACCTCCCGATCTTTTGGCGACTTTATACGCATAGTCTCTCTCAGCCATTACATCTTTCAGTTCCTTTGTGATCCACGGCTTTATTGTGGGCTTCGTTCTCAGCTTTTTGATAGGTGCATGACGATTGGCTACATCAACAAAAAGAGTGTTCCAAGCAAAAACGGCATCATTCAGATCATCGAATGACTCAACAACACTCCAGGGAACACCAGCCACCTCACTGCGAAACTGTTCTTTGTTGTAGCGCTTAAATGACCTCACTTCGCGAATTTCCGCATGGGCCTTGCAAACTCCAGCTTTTTTAACAGCAAAGACAATAGAATGATCACTAGCTGCGAACTCTTGTACGCCATGTGAAACAATGCGATGTAAATTGTTTACAAATACTAGGTCAATTGCTGCCTTTGTGTGCTCTGTTACGCGAGTGGGCTCTTTTCTTTTTGAGTCTCCCGCGTTGCATCTTTTTAACATTCGTGTTAATATATGAAGCCCATACACACAATTAGAACAAGTTCATGAACAGTTCCGACAGATCACGTGTTACAGCTGACATATACTATACAACTTTAATGGTTCTGAAGGGGAGGAGGGAGTACAAATCTCAATTCCGAGCCCAAATGTTACCCATGTCTCACTTCTCAGCGTATTGTTTGCCCAAATGTTGCCCATGTCCCAGTCTCATCTTTTTGTTTGTGATTCCCTTTCAGGCCCCTCTACTTACATCTATTAAATATCTCGTTCTTAGGAAATGCAGCCTGCTTAGGGTCTGGCCATAGCAAGACAGAGAAGACAGGTAAAAAACACAAGAGATGTTCTGAGGAAGAATTCGAGGGTATTCGAAAACGTCGGAAGATTTCCCTTGCTTGGGACGTGAAAGGTAACGAAACAGACACACAAGAAGGTACAAAAGAAATAAATGATCAAAAAGCTTTGCATTCGGATGTCTTTGGAAATCAATTTGAAGGAACTGTATCCGAGTGGGGTAAACGGGAAGATCCAAAGAAAACTAAGCCAGCTTCTGCCCGATATGAATATAAAATGCAAGACCAACAGCACAACTGGATCTCACGTTGCAAGTCCGAGATCATGGAACAGAGTGAATGTTGTCAAGTGGAAGGCGTCCCTGAGAACTGCAGACACGCCAAAGACCGGAAGAATCCATCACTGTGCATTGAAGATGATGTTGAACGTAGCTTTCAAAGTGCACATAGGCGCTCCAGAAAGGGGACACCTTGCAGACGCCGTCGAGATGGCTCCGCAAAGTGCACAGAAAAAAGAGATGAAATGACAGTGGAGGATGGTGTTGAAATACATGGCGTCCTAAATAAGCGATCTCTGAACAATACCAGATGTCATAACTGGCTGGAAAAGACAGACCTTGAATACAGGAACAAAATGATGACCACAGAACCAGAATGGGAAACTTGGAAAGTACCACAAGACGAACATGCAAAATTTCATTGTAGGCAAGATGTCCAAGAAGTGGTTCCACAGCTCCCAGGGAGCTTAGGGGAAGAACAGATGATTCCCGAACATCTTAACATCTACGCAAGGGATCGTCAAGACTGTCAAAAGATTGCTTCCTTTAAAGATGTCGGAAAACAAAGGAATAAGCAAAAGTGCACCAGTCCTGGCCACCACTTGACTGCAGACCATATTCTCAAGAGAGGTGGAATGAAGTTTGCAGATCCAAGGCTTCGTGGTGACGCTACTAGACGCCCCATTCTCTCCGACGAACGAGAACGTTGTGCCCAAGGGGAGACTGGAGCCTTCACTATGCGCCGTGGTATGACAAATGGGCTTGGCAGAGGGATCCCATTTTACTCGCCTGGAAGGTTCAAACAGGTGAACTGCAATGAGATGTTTTGGCTCCACAAGCCGACTAGACCGGTGAGTTTATATACTGCTTTGACTAACTTTACTTGCCTCAATTAATGAAAAATCTACATGTCAAGAAGTCAAAGAAGGCAACGCATAAATTGGAAGCATATTGTGGAGCAAATGCTTGGCGGGATCCAATTCGTTTTTTGCCATTCCTTTAAAAATTAAGGATGTATAATTACATGTCTGATCTGAGATGACAAAGATTAGCGCCATCTCATGAATTTTTAGGACAAACAGCTCTGGCAAACACAATCCTTAACAAAACCAGCTTAGAAAAGTCTAAATGGGTTTAAACGTCTGGAAACCTTCAACACTTCTGGTAAACTGTTTTTCGTGTCAATTTTGCACGTTTTGAAGTTCCTCATACCTACCCCTGATAACCCGTATTCCAAGATCAAGGAAACACATTTGATGTCTCTTGTCAAGTCGCCCTAGCTCATATCATAATTTTACGTGAAAGACTAACCTAACCCATGTTTAAGACAAGCGACTGTCGAAGTCCTGGAACATTTTGCAGGGGCCTCGTTAATAAAGACACTTTCTTTCATATAAATGTTGTTTGACTGCGCACCTTATATTTTCATCCAGTGCATGATAGAAGATGGAAAGCGTCAACTTGTGCCAGAAATAAACCATCGCTACCCGTCAGTTTCAAGTGTGCAATTGCCTCGGCTATCATACCCCTGGAGGTACATTGGAAACATCCCCTCAGTAATGTACCCAGCTCAGCTTAACTACTACGAAAGTAGGCATGCTTTGACTGGCGACAGATTCGGAGAGGATCATCCACTAGGGCAAAGTGGGGTAAGGATATTTTGTTTTGGAGAGCATTTCATCGAGCGTAACATTCACGTACTCTAAGATAAAACTTATGTATGTGGTTGAGAGAATGGAAGTAAGAATGGTGGTCGGAGTATCTAATCGAACAAAATCGAACCAAAATTATTATAACTTACGTTTGGTTTCTGATTCAACGTGCCCATCCTATCCAGGACTTCTACGCACAAGCTCTGGCATTCCAGAAGTCTTCTTCTTCTAATTCTCAGTCATCGACCAGTGAAGAAGACGACAGTGAGAGAATGGGCCAAGGACAGCAAGAGAGACAGCACGTGATCAAACAAGAGAATGAAAGAAAGGAAGTACATATACCTTTTTTATGTTATAAAACACCATAAACAGTCTAACAGGTTTTTATGCCTCTGAGTCACTTACTTACTTAGCATAATAAGTTTACATTTTTGACAATGAGGTATCGGTACATGTCCTTTATTGCGTTGTTATTCTTGATCTACTATCGATGCAACAAACTTAAACCACTGCCACCACCATTACTACGTTCACTGTCACTGCTCCTGTCCATGTCCCATCCCTGTCCTGTCCCAGTGCCTGCCAATTCCCTTGCCAGTGTTCCTGTCTCTCCATCCCTTGTCGCTGTAGCTGTGCCTGTGCCTGCCTGTGCCCCTATTTCAGTCCCTATCCATGGTCCTTTCCCTGTCTCCTGCCCCCGTTCCTGTTTATTACCTAGTCCCTGTTCCTGCTCGTGCCCCTGAACATAGGTAATGCTTTTTGGCTGTTCAAAAAATTGTTAAAAGCGCCTTTAACTCATGCACTTTCTCCGAAATTAACTCGCTAGAAACAGACGCCCCGTTTTTGCCACTTTCTTTGTTACACATTATTTTTGTGATCTAGTGAACACTGGACGACTAAAATCTCCTTCTCTTTCACAGGGGCACAAAGGATAATGATTTGAGCTAGATCACCACTTATTTAACATTCTCCCAGTATCAAATACTTTCTCTTACCCTAGCAAACTTACCCGCGAGCTCTGGCATTCCAGAAGTGTTGTTCTTCTGATTCCCAGTCATCGACCAGTGAAGAGGACGACAGTGAGAGAATGTACCAAGGACAGCAAGAGAGACAGCACGTGACCAAACAAGAGAATGAAAGAAAGGAAGTACATATACCTTTTTTTACCTTATAAAACATCATAAACAGTACAGCAGGCATTTATGCATGTCACTAAACAACTTATTTACTTAGTACAATAAGCTTATATTGTACCAGTGAGGCATCGGTACATGACCTTTGTTGCGTTGTTATTCTAGATCTTTGATTAATCTATACCACTACCACTGCCACTGCCATTACCACAATCCCTGTCACTGTCCCTGACACTTTCTCTGTGTCGGTCCCTGTCACTGCTCCATTATCAGCTCCTGTCCCCGTCACAGCCCCTGTCCCTTTTATCTTTCCCAGTCTCTGTCACAGCCCCTGTCCCTGTCTCTCTCACAGCCTACGTGCAGCCCCTATCACTGTCCATGTCACAGCCCCTGCCCCTGTCACTGTTCCTTCTTACAGCTCCTGCCCCTTTATCTTTCCCGGTCCCTGTCACAGCCCCTGTCCCTGTCTCTCTCATTGCCCACGTGCAGCCCCTATCACTGTCCATGTCACAGCCCCTGTCCCTGTTGCTATCGCTGCCCTTGGGCAGCCCCTATCACTGTCCATGTCACAGCCCCTGTCCCTGTTGCTATCGCTGCCCTTGGGCAGCCCCTGTTACTGTCCATGTCACAGCTCCTGTCCCTGTTGCTATCGCTGCCCTTGGGCAGCCCCTGTTACTGTCCATGTCACAGCCCCTGTCCCTGTTGCTATCGCTGCCCTTGGGCAGCCCCTATCACTGTCCATGTCACAGCCCCTGTCCCTGTTGCTATCGCTGCCCTTGGGCAGCCCCTGTTACTGTCCATGTCACAGCCCCTGTCCCTGTTGCTATCGCTGCCCTTGGGCAGCCCCTATCACTGTCCACGTCACAGCCCCTGTCCCTGTTGCTATCGCTGCCCTTCGGCAGCCCCTGTTACTGTCCATGTCACAGCCCCTGTGCAGCCCCTGTCCCTGTCGCTATCGCTGCCTTTTTCCCTCTAATTGTTGCTGCAACTGTCTCTGTCCATACCCCTGCCACTGTCCCTGTCCTTGTCCTTGTCCCTTTCCCTCTTCCCTTCCCTTTCCCCTGTTCCTGTCTCTGTTCCTCTCCTGTCACTGCCCCTACCACTATTCCTGACCCTGGCACTGCTCCTGCCCCTGTTCCTGTCCCTCTTCCCTTCCCCTGTTCCTGTCTCTGTTCCTCTCCTGTCACTGCCCCTGCCACTATTCCTGACCGTGCCCGTGTCCCCATCCCTGACCCTGGCACTGCTCCTGCCCCTGTTCCTGCCCTTTAACTAAGCAAATTTTGAGCAGTAGTTGGCTGGCTTTGGCGTAAAAATTGAGGATGTAGCCTCTCCAGTGATTCCTTGGTGTGCTTTCGACGATATCTTCGGAGATCCTAGGACAAAGACTCCTGGCAAAGAAATTTTAAAACGCGTTTCTAAAAGTTAAAAAGTGTCTGGACCGTGTAAAAACTTTGATTTTTGGGCTCTTCTGGTGAGTTTTTGTTCGTGCCAATTTTACTTTTCACTTTTCAATTTCTTTCTATCTACCTTGATATTTCGGGATTCTTTTTCCCGAGTTGAGGACATTATTAGACGTGAGAGACTAAAATAACTTTTTTTAACACAACTGACAATCGAAGTGCAGGAAATTTTTTTTTACATTTTTGTAACCCCGAATTTCTCGACACTAAGTGTTGCTGCATCATACTTGGATTAAGCTAATTCATTTGCAATTTACTTTACTGATACTCATACCATTACTTTCTCATTTGTAGTTTTAGTACTAGGTACCAAAAGTACTTTATCTTTTTCATTATTCGATAGAATATTTCGATGTGCCAACGTTATTAAATTAATTGTATTGCAAACAAGCTGTCCTTATACAGTCGAACCTTAATTTACTCGTCATACATAAGCCTTAAACAAACACCATTTTATTTCGGACAGTGGTTTTGGTTCTTAACTCATGCATTTTCTCTGAAATTTACCCGATCGAAAACAGACGCCTCAACAATAAAGAATCTTTTGTAGAAAGACAGTTTGACCGTACACCTTATTATTTTGATCTAGTGTGTGATAGAAAATGGAAGGCGTCAACTTGTTTCGGAAAGAAACCGTCACTATACGCAGGATACAAGAGTACAGCTGAGACCGCATTCAAATCCATCGAGATGTTTTCCAACCATTCCGTCGATGCTGTACCCAGCTCATCTTAGCTACAGAGAAAGTGGACATATTATGACTGGCGATAAATTCAGAGTAGATCCTCGGTTTCTGAAAGGAAAAATTGAGGTGAGGATGTTATTCTTTAGACTGAAGTTACTTCAGAGTGCATCATCAAACGTATCATTTACCAAATTGGAAAAAACTTAGAACCTTCAGTAATGTATGTTGTCGAGTAAAAGGCAAGGAAGCTGGGATAGCGCAGTGGTGAGAGCGATTGCTTCAAACGAATGTGGCCCGGGTTCGATTCCCGCACCCGGCGTCATACGCAGGTTGAGTTTTTTGTTGGTTCTCGTCCTTGCTCCGAGGGTTTTTCTCCGTGCTCTCCGGTTTTCCGGTCCCTCAATAAAAGGCAACAATTATAACTTCCAATTTGATCGGCAGTTAAACTCCTATCTAAAGGGAGACCAATGTGGGCGATGCTCAAGCATTGTGTGAGGTTTATTTGTTATCTCTTAGTCTAAGAGATAACATTTTGTGTTAGGTCACCATTAATTCAACATCCCCAACCGACTCAATATTTTTCATTAAACTAGCAAACCTTTGCGCGAGCTCTTCCATCTGAGAAGTCATTTTCTTCCGATTCACAGTCATCGACCAGTGAAGAAGACTACAGTGAGGGGATGGGCCAAGACGTAGAAGAAAGACAGAACGTTATCAAACAAGAGAATGAAAGAAAGGAAGTACATATACCATTTTTCATCTTATAAAACATCCTTAACGGTATAACAAGTCCTGATGAATGCCACTCAGTCACTTACTCGCGTATTATAATAAGCTTACGTTTATGCCACTGTGAGCATCCGCACAAGACCTGTATGCATTGGTATTCTATCTGCCATTGAAGCTAAAAGAAATAAACAAACACCACTATTATTACCACTTTCCCTGCCCTATCCCTATCCCTGGCTCTGGCTCTTTCGTTGCCTATGCTCCTCTCCCTGTCCACTAGGCTGACATCAAAATCAACTTACTATATCAATCGTGTTAGAACTAATTTTGGTAAATTTAGTTTGCATATTCTGGTCCTTCTCTCGGAATAACTCAGTTGGATCAATTAGCAAACTATGAATAAGCATTATTTAAGTATTAATGGCTAATTAATGCTGGCTTAGTGTTTTAAGATGGTTTCCGCACAATTTTCGAGCAATACAGGCAAAAATAAAGTTACCAAAAAGACCTCTTATCATGGCAACAGTTTTAGTACAGCTAACAAAAACCTGCCAAAAATTTAGCACTCAAGCTGACCCCGCGAGAGAAAAATGGATTTGAAGTTGTCTTTATTTCAGTTAAAACGGACGTTTCGCGCCAGTTCAAAACAAAATGGCGCGTGTTTTATACATTTTTTTCGAGGTTTGACTTTAATTTTCTCGAGAATGCTTTAGAATTTAATTGCGGGGTCACTAAGACAAATGAATTTCGATGAGATCTTTTAAATAGTATATAAAATGTTGCCGTGTAATGAGTAGATTTTTGGTACTTAATTTTCGCACTCCACTTTCAGCGGAATCCGTCTTAATTTTCTTTTCGCTCGTATTAAACTCATATAAACAAATTTTGGTTCTATCACTTACTGGTACCGGCTTTTTTTCCTGATCCTTTTTCCGCTTTTACATCTAATCTAAATTTCTATTTAAACATACTTAGTTACAGTGTAATTACCTATTACTTGTCTAATCTTATTTTACTTTCGTCTCTCTCTTCAATGAGTTCAATCATGTACAACCTAGTCAAAGCAATTTTCATTTTTTTTTTGTAAATACTCAGCTCGTTTAGCTTATTTCTATTCTGGGTAGCTTTTGGCCTGTTTTAGTTTATTTATTTAATGATATAATTATTTCTATTTATGTTTGGCAAAATAAAATGGTTGTTGTTGTTGTTGTCCCTGACCCTGTCATTTCAGTGTCTTTGTCCATATCTCAGTTCCTTGCCCAGGTCCCTATCCCTTTCCCTGTCATCATCCGATCCCGGCCCCTTCCTCTGCTGCTGACCTGATCATGCCCCTGACTCTAAGATTCTTAATTTTTTAGCGCCTTCTTATTTATCATCTCTTATTTCTCTTAGGCTCCCCTCCAAATATAATTTTAGGAATTCTAGCGATAAACTTTTACTTAGCTATCCACGTTTTAAATCAAAAGCCACACTAGGTGACCGTTCTTTTACCTGTGATGCTGCACCGAAACTTTGGAACGCGCTTCCATTTGACATAAGAAGTGCCAGCACTGTTAGTATTTTTAAAGCTAAGCTAAAAACACACCTTTTTCGTCGTGCATTTTTATCATAGTCGTTTTTAAATTATATTCTACTTTTAATTATTGTAATTTTAGCTTTTTAAAATCATTGTAAGTTTACTCTTAATTGTAATTAGTTTTTAGCTTTTTTATTCCGTTTTTAATCTTGTAATGGGCATTTGAACATTTTATATATGAAATTTGCGCAATATAAATGTTATTATTATTATTATTATTATTATTATTATTATTATTATTATTACTCCTGCTCTTTCCATTTAATACACGGAATAGCATCTAAACTAACTGTTCCAATTTTATTACAATGATCTAGTTTATGAGTGAAAATGGAAGGCGAAAAATTGTCCGTGGAATAAATCATCCCTATGTACTGCCTACACCTTCACACATTACTCCGACGACTTACCCTTGGAAGTATTTCCACAACATTCCTTTCATGATGAGCCCAGAGCAGACCAACAACAGAAACCGTGGACATGTTTTAAGCAGTGAAAGAATCAGGGTATAGTAGCCGTCCTCGAAAAAAAGTAAATATTTTTTTGAGTCGTAGTCATCTGGAGAGGGTATATCCATTATTGGTTAATTTGCAAAACTGAAGTAGTTCAAGTCATTTATCAAACACGAGAGACCGTGTTTTCATAGGGATGTTCAAACACCGATAAGAGAGTTGAAAATACGACGCGCAGCGGAGTATTTTTGACGAAATTCGACGTGTTTGGAAAGCCGATGAAACACTGTCTCGAGTGTTTGATATTATCTTCTCTATCGAAACAAACACTACGGTTTAAACGAAGATATTAAATCGTTAAAATGTATGCAATTAAGACCGGGTATCCAAACCTTTTTCACGGTTATGATTTTCTTTGTCTTTATTGGATGAACTGTTAATAAGTTGGTGAATGAGAAGTTACAGAAAGCCGTCGGAAATTACATGCTAAGTAGTCAGCGCACGAATTAGCACATTTAGCTACATTTGACAAATCAGTCCGATAGAGCCCTTAATCATTATTGTTAGTGTCTACACATAAGTCCGTTACCAGGGAACGCGAGTATTGCTTGTCCTTCTCCAATTTTGTCACCTGTCCCCAACTACTTTTCATTTATCTCATGCACAACCAATCGGTCAGTCTCTATGGATCTCACACGCATTCTTTTCCCATCTACAACGCATAGCCACCCGTGTGATAGATAACAAAGGCATTTTACAGAAGTGTCTGATCCATCTTGCTTCACCTGTGATGTTTCACTTCAGGGAAACACGCCGTAATCAGGCCTTTCTCCGAAGTTCATAGTTTGTGAACTTATTCGGCTAGCGTACTCCAAGTATCCTCCTAAGACTTCAAACTTCTGGGTACGCTTTTAGTGACTCTCCATGGTTCTGCCCCATAGAGTAGAACGCTCATTGCAATGCTTTTGAATAAACGAACCTTTGATTTAAGAATAACGTTGCTGGTCTTTCATATGTTTTTCCTACAAGCGATTCCAACGGATCACCTTGGTTTAAAAATCGCTTTGAAGTAAGCCCATAGGATTTTTGATGTGAACTTTCAAATTCCTTTTCAAAGTCAGTAAAGTTGATATAAACAGACGGTTTCCATTCGCAGTACAACTCCAAGATTTTGTTCGCTGATCATGCTAATTTCACTAACTCAGTAATCCACAATTGTTTAATGAGAAGAGAAAAACATCGCCATATATTCTAACAACAAGCCGCGCTTAACCTCTAACCTGCAATACTTTTCTCTTTCATAGGAGACTTACTCACAAGCTGTGCCACACCGTGATAAGGTCCGTGCTTCAGCCTCTAACTCATCAAACAGTGAAGAGGACAACGGCGAGAGCATGGGTCGAGCAGGACCAAGGAAACGGAACGCAATGAAACAAGGCAATTCAGGCGACCGCAAGTGCACGATGGGAAAGAGCAAGGAAGTAAATTATCTTTATCTTTAAAAGATTAGAAATCGTAACTAAGATGGATACGGCTAAAAAATATTCGATCAATCCCTTGCTTAGTCGTTGGCCAGAAATTGTAAATATGCATTTCAAAGAGGAAGAACGAACTGAATAGTCCATTTTACAGTTGCCTACCAAGTGACATGGCCTTTGAATGGTAGTGAGGCTGGAGGTGACCTTGCATTGATACAAACCTCCCTGCTTTATTATGTAAATGCAAACTAGTTTGCATCAAAACAACATGATTAACACAACAAAAGCAGTGAGGTCTGTATCAAAACAAGGTCACCTCCAGCCTCACTTCCATTCAAAGGCCAGGTCACTGAGCAGACAACTGTAAAATGGTCTATTGCTTTTAAAGATATGCAGAAGTCGTCCTTTAATCCATACGGTGCAGAAAGTACCCAGTCTTTTAATTGACGACCTATGTGTACATTAAATAAGTTGTTGTCGCAATATTTTCGACCTATTATCGAAGCAAAATAATATACCATGAATAATCTGTTTTTTCATTTCAATGCCTCACCTGAGTGCATCGCTCATCAGACCGATAAGATTCTTGATAAATGACTGAATTGCTTTGAACTGAATTGCTTTTAAAGATATACAGAAGACGTACTCTAATCCATGCGGTGCAGAAAGTACCCAGTCTTTTAATTGACAACCTATGTGTTCATTAAATAGGTTGTTGTCGCAATATTCTCGACCTATTATCGAAGCAAAATAATATACCATGAATAAGTTTTTTTTTTCATTTCAATGCCCCACCTGAGTGCATCGCTCATCAGACCGATAAAATTCTTGATAAAAAAAAAATACATTTGTACCACTGACTAGTAATGCGGCATACTCAATATGCACAATATTTTCTTCTTCCTACAGGAAACGTTCTCGCCAGCTCATCTGCTCAGCAAGGATCCCGCTCCTGCTTCTCACACAACAAACAGTGAAGAGGACAATAATGAAAGCCTGGGCCTGGCAGCACAAAGAAAAGGGCACGTGATCGAGCAGGACAATTCAGATGGCTGCAAAGATTTCATGGCAAAGGAAGTACAATTACGAGTTTTTATCTCATAAGATAGTATGGCGGGGGTTCTATGTAGCTCAGTCACTCAGTCATTTATTAACAAGCTATGATAAGCTTTTTAGATATTAAGATATCATGAAGGAGAATAGATGCTTGCGCATATTATTCGCGTTTCATGGATCGCGCGCTAGAAGCCAGCGCGAGATGGGATACGGTTCTACTAATGGTATTTGCATTTGACAGGTTTGTTAAGCCAAATTAATATTGTGACTCTTTATTGACAAATTCTCCAGTTTTCCAGCTTTTTAAAGCAAAATTGCTGAATAAGTTGTTTTTACATTCTATTGGCATTTTGCCATGATTTTGTATCAATATTCTTTATTTTCTGACTTCTGAGAAAATAGTGAAATTCAACATTGCAGATTCAATACAATACCGCCACTTATTTAGTGACGTCATATGACGAGACCACCAAAAAAATAGCGCGAACTTGTAGAGAACGCGCAGGGCTATCTGCTCAATGCACATAATTTGATATGTTTATTTATTTACTTATCTATGTATCTATGTAGTATTAAATGTATCTTTACAACTAACAAACTCCAGTTGGGAGTTGTAATAAAGTAAGTCGATTAGTATTTATCAAAAACAAGCAATGGTATAATTCAATTCCTGAGTTTTGATTGGTTAACAGGCAATGGTATATCAGCTCATATACCATGGACCATAGATATGGTAGGTGTACGTGTCAACGAGAACAGCCAGGAAGCTCAAATATTGCAATTCTTTGGGCGTTTTTAATAAAAAAAATGATTCCACTCGCGCTTGTTGGTATAGGTGCGCTATGCGCCTCGTTGGATATCTACCATCTCATATCCAACGCGCGCTCAAAGTTTAGTATAAGTGTTAGTGTATAACAGAAGTAAGTCCAATGATTAATAATACAACGTACCTAATCGAGTCACTACAATCTTTTCGTCTCACATAGAAAACTTACAATAACACCTTAGAAGGAAACATTGGTCAGGGGACGGATCATCCGAATCACCAGAATAACTTCCTTGAGGCAGCACCAGCAAAAGATAACGAATCGGAAGGAGAAGACGGAGAAACAAAAGCACAACATTCGGCGAGTGTTTCTAGTAGCCCACAGGGGCATTACAAATATACACATTCTAGTAGAACTAGTGGTAACCACAGGTTAGAAAGTGCGGGCCTCGATGCAGTTAAGAGAAGGTACTGGGAGGGAAGTGTTTTTTGTTAGTTTGGAAAATTACTTCAAGTCGAAGTTTTTGGAAGTTTTCAGAAGTTGGCATAACTGTGTAATTGAGATTTTTTTATAAACTGCGGTTGTTTATTGGGAGTCTGTCCACCGAGAATAACAGTGCATCGTTCTTTGCGGAAAAAAAGATTCCTCGACTTCCTTTTGAACAACACATTTTGATCCTCGCATTGTAACCGTTATTGGAAGAAGAAATAAAAGTCACCTCACCGCAATTTTTTCAACAGGTCACAAAAATTTTTCAGACAGTGTCGATAAATCACTGGACAAAAGAAAATTATTCCGAGTAAGGTCGAGTAACGCGTCACGCTTTAGTCACGAATGTTTTTTATCGTTTCCTATTGTCGCGAACCAATCAGAGTTTTTTGATTGACGTTTTGCGAAGTGTAGTCGAGCACGCGGTGTGAATTGAGATGTGATTTTCCTCCGTCGGCAAACTCGCTTTGTTGTCAGTGTTATAAGGAATTTCTCGAGAATAACCGTTGTTGGAATCATTCGCTTTGCCGTAGTTTATCTGTGATACAATCACAGCAGATCTTCTCAAAAGCAACACCTATAAAACAACGTCTGCAAAACGTAATGTCTGCAAGACAGAAGCCTCGATCTAATGTGACAAACTGTTGATTTTTCGCATTCTTATCGCTCTTGGAGACAAGATTTTTTTTTGCATTCCGATCGTTCTTAGTGGAAGAACAAAATTTTCAACTTCCGGTTTGCAGATAGCCTTTATAAACGTGGCGCGCACGCGTAGTACGCAATCCGCTGGTCACTGTCAAGATTAGGGTTGCGGGCCTCTCTTGGGCCCGCAAATATAATTATATAAATTCCAGTGGAAACTTACGTGCCATTGCAAACATACCTCTTTGTACAAAGATACTTGTTTTTCAGTGCAAATGAATGTTTCTGTACAGATATTGGATGTGGGAGGCGCAGCGGCCTAGCGGTTATTGCGCTGGACTCCGGATCAAACGGTCCGGGTTTGAGCCTTGGCCGGGGCACTGTGTTTTGTTCTTGGGCAAGACACTTAACTTTCACAGTGCCTCTCTCCACCCGGGTGTATAAATATGTACCGGCGAAAAAATGCTGGGGGTGGGGGGGGGGGGGGGAAGCAAGCGATAGACTAGAATCCCATCCAGGAGTAGTAAAAATGCTCCTAGTCCGGCGCTTCATACGGAAACCAGGATGAACTCCAGCCTGATTGGCCACTAGGCTTGCATGACTGTTTCACCAAATTTATGATAGGGCATTTATTTTGTATTACATTACTGCTATTATTATGCACTGAGGCATCAATCTTAATTCTGTGAAGTACGAATTGTTAGATAATTTTGCCACCTTTCGAGCGCTGTGGTATCGCTACATGGAACTGTTTCAACGTCTATTTTCATTGGCCGTCTAGGTTGGCGTGGCCAGTTTGACCAGTTTGACAACTTCAAAAGACAACTGTCCACCCGTAATCCCAAGCCAGAAGAACACATCAAGCGGCTACTCACACCACCCTACTGGAGAAAATCAAGCAGAAGAGGAGGAAAATGTTAAAAGTGGAAGTAATTCGGGTAATCCCTGGGGAAAAGGCTCTTACTCCGACCTCATTACAATGGCCCTGATGTCCTCCCCGGAGAGAAAAATGACCCTGGATGAGATTTACCGTTGGATCTCGGTGAATATTCCATATTTCAGGAATAAAGGAGATGAGATTTCTTCATCAGGGTGGAAGGTACTAGAAGCTTGCTGTAGGGCGGCTTTTATTAGTGTACTCACGTCTCGCAGTATACAAGAAACCCAGATTTTTGGTCGTAGTTTCTTTTACGTTTTTTTTTATTTCTCTTGATTTCCGCCTTCTTGGGAACCTCGCCCCAACAAAAGTAATGCTCTTGCCGTGGTGCCAGCCTTGCAATTTAATTAGTTTTTCTACACGCTTCAGTGACGTCTGGTACGAGCATTTCTGCAAAAAGACATCCAGCAACTAAAAGTTCTGGGTTTTACTCTGCGTTGTGTGGTTCCCTGCATTCAAAAGTTTATTATTAACGGTAATGCGCCAAAAAGACAAAAAGCTAAAATAGCCTGTCATACGGTAGTGCATATGTCGGTTTTGATAGACTCTTGCATCATCTTTGCTTTTCTTTTGCAGAATTCAATCCGTCACACCTTGTGTGTAAGGCAGAAGTTTGTGCGGCTTCCCCGCGTGACAAATGGAAGCGTGTCACGCAAGAGTTGGTGGACAATAAATGACGACTTCTTACAGAAGAGATCAGATGCGGGAGCCAAAGCATCCTTACCTGCAACTAACGAGAAATACGCAAACAAGGAGACACAAACTGAGCAGTTTGTATGTGGTGTCTGCTCGTTTGCCCATGCAGTGCCTAGGTCACGTTAGGTCACGCGGTCACGCAAGGTCACACAAGTTTTGTTGAAATTCGTCACGGACGGTGCATCTAAACAAAAAGAAAAAGTGTTGTTAAGTTTTTCATTTGTAACCCGCCTATCCTCTTTAGTCGTGGTTATTCTTGTTTATTTTTGGTTTATCATTACTTCCATTTTCTATTTTAGAAAACTATATTATTTGAAGTTTCCTTTAATTTGAAAGAAGTAATTTTATTGCTTACAATATAGTGAGACAGCTTCTTTAATAACTAGTTACTATCTTAAAAATAGCAATGAATTAATGATTTTGATAAATGATGAATTTGTCACCTTCATAGCGTGCAAAGATGATTTCTGACGATCATACAAATCGAAAAGTCACTGTTAGAAGTAAACTTTAAAGTTTGCCTGTAACGTCTTTTTTTCAAAGAGGGTGGTAAAGAGTTTTTTTGTGATCCATGAAATTTCTATTTTCCCGTGATTGTAAAATGGCTTTTTTCTCTCTCCTGAAACATGTTTTGGTTACATAACCGTGAACTGTGAATCGACTTATTTGAATGACGGTAAAATGTGACTTTTATTCGTGATTCTGTTTTCCTTCCAAAATTTGACCAGTAAGCGTATAAAAACAAGTCCACGTGTGGTAAATTGTGTGACCAGTACTTTACTCCGACAGGTAATTTAATTGCCATTTTATTTTTCGTGAAACGCGATCTCAACCCTGCCTTTACCACCCTCTCCAATTTGTGCTTTTGGTAAAAAAAAAAGTTTAGTAGTTTTCCTTTTCATAAGATAATTTGTATTGATTTAAAAGCACCATGAGTTCATGATTAATGTTACTTAAAAAATAGGTGCCAGATTATGACCCATTTCCCCATCCCATTTCCTATTTCCCTATTGTTTTCCCGACTTTCCCAAATCCCAGTCCCAGTTCTTTTGTTTATTTGATTGCTATTCCCAGTCCCAGTGACCCAAATCCCATTTTCCCAGTGAAAATTTGCCCAAATTCCAGTTCCCATTTTACCCCCCCCCCCCCCATATTGTATATTATACTTTGTATGTGCGGAATTTTTTGCTCAAGCTTTTTCATTTATGTTTGTATCGAACACTAGCTGAAGTCAGTATTTTAAAGATTCAGGAGAATAATTAAGTTATGGATTGAAACGAAAGTAGAAATCGCAATCAAGGTTTACCGTATAGAGGGGGGGGGGGGGTGAATAGGTTCGCGGTTAGACGGATTTGGCCTTAAAATCCCACGGAATTTGGATTTCCGATACATCGAGTGGATTCACGAGTTTCGGGAATACAGTGGATCGCGATTAGCTAAGTTTGGGGATTCCGGAATCTTCATGCCAGGAAGTTCGAATCGTGGATCGCTTTTGTATCCGGGGGGTGGCGGAATTGTCGCAAAAACAGGCAATGAAACAAAACTTTTTAAAAAAATGGCATAAAAACAATGTCTACTGTCCGCTTCAGTGGAACTATAACACAAAGTTTTCAAGTAATGCGGATTCTGAATTGAACAAAAGTGGCGGGTTGACGAATTTCGCCAAAAATAGCACGGATTGGAGGATTTGCGTACCCCTGTTCACCCTCCTCTTTAGACAACAAAGAAACTGGTAAATCCTGATTACAAATTAAAGTATTCGATAATACTTCAATTCAGTTTTTTGTCCAATCAGGAAATAGCAGGAACACGCCGATCTTCAACGTCAGCTGGTCACCATCAGGGCATGCGCAGTAGGCGACACTTGAAGTGAAAAAAAAAAAAAAAAAAAAAAAACTGCAGGCTCATGTAAGTCTCGGAGATTGGCCTTTAGTCGTTTTGTTTCCACTTGTTCCTGGATAAAAGTCTAGCTGGTGGATGAGCGTGTTGTTTAAAACCCTTTATGAGAACATAAAGCGATTTCTATTGAATAACACTGTAAGAATATTAAATATACGCTTATTGCTGGAATATTTAATGTTTTGTTTTGAAGATTTTTACATACTTTTAAAGGCATGACGAATATTGCTACAGTCGAACCCCTTTTTAAAAACCAACCAATACCCTTTACAGCGCCTTTCAATAACTTTTGAACTCTGCTTAATCGCTGCATTTTGCGCTGTCTTCAGTCATCTTACCGTACCTCGAAAGGTCACGTCTGTGAGTTGTGATTGGATGATATTGATCCGTTTTGCTTGGTGAATATTTTTTTTGATGGTCAATTTGCTTGTCGTCGAAATTGTGGCTCATGGCAACGAAAAACGCTAAATCGCTAGTTTTTTTTTTGGAACTTCATAGTTCGCAAGTTAAAAGGCGCAGTACTACGAGCCCCTCATTATATCAGTTTTGTTGCAATTTACAGCAGTTAATAATAATAATAATAATAATAATAATAATAATAATAATAATAATATATTTTTTTTTTTAAAAAAAAAAAAAAAAAAAAAAAAATTACCAGGCGATAACTGATTTTGTAAACTTGACAAAAAGTTTTACAAAGTTGTGTTAAGGTGCTAACAGACTAATGTAGCAATGGACATGTAGCAATGAGAAAATCAGGATAATGTAGCAGAGAAATGTTACAGTGAGCGTGGACACGTCATCTGAGATATATTGGCACACGAGGGGACGAGTGGCTGTAACATGTCCCTTAAGGTCGCGGGGGACACCAAGCCATGAAAAAAATTGTAAGCGCTCGTGCGAGTCCCCGCCGGCTTGCTTCGCTCGCCGACTCGTTTACGTAGATTTCAAGCTCGTGCATATGACCCAAAGATGAGCATGCTCGCAGGCCACTATCATACTCAAGCTCGTACAATAAATATTCATCATGACAAGTAAAGACAAAGTGGAATTTAGTTTTTTCTGTCGTTTATTCGATTTGGCGCCTTGGGCGGTAATATTATTTTTGGAGCTATATGGAGTGCGCTTATTGGAGATATGGCATATATATGGGTTTATTTGGGATGGGCGTTTATTTCTCTTTTGATATAAACATCTGAAGGTTTAAAGAGAGATCTTTGGTTTGAAGGAATTGTGTCCTCACAGGAAAATAACAGTTGGGAGACTGACAAAACACCAGCACTTTTGTATTGCGTGAATGATGCGAGCTACTAAAAAGGAACTGACGAACCACAGATAAACTCAATGCACTCTGATCGTAACTGAAATAAGAACACTTAAGGATCGCTTATTGGTAAAGCGGGCGCCAAATCGAAACATTACGGTACACGTATCTCTACTGATACCTATACAAATATATAAAAAAGAAACCGTTACTCCACAAAAATAAATAATAACATGCTTTTAGCTCACTGTGGAAGCACACAAATACAATACTTCAAGGTTAGCAAGTTTTTCGTCGATCACCATATCGAAAATTCAACAGAATAGCACGGCTTATGATCTGATACAATTCAAACGAACAGAAAAACAAAACAAAATCGTAGATTAGAGCAGTTTTCGCTTGAGTGTCGTAAAACCAAACCCAAAGTAATCACTCTGATCAATCACAAAGGACACAGACAATCCAGTGAACCAATCAAAACTCGAGGAAAATACATGTACCCGGACGAAACGCGGAGAACGTGTGCTAGCGAGTAAAGATTGGTTATAACCTGCGATCAGGCGTTTATTTTTTTCGCGGCGGGAAAAAAGAACGCCTGATCGCACGTTGGTTTTGGTTTTACTTCTGATTGGATGAGAAAGTAGCACGAGTTTTTTTTTTTTTTAAACCAATCACTAAGCGTAGTAGCACAAAACCAAAGCAAACGCGAATTACGTTTACGCTCAAGTGGAAATCGCTATAATTGTGCTTAAAGTTGATCTCAGTCGCGCCAATGCTGTTTCAAGTAAGAAGGCTTTCTTGCTGATAGCTTTCAGAGCACATAACAGGATTTGTCAACAGTTTGCCTTCAAACGACTTCTCGGCTTAAGAATAAAAGAGCTCTGTCAGAATCTGGCAAATCAAGCGTGAGAAGGCTGAGAGGCCATAGCATTGTGAAGTCGTTTTACTGCAGACGAAACATGGCTCTGTAAGCTCTCATCCGTACAATCCACTTCCTGCGAAAAAATAAGCAAAAAAGTAAAATCTTATGTTAATGATTACTCAAAGGAAGTCAAGGAATGTGCCTGTTACAAGCTAAAATTCTGTTTATTTTTTCCCGCCATTTTAACATCTACTTAAATGAAGCTTACTTCATTTAAATGGCATAAAACAGACTGCAGATAACTCAGTGAAATGGAATTAAGCTTGCAGTGAAAACCGATGTCAACTGAGGCATAGATAGTATGCGTCAATTCACTTGCACACAGATCGTGGGCTCTCCCTTATTGTTGACCCTCAGTCCCAATCTCGATGCTGATCAACGCACGAATTCTCATTTCTGGTCGCTATACTTTTTCTTTAGTATTTGTTGGGGGAATTTCATTGATGATTAATTCCTTTAGTCTAATAAGACGTTTGCCAAACTATGACACAAGGTATACTTTTACCACTGTTTTGTGTTAGAAAGGAAACGGCAAATTAAAGGCGCCTAAATTCCTAAAATTTATCCTCTTACCAGCGTGTCAAGATTGATAACAGCCGTTTGACCGTCTAGTTTTACAGATATCTGGTCTCCTTTAGTCGTTCTTATCACATCATCGTCCCCATACGTCCCTCTTAAAAGCTTCATCAACCTGTGGCATCAAATAGAAACAAGAAAATGTTTAGGTTTTTCGAACATATGGAACTTATTATGTAGTAAAGTTAATTTTTTTGGAGCCTAGTGGCTCTGCAGGCCAGCGATTTACTCAAGTTTTCGTAGCGTGGAGCCGTTAGGAGTATTGCTGTTTCCCCTAGATGGGATGCTAGTCCATTGCAGGGCGGTTACCCCACCCCCTCCCCCTAGTAGTTTGTCATGCTACTATAATAATAATAATAATAATAATAATAATAATAATAATAATAATAATAATAATAATAATAATAATAATAATAATAATAATAATAATAATAATAATAATAATAATAATAATAATAATAATAACTTTATTTAACGAGGATAAAAACACTTTACAGTTAAAAACTGAGAAACTAGTGGCCCTCATTATATTATACAATTAAAATGACTAAAAACAAAGTACTAAAATAGAGTTTAACTTAAGAAATAGAGAAATGGTCGAGACCTACGTAAGATTCCTTAAGGTAATTTACATAATTATTTTTAAAAAGCTTAACATTCTGACTAGATCTAATGTTAATAGGGAGCTTATTCCACTCTTTCACTGCCGTGACTGCAAAAGTCCTTCCTCCCTCGGTTTCACGCGAGTATTTCGGGCATCTCAGGGTTATGCTCCATGCCTCGACTTCTCGTAGAAATATCACTAACCCTTGTCAGTGTATTGGACAAATACTGGGGCAGGCCATTAAGGCATTTAAACACTAAGCATAACTTGATAACATTAATTTCGTCATAAAAAGGTAGCCATTTCATTACTCCTAGCTGAAGAAAGGCACTGTAAGAGTATAGTGTCTTTCCCAAGAACACAAAAGAATTCAAACAATGACCTCGGTCCCCTACCTCAATTTCCGTTGTGTAAATTGTATTTTAAGCTGGATAAGCAGATATAGGCGGCGTTGGCCACTAATCAGTTATCAAAAGTCTTGCAAATGGGAGCTTCCAAAGTGTTGCTTAAAACATGCTTTTTAAGGCAAAATGTCGATGTTACAAGTAAAGGCTTCAAGAGGAAAAACAAACGGAAAAGAACAGTCTTACCTTTCTGGAAACTGGCTTATATCTGGCTTCTTAGCTCGAGCAGCTGGGAGAAAAAGAAAACGTTTTATTAAAAGTCAGTTGATTAGTGGACGGTTAATGACGTTTGTTTAATCTCAGAGTCAATAAAAAGGTAGCAAGCACTTGACATTATGACATATAACCGGCACCAAGCGTGGGAAATCATGCATTTAACACCAAGCGCTGGAGAAATCGTGCAACCAGCGCCAGACGCGGGAAAACATTTAACCAGCATTCAGCGCGGAAAACATGGTACCGTTTTGATTTTACACTCAATTGACCAAAAAAGACGACATAAAAAAAGGTAAAGGTAAAGCAACTCATTTATACACGGTTTGTGTTTAAAGCTAGAAGCTTGTGGGGCCGTGTATATGAAACAAATACTGAACAAATATAGTACATGACAATATTTATACACGACATCTTTGCAGTGATGGCTTTCAAACACTGATTTTTTTTAACCATAAAATGCAGAACCTGCTCGGCCGAGGCTAAACCTAACTCACGCTACGAGTCATTGCGATTGGTGTCGAAGCAAAATAAGAAACTAAAATTTAACAATCACCTTGAGCTGTTGTAGGATTAGACTCGACTTGTAAAATCACAGCCAGGACAGCATCAGCATACATGTCATTCACAGGATTCGCCACCCACTGAAACGAACACACTTCTGTTACTAGGTTCGTACTCATTTTTGTATGTAAAATTTAAGACTTTTCCATTTTTCTTACAGATTCAAGCTTTAGTCAAATCATACTCCCAAAGAGCAAAATTTAACCATGATTCAATGCGAACGCGCAGTAACCGTGATGCATTGCGGCGGACACACGATAGCAATGTTAAAAGGAGTAAGGTGAAGAAAGTTCAAGAGATTCTGCGATCGAACATTATGGCGAAGACGAAATTTACATGAAATTCGACTAGCTGAAAAAAATCACTTCGCGATAATAAAGCACCTATTGCAGCTTGGGGGAAAAATCAGACGTTTTTTACATTTTCCAGACTTTATCTTCATTTTCCATGCTTATTCAGGTCTGTAAACTAGAGTAGAATCCCGATCTCTCGATCTTCCGATAACTTGAACCAACAGTCGTTTGAACTTTCCTTCACTAAGTTGAACACTGCAATTTTCCTTCCAATTTCTCAGACTCCCATTTTGTCAAGCCAATTTTTGTTTCCCTTGGAGGTTCGAGATATCAAGATTCCACTGTAACTTGCAGATTTGCATAATTTTTCAACAATTCCAGACTCGCTACGAACCCTGTGTTACAAAGTAACAGGCACTAAGCCAGTTAGGGACGGACCATTATTTTCATTGGAGGAAGGGGGGGGGGGGATTAAAAATTTTCCTCTGCATACTTTTTTTTTAGTTTATGCACCTCTGCAAACATTTTTTTTCGAAAATTCTTACTACTTTTTGTTATACATATCGTTTATGCAAACAATTTATTTTGTCTTTCCAGGCTCTGCAAACAATTTTTTTCAATATTTTTCATCCCCCCCCCCCCTCCAAAAAAATAATGGTCCGTCCCTTATCTATATATATGGATTCTATACGATTAATTAATAACTGGTTTCCCCTAATTTTCGTAGTGCAATCCCGAATTCCTGAACGTCCAAGGGAAACGATAATTGGTTCGAGAAATCGGGGGGGGGGGTACAACTGCAGTATTCGACCCCCGGGGGGGGGGGGGTACTCAAAAAAATTTTCTACGGGGAGGCTCCGCCCCAAGTTCTAACCCCTTACCCTTTTATATACCATTTTGACAAAAATTGTACCCCTTTCGTATACCTTTAACTGAAAAAAGGTAAATTGTACGAATACTTTTTTGAGTACCCCCGGGGGGGGGGGGGGTACTCCAAAAAAAATTTCTACGGGGAGGCTCCGCCCCAAGTTCTAACCCCTTACTCTTTTATACACCATTTTGACAGAAATTGTACCCCTTTCGTATACCTTTAACTGAAAAAAGGTACCCCTTTCAAATACCTAAAAGATGTGGCGTGGACTTAAAAACAGGACGTTTTCTTGTCATTTTTATGTAGCGCTTAATAAATTAAAATAATACAGCCATAAATTGAGTCTGTTCGAAATATTTTAATTAAAGGCCCTCTTAAATACCTAAGTGACAGATTTCCATACCCTTTCATATACCTAAACTCGTGAAATCCCTACCCTTTTATATACCTGAGGCCTTAAAAAGGTACCCCTTTCGGGCGGAGCCTCCCCGGATAGGCCATTATAGGGAGTACCCCCCCCCCCCCCGGGTATTCGACTTGGCGAAGCAAATCCAAGGGAATGACTTTTTCTTTGAGACACTAGGAGGTTCGAGAAAGCGAAGGCTTGAGAAATCGAGAGTCCACTGTTTTAACTAATACAGAAAACTGTTCATTGAACTACTAAAAATCAAATCAAACAAACGCTTCCATACCTCCACAATAACACTTCTTTTCTCCTGAACGATCGTGACAGCTTTAAACACTTTAAGGGCAAGTTTTCCCCCAGGTAGAGTGAGCTGCTCAACCTCACCAGCCAAGTTTTCCATGCACTGAAGAAGCAGAGAGAAGGCGCCATGGAATGCAACGGTCTGTTTCTAAACAAAAACAACATTCAAACAACTGTCAGCACAGAATAAAATATGGAGAGCTCCGTCTTTTCGTTAAACAAGTTTTAAAAAATTTGCCCGAATTTTACAAGTTTTTCGTCCGTCTCAATGTTCCCCAGTTTCACATGGTTGCCACAGACATCAGTTTTCAAAATTTCCCTGACTTTTCCCTGGTAAAAATAATTTAACTCCTCTGACCGAATTTAATACAAAATGTCTGATAAAGTAGCGGCCTCCAGCCTCCATTTCCAAAAAGAAAAAAAAAATGCTGAGATCACAAAATCCTGAAATGTATCTTCCAACCATCAATGGTATTAATTTAGAGGTGTTATAATTTCAATTTTCCCAAATTTTACATCAAATTGTCAATTTTATAAAATTTCCTGACTTTTCCCTGACCCTCAAGAATTTTATTTTTCCCTGACCATTTAATAATCCTTGCCCTTTGTCCCTCGTGTTTTTATACCTTGGGTAATTATTAATTGTGATATTTTGGTTCACTTGAAGGTAACTTTGTACAGGGCAAAAATGACTTTATATATCAGGCTTGGCTCAAACATTGCTGAACGCCACAGACACTTCACACCCAATGTCGTTGCTGTTATTCGGTGCTGGTTAACGTTCAAATTCTTTCAACATACCTGTGTGAGGACACTTGTTGAGAGCTCCGTGTAATCTATGAAAAAGAATGCAACATAAAAAAGTGACAAGTTGACGAGTCGAGCTAAAGCCCAATCGGACTACGCAAACTATGTCCCAACGCCCCCCCCCCCCCCCCCCCCCCCAAAATATTTATTAATAAAAATTTTTTTAATTTTTTTTCCTCTAGATCGATAGACGTTTCGGTTAATTCGTAAGCCGATTTAATAACGCGGGATTTAAAGACGAAGCGCGGCATTTTAACAAATGTTTAGGGTAGTCACGTTCTAATGGTTAATCAAAGTATAAGTAGGTTGGTGACGAAAAGCCACTAAGAAAAATACATGTATCGTTACTTCCCCCTCGATGTAATGTCCTGCAGGGAATACTTTTCAGAAGAATATGTCTGACCTCAGAGCGCGAGACTAACGGTAGCCAACTAGCCACAGGCTAGTAAAATGCAGTTTTGGCTAGTATGTTCTGGGCTTTCAAAGCCTGGCAGTTAAAATTTTAGGAAGAGGAAGAAACCGAAACGAAATCGACTCCGAGAGAACAAAACTCATAAGTGCACTGTCGTCACGTATTTATTTATCAAAGACTGTAGACAAGCGAAATTACCAAAAAGTAACGTAAAATTAACCCTTAAGATAATAACAGAGCCAGTGAATATGGCGAAGTTCTCTCCCAAACCCAAGTTGCGCGATTGGCTAGTGACTCAAAGCTGCCACTAGCCAATAGGCAGGAACGTTAGTCTCATGCCCTGTCTGTAAACCTACTTTGCAGGTCATCTGGTGCAATCAAATGATAGTTAAAGCCTCTTTTGATTAGAATTCCTGACAAAGGTTTTCCATGCTCAGGTTTTTCTGCTGCTAAACTTCCCATCACCTAAAAAAAATACATTTTAACCTTAAAAAGATTTATACATCTTATTCATTGATCATTTTAGTTCACGATCAGAACTTAGACAAGACGTGTACTGAATTGGCATATTCCAAGTCTGCTGTTAAAAAAAATTCCACAAGCAGGCGGGATCGTCGCAAAAAGTTGGTTCTAAATTGGACTGAAGTCTCTGCATGTCGTTCCAAAATTCAGAATGGTTCCATTGACAACTTGGAGAAAAAAAGGATAACAATTTGTTTGCAAATGCTTTGGCACTTGAAATGTTGTTGTTTTTTTTTATGGAGAGTAGAAAACTAGGCTCGACTCCCAAAATAATGTGTCTGAGTGAATGGAGCCCTACCAGGTAGGAAGAGGCACAAATGATTTGCCAACTCGGCTCACCAAGCTTACACTAATGTAGCAAAGAAAATACCGTAAGGTAAAACGTTATTCATGAAGGGTGGCCCATTCAGCACAGTGGCTGGTCTCCAGAGGGGCCCTGCTAAATACAATTTCTAAAAATATAAAATATCTAATTGTTTAAAATAGTTATAAAAATAGAGTTAAAAGCTAATTTTAGTAATTGAAATAGTTATATAAAAAGAGTTTAAAAACTAAAACGAATTACAAGCATGAACTGGTATATAAAAAAGATAAATATCGTAAATTAGGTGCTATGAAAAAAAAGTAGGCTCTGACAAGATTTTTAAAAGAGGAGAGTGAAACAGCTTGTTCGATTTTTTAAGGTAGTGAGTTATAAAGGGCTGTGCCAGAAAATCTAAAAGTACGCTTGCCAAGGCCAAGCTTGGGTTTAGGTAGATGGAGGTCAGCCTTCCTTCGAGCGTTGTAGCCACGTACATTGTAGTTCCTAATAAAATAGTTACTTTTTGATTCGGCGCCGGGGGCTCCTATTTTATTTTGTAGCTCAAAGGAGCGTGTTCTTTGGAAACAAGGCGCTCATTAGGGATGGGGGATGGTGCAAATGTGTAAAACGAAAGAGAAATATTTGGTTTGGAGGAATTGTGATCACACATTAAAATAATAGTTAGAATTTATAAGACAAGCTCTTTTGTTCCTGGTATGATGTGAACAGTTCAGATAGAATGTGAACCATGGATGAAGTCAATGTACTTTGATGGCCCTGTAAATGAAACAGGATTGGGGCCCCTTTTATAGGCCTAGGAACATGTATAGTATAGGCGCATCTATTAGAATAGGGGCTCCTATTCCGGCCACACATTCGGGGGGAGGGGGGGGGGGAGGCTGGGCGCTCTTATCAGAAAGGGGGTACTTTTGGAAGAAGGACGCTAAATGGAATGTACTTTTTTGATAACACAAGCAGCATGACTACAGTTTGTCACCTTGGCCATCTTCTCTCCCCGGAAATAAAGCTCCACGCTATCCGTGTTTTTGGGATTATGTACCACAACACTGGCATCCTGTCAACAAAGAAACACAATTACAATCTTCAAAACACTAAAACTTAGTAAAGGAAGACGTTTAGCAGTATAATGCTGTTTCAGGGTCACAAAAGTTTCATCGATTAACCATTCCCTGTGTTACAGAGGATTTGTCTCCCGTACTATTATGGATGAATCGGGTAAAGACGGACTTCAGAGTACAGGAAAAACCAAGACGCTGTAAAAACCTACCAGCGGAATGCAGGGAGAAGTTGCAGCAACTCCCACTTTATCCTAAGTTGCTTTATGCAGCCGGGCCCTGGAACTGAGTCCATCCCACGGGTTACCCTTTTCCTTTTTTTGTCAGCTTTCCCTATGGTTCGCTGGTACCCATTTATAATCCAGGGTAGAGAGAAGTACCGTGAAAGCAAAATGTGTTGCTTTAGAACATAACTAACAAAACTTACTGGATTATCTTCATATTCTCGGATTAGAGCAGCCTTGAGTCGACCCATTTCGTTTTGTTCACCATGGACCAGCACCTGAAGAAAGCAAGATAAACCCACTTTACAATAGTCTTCAAAAATGTGAGAAAAATGTTGGTGTAAATGTCTTACGTTTTTAGTCTTATCTATATTATTATTTCCCATTAATAATCTTTGTCGCATTTGTAAGGATTTGTTAATAGTGACATCTCACGGCATATACGTTAGGGAAAAAAATTCGAAATTGTACTAACACAATAAAATCGCACAAATTATAAACGCTAGCAGCATTATTTCCACCTACCTATAGCATTTAAACTGACGGTAAAATGTCAATTTATGGTCACGATGTACTTACTATGTGGGGTGGTTTGAGAATTCGAATGAATTCACTGGTCTGTTCAAAGTCAGTGTGAGCAGAAAATGAAATGTAGTCTGCAAAAAGGAAATGAAAACACAAGATAAAATAAAGCACTTTTTTTCCATTTGTTCTTGATTGACACAATTCTGGGCGCAAACATTCTGGTTCACACGTGGGCCGCAAACGTAAATGCAATGGACGTTCACACGTACAACGCAAACGCAAGGAATGTAAGATACGCAGACGCAGTTGAAGTCTTTTTTCAAGATGGCTGACAAGTCACGCTTTGCTTGCTTGCGCTTGCGTTTGCATTTGCATAAGCAATGTTCACACGTGAAGCAAGTGCAAGGCAATAGGCCTTATTCGTATTCTCGGTATTGGACTGGAACTAGCTTGCAATGGAGGCTCATCCGGGTAATCTTTTCAAATGCAAATGACTTGAAGCTGTTTTAAATGATATTCCCCCGCATGAGCCTCCATTGCAAGCTAGTTCCAGTCCAATACCGAGAATACGAATAAGGCCTATTGCAAGCCAGGTGAAAGGGAATGGACGATTTGCTTGCATTTGCATTGAGGTAATTCACATACGGCCTTATGCGCCTACTGGCACGATGAGTCATGATGATGATGATGATGATGATGATGATGATGATGATGATGATGATGATGATGAGGGTAAATAGTTCAACTCCTATTAGAAGAACTTGAAATTTATTTTCACTGATTTATATCTTTCTCAAGAAGCAAATATTGAAAACAATATTCACCAATAGAACATTTGCGTGGAATTTTCTGTCCTGTCATAGTTGCTATCTCCTCAGGTTCTGACATCAAAGTCTGTTGACCAAAAAAAAAAAAAATAAATAAACAAACAAACAAACAAAACATGTACTTCTATAAAAATATATGCTGTGCATTGAATAGATTACTGTTTTATAGTGTAACTATGTATAATTTAAAGCCACTTGTATGCGATGCCGATTTTCTTAAGCGACGTTTCCTCGGAGCGACCTAAAAACTTGAAGCACACGAAAATGTATGTGAGGGAGGCACGATTGTTTTTGGTGTTTAAATCTGATCGGTAAGAAAGTAGCGCACGATTATTAAACTAATCATTAAGTGTAGTGAAGTAAAACGAAAGCAATTCCGAACTGCTTTCGACACTCGAGTGAAAAATGTAACTGCTCTATTAGAGTTGCTGGTTTTACCTTGGCCAGAGTTCCTTCCACACAGTAACCAGCAATGATAACACCGTTCCTGCGATCAGTACACCACTGTTCAAAGAGCTCACGGGACAAACCACTCTATGCGAAAAAAGGAGAAATTTTTTTATAGTTTTTGCTTCCAATAATTCACTACTCAGATTGTCTGTAAACAACAAAACATGATACCTGTCTATCGCTATGGAACCCAACGCAGTGCAACGTAACATAGTCCAGTGGGTTAGTTCCAAAATTTGCAGAAATCGTTACACACTGGACAAAAGTACCAAACTTGGTATACGAAGACCATTGAACATAATTTCCAAAAATTTGATGCTCCAAAAAAATCGCCTCACTTGGAGGGTGAAAGTGACATCATTTTTTACGTCAGACAGGTATTTTTGGTCGTTTTGTGTAATATGACAATGAATGGAATTTAGTAAGGGCTTTCTGGCTTTCGTGAAGACAGGATAAGCAAAACAGTTTGACAATGTTTTATAATAACTGTCAATTAAAAGCATGGGCCTGTTTTAAAAAAGTTGTTTCGATAAATATACTTCAGCGGATGTTACTTACAGACAAACTAGATAAGAACAACTGACTGACTGAAAAACTTGTGTGTGGCTGGCATGGTTTGCTGCAGCATGCAAGGTACGTAACAACAAACATTTAAGCTCTCTTTAAACAAAAATTTACTAAACATAGAATTCAGTGAAACGTGCCACAATTGTATGGGGAAAAGTTCCTTATAGTGCCTTAAGGACTGCATATCGAGAAGACGTTGCGGAATGCCCTTGGGGTTCTGTTGCGCGGTACTGGTTGTCTAAATGACTAAGAATCGGCGGATTGGTTTTTGAAAGCAACGCATATTAGTCGGACATTACTTATACATTATAAGGCGAGGAAACTAGTGCAAGCACCTTAATCAACAGGAGGGTTTTACGAAAAGCTGGGGGCAAGATTACAAAAATGGCATTGATACATTCCCACAGAGAACAAGGCAAGAGTATCTTCAAGACCTTGAGCATGCTTTAGACAACCACGTCAATTGCAGTCGCTGGGTTAGTGTCCAACATTTTCAGCGTGTAATGAGTCATCCAGGAAACATCTAGACGGCTTTATGTGATTTTTATCAATCAAGCCCACGAACAAAAAAAAAGCCAAAGTCAAGAACACTAGAGGGGTTTTGGAGCTAACGAAGAACCCATTCCGTCTAATAGTGCACTTTTAAAGAATCGGATTGGTAAACTACAATACAATTTACAACCTTGTTCCATTTTAAACGTTCCGTAAAGAGGTAATGAATAAAACTACGAAATCAATCACCCGACCATTAAGAGGAATTGACTGCCATTATTTACCACAAGTCTTTTGTCAGAAAATAGAATCAAAGCAAGCGGGCATGACGTATGGCGGTATATCAGTAGCCCGCAACGTAAAGGCGACCTTAGCATATTATTCGCCCAAGTCTACCCAAAGTAACGCAAGATACCGAAAAAGCCGGTTGAATGTGAAGTGTTTAACGGTAACGTCCTGATTTACAATCCTAGCCAAACGTTACACAATTGTTTTCAGAGTATTCAGAACAAATCTTTCTGCCATTTCTCAGGCGGAAACTGAAAACTGTTAATTAAGTGGAGGTAGTGTAGGATCGCTGTCTGCCAGAGAGAGCGAGGAATGGCACAAAGGAGAAATATAGGCCTGGTGCTCAAGTTAATGTTAGTCCCCTATAGGAAAGAACTGGAATGCCTTCTTCGCGATACCAAAAACAAACTTTCTTTCAAAAGATGAGACTCATGTAAAATGAGAACACTCAAAAGAAAGGGGATGGCACAAAAAGTACTTCGATAGTTGCAAAGGGTAGCGACAAATTGATGATGGACTTTACTTATAAACATGTATAAAGAAGCGGATATCAGAGAAATAGTTTATTTGTTTGACGCTCTTGAAAATGGGCAGAGCAAAATTGAAATTTGAACAGTGGACACGGAATTGGTCTTGGCGCTGTTGCACTGGTTGGCCAATTCTTTTATATACAAGGGAAGTCTCCGCGAGTAAACTGGCATATCGGTGGCGTTTGGAATTGGTACACATTTTCTGAGAAGTCAATTACGATTCTGTGGAAATTTAGGTATGGAGCAATCAAAGTCAATTCCGATCCTGCATTTCACGTCTTTTGTTGGGCTGCGATACTAATTTGCCTTTTTGTGAAGCCTTTCCTTACTTAAAACAAAGCAAGTTCGTTACAGTTAGCTGTTCTTCAGCACACTCAGAAACTAAAGAGAGATTGACAGTACATAATTATAAGTAAGTAAAAAACCGGATTACAATTACATCTTTAAAAAACTATTTTTAACAGAAAGTAATTGGTTTTTCATGATGCTTTGCTAACAATATTCAAAGAGCTGCATACCAGGCTGGGGGTTTGGCCGTGTGTACAGAGCCTAATAAATTTTTCACTAAAAACCTGAAGGTGGAAGTGGAAAGAAAATAATTTGCAAGTCAGTGCGTGGCAATTCCAGAGGAGGCAGAAATAGCACTCAAACAGCCACTTAAAATCAAACTGTTCCTCAAAGTGTAGCTGGAGTGGGTGTTTTCCGTCAATTTGATAAAAGTATCACAAAAAAGGAATCTTAACACTATCCAGACCAGGGGGCGGAAAGTGCCCGCGCCGACTTTGAACGTTTATAACTTTTTCAACATTCAACCAAACACTGCCAAGCTTTGCAACTTTATCTATCTTAGAAATAATTTGATATGACAGGTTGTTGTGTCAGAGACTTGATGTTGCCATGGAAACGGCATTTTGAGAGAAATGTTTTACCAAATTTGTAATTTTTGTGTTTTTATAGATAAAAATTAAGATGGTTTCCGCACCACTTTCAAGCAACACAGGCAAAAATAAAGTTTCCGAAAAGACTTCTTAGCATGGCAACTGTTTAAGTACATTTAACAAAAATCTGCCAAAAATTTAGCACTCAAGCTGACCCCGCGAGAGAAAAATGGATTTGAAGTTGTCTATATTTCAGTTGAAACGGACGTTTTTCGCCAGTTCAAAACAAAATGGCGCGCGTTTTAAACATTTTTACGAGGTTTGACTTTAATTTTCTCGAGAATGCTTTAGTATTTAATTGCGGGATCACTAAGACAAATGAATTTCGATAAGATCTTTTAAATAGTATACAAAATGTTGCCGTGCTATGAGTACTAGATTTTTGGTACTTAATTTTCGCACTCATTGCTCGAACTTTCAGCGGAATCCGTCTTAACTTTTAATGCAGTTATTTTTACCTTTTGGGCATTTTTTGCACCATTTTATTGTTTTCAGTACTTTTTAGTAATTTTTGGCGGTTTTCTTACGTTTTGGAAAAATTTTCAAATCCAAGATGGCGGATCGAAGATGACAAATATGTTGTCGATTTTTGTGATGACGTAATTGTCCTTTCTCGCGATCCATGTTTTTGGAGCATCAGATTTTCTTAAAGCCCATGCCTCAAAGACTACGTGTACCAAATTTGGTTCTTTTGTCCGGCGTGTAACGATAATTTTGCTAACCCACTAGACTAACACAAGACTGACATCGCAACACAATACAACAGAAACACATAAATAAAACAAAAGCAAACAGCAAGGCTGATACAAAAAAGAACTACCTTATTATAGGAAAAATAATGCCCAATGAAATTTACGCGAATTATTAAAATTCGCGTTAATTTAAGTCGCGTTATTATTTGTAATACATCTACATAAAAGAGATGAAGGGCAATCCATTCAAAACTAGTACAAATGTATGTCGCAAAACGATGTTTTTTTCGAATTTTTAATTTCTACACGTAATTATCACATTAACCCTTTGTTGGATGTAACGGCTGGGCCGAACGGAGACGCAAGTGGACGCAAGATTCCACTTGAAGCTCCGTTTGGGCAGGACTTGCGTGCACTTGCGTTGACTTGCGATCACTTTGGCGAGATTTAATTTACACGCAAATCAATGCAACATGGCCTAGTGGTTAGCTCACTCAGGTAAATCAGGTAAATATTCAGGTAAATATTCCGCGCAATTTCGCAGTATAATTTTCAATTACAAGGTCGTATAACATAACATTTTGTTTTGAGCGTTCAAGGACTTTGCACATCATGTAATAATGATTACAAACCTGCATCATTCCTGGACTTGCCATAACAACTGATGGACCAATGTCATCAAACTGGTCAATACCCTAAAAAATGAACACAAATATTTTGACATGTATGTGTATTTGGCATAACTGATACTGATACATTTAATTTACAGTTGAATCCCGATAACTCGAACCTTCAAGGGAAATCGAAAAAGGTTCGAGATATCGGGAGTTCTAGTTACCGAGGGTAAAATTAGTAAGAAAATGACCTGAAGGGGAATCGAAAAAGGTTCTAGTTAGCGGGAGTTCGAGTTACTGAGGGTTCGAGTTATCAGGATTCAACTGTAATAACCATCGTATTCACTACTGTGGCCTATGGTGTCAAACTCAACGACAATAGACTTCAGCAACTACAGAATGCAGGACCACAATGTGCAAACAGGTGTTACTGTATTAATCATCCCTTTTTTACTGCTTTCTCTTTGTCCACCCCCCCCCCCCTTTCCTGCTCCCTCTAAGTATATGTATTTCCCCCTCCCTCCCCCCCCCCCCGATCCTAACCCAGTCAACACTCAACTGGTCACATAGCGAAAGAGAAACTTCTTACCTTTAGGTTTGATATGTGTTTGAACACAAATGGATTCGAAATGGCAATCTACACGGGCAAAAATAAAAACAACAGCCAAACAAGCAAAAACATTAATTAAATCATTCCACCTAAGTAAAATACAGGTACATTATTGCAAGTTCAGTTTGTAATTTAATATTTTACTAGCCTTGTAAGTAGTAGCAAATTCTTTGTTTGAATTCATGAATCTAGTACGTGAACATAATACCAGTAATAACATTAGACGAATCTCACCTGTTTCTTAATTTTGTCATTCATTGCGTTTACATATGTCTGGAACACTGCAAAGTTAAATAAATGTTGTTCAAATACTGAATACACTTGTTCTAACTACATGTACATACAACTGTACAATATATAGTGTCAAGTCTTTAATAAACATAGTTTTTTTTAACGTCCATCCACTTGCAGTTGAAGGTCGTTATATAACAACAATTTACTGAAGTTCCAAAACGAAGCGAAAAAAAAAAAAACAACAACAACGTATTTTTGGTTCTGTCTCTCAAACTACCCATCGTCAGTAGTTCCTTATTAGTCAAATTTGAATTCGGCAGTAATAGCAAGGTTATAAAGTGCGATGAAAACTAGTAATAACCAATGTAGCAGCAATACACAGTAAAAAAAAAATAAAAAAATATAAATGAATGAAACTATCAACAAAACTTGCACGATATTACAATTACAAAACACGAAGTTGTTTCCCAAACAATGTGCATGGCTTCCTTGATCTTAACTGGAAGCGAGTTGAAGCCAAGTTAAGAATCCTACAACATTCACCCAAGGGAAAAAGATTACAGTGGTAGGGGGTGGTGGGCACCAACAACAGCGGGGGTTCATATTAGGGCCTGTTTACATGATTCTGGAATGACTTTCACTCGGGAACGAGTTTACGGCTTAACTTTAGGCGTTTTTACGTGTGTGGCTTTCGTGCGAGATCAAAGACAAAGATGGCCAGGTTTCGCGCAAGCACGTTATTCTGCCCATTAACCGATTTGCAATTTTAAAGAGCAATTTGATCATAGGGCTGCTTCTTTTGGCTAAACAGGAAATGCTTTTACGTTTTTTCGCTCTGAGTTCATACTGTGGCTGCCGTACTAAAAATCCAGTCTCATGAGATGCGGTTTCATCTCGGAAGTTCGTTTTGTGTCAACATGATAGCAGAATAAAAATGTCATTCCAGATTGAAGATTTCATTCTGGAATGAAAACCGACAAATGAACTCATTCTGGAATGATTTGACTTTCATCTCGGTATCATGTAAACAGATACAGGAAAATATGGGACTGAATGGAATGAACTCGTTCCAGAATGAAAGTCATTCCGGAATCATTTAAACAGGCCCTTAGTCTCGTACAGTCTCACCTGACATGCATTTCTTGGCCAGTTGTGACGCGTAGTAGATCGGAACATCATGAAGCTCTGGGTGGTTTTGCCAATACTCATCTAAAAGCATTTATTAAGTAAAAATTCCTTATCAAATGACATCATTAAATGCATCACTGAATTACGGCAGAAATTTGAGTCATGATTGAGTAATTCAAGGTTTTATGCTGTTCAAATGATTTACAGAGTTGTAGTCGAAAGACGGGTTTTTTAAGCTATTAAATTCAATTCAAAAGATAATAGAAAAATATACATACCCAGAATAAGAAGCAACTCTTGAGCTCTTCCGAGAGCAAACACAGGAATCAGACATCTTCCACCACGGTTAACTATGTCATGGACGGTACCTAGACAGAGAGACACACAAGCAATGCACTGTGAGCTCAAACACACTGAACTATGTCACAACTCCATAAAGAAAGTGTATGGTATGTACATGTACATGGACATGTTATTGTACACAGAATTTAAACAAGTCACACCACATGCATAGTTAAAAAGGTAAAGGTGAAGGTAAAGCAACTTTATTTATACACGGTTTGTGTTTAAGCTAGAAGCTTGTGGGGCCGTGTCTATGAAACAAATATAATAAATTAAATAAACATAACATGGTTAAAAATCCCAACTGGCAGGAGGCAGACCAGTTGGCTATTTACAAGCATGACCGAGGATTTGAGCTCGGGGCAACCGAGAACAAATCCAGATAGTGGTCGGAACGGGACTTGAAACCGGGACCTCCAGATTTCAAGTCCGGCACTCTAACCACTTGGCCACGCTACCTCCTATTTTAAGCTATGTTAAGCTATGTACTGAACTCTATCAATAAGTAGACAATGATCCAACGAGGTCACAGCAGGAGTAACAAATAATAAAAGAAACACCAAAAAATAATGATTCAGTGTTCATGTTTACTGAAAGGCAAGAAGAAGTGACTTACTTGTAAATCTGTTCTCTCTGTCCTCACGTTTCTCATGAATGTGGGTGCCATAAGTGGATTCCTGGAATTTTTAAGAATCAAAAGGCTATTTAACACTTTAACCTTTTTAACGTCACCAAAAATACTTAGAAAACCGACATCAACAACCCAAGTATACAGCTTCATGTACCATCAGGGCCCGGTTGTTCAAAACTCCGATTAAACTAACCAGCAATTAAGCCTAATCGTCGATTAAAATCACTAACACCGGGTTAGCTAATCGGTGGAATTGAGAACGTTGTTCAAAGCCCGATTAGAGGCGCGATTAGTTAATCGCAGATTAACGGTTAGTACTTGATGTAAAACCACTTGTATAGTCTCGCTAATCGACGATTAGTATCCCAAAATGCAATTCTCCTTGAGTAAACACTGCGATGGTTTCCAATAATTATGGCGTCCGCAGTGTCGCATGCATGTGGTAAAAGGAAAACAGCTGTCGCGACGTAAAACTAGCTAAAACTAACTGGTCCGATCGAAAATAATCATCTTTCCACTCGCATTAAATCCTAGTGATGACTAGCATTTAGACAATTGGTTTCAGAGCGTGACCACGCTTCGTAAATCTGTTACACGATAGATTAATGTAAATGAACTATCAGTTCTCCTTATTAGCACCATAAGAACCGTACAGAGACCAGTTGGTAAAACTCACAATGATGAGAACATCAGGGGAAATGCTAGGGATCTCTGCCGCCATCAAATGACGGTCTTCTTGACGTGAAAAATCACCAGTGTACAGAATCTAGCCAAGAAACACGAAATGTTAGTAAATGATGTACTTCAAAAACAAAATGTATACCATTTGTATAATTATGCTGCCAGTGATTAAATTTCCCCATGTGAAAGAAGGTTTCTACATAAATTTGGTTCAAAAGGAAGACACAGACTTATTATATGCAGTCCTGACTGTCTGCAAACCTCTCAAAGTGGATGAATGATTTTTTAAATAATTGCCATGTTTAAAATAACAACAATGCACGCTTTGACTGGTGACTTCTTAGATAATTATGGTTGTGCCCTTTACATAAATTTAAGGCCTGGTTCACACTAGCGACATAATGACAAGGTCACACAAATGCAAAAAACACCTCACGTTGATGTTTTATGTCACCAGTGTGAACAACACAACATAATGACATAGTTGGAACATAATGACATAAGCATAACGACATAAGTAAAGAACTGATCTGTTTTTTTTTTTGTCATTATGTCCACGTTCTTATGTCGCTAGGGTGAACCAGGCCTTATAAATTTTTTTTAATTACTAATAGATTACATTATGATATTCTGCACCTTATTGTAACTGTGGGGTTTCTTCAAAAGGCAATACAGACCAGGAATGACTATAACAATATTAGCCATATTCTTACCTTAACACCTGCAATTTCAATCATGAACATGGCTGCCCCAAGAACATGACCAGCATGGTAACACCAGAACTTGATTCCATTTACCTCTTTTTCCTGAAAGAAAAAAAGGTTTGGTATTCTTGAAATCACTAGATGTGGTTGAGCATGCCCACAAGAACTATGAAGGCTGAGATTAGTGTGGCATTTTGTTGTCATGTACATACATGTATAATAGTAAGACTTAGTGTCATGAATGTGTTTCCTACTGCTGTACACATCAGAAATACTTAACAACTATTCCATGAGCGTGTTGGATATGATTTGGCTATAACAATCTAATAACCAACAAGCGCAAGTGGAATAACTGTTTTATTAAAAACGCCCAAAGAATTGCAATTTTTGAGCTCCCCAGCTGTTTTTGTTTACACATATTGGCTACCTTATTTGTGGCCAATGGTATATGAGCTCATAAACCATTGCCTGTTAACCAATCAAAACTCAGGAATTGCAATATACCATTGCTAGTTTTTAATAATTTGCAATAGATCATGCACACCTCATCAAAACATATCCATGGCAGCTTATACGATAAACACAAATAAACATGTAAGTACCTGGTGAAAATGAATTGTTTCTATTTTATCCATGCTTTTTTCTAGATCTGACTCTGTGTACAGCATGTCTTCTGTTGCAATATTACTGCAGAAAGAAATGAAAAATGTCGGACTCATACAAAATTCTAATTCATTTAAAAACATAATCAATAGTACATTTCTATGTACAGTAGTTCTAATCAAATACATGACAATGCACTTGTATGCCAGTATTAAGTACAAAATGTACTGTATGCACTTACCTAACTTTGACATAATCTGAAAGCAACCACCTTAAAATTTGAAAAAAGGAGAAAAACAAGAAATGTAGTAATCACTATACATGTACAATGTAGTTTATAAAAGACTGTTACAGTATCTTCCACTGAATAGTAAATACCTAATAACTTGCCCAGCCAATTTACAGGCTCAAAATAAAATTTAATGTGCACCAGACTTCTACTTGACTAGGGCATACTGTAATTATTTTATTTTGTATACTGCTCTGGTTGTTTATTGTACCTGTATATTGCTTTGGTTGCATGTGTCATGAACACCCTTCCTTTAAAGGTAGTCTGTGAAATAGAAAATGAAATAAAACTTACAGCTCGCCTGACTGACCAACCAATCAACCAACCAACCAACCAATAAATGGACCATACAGACTGTGCATGTGGGGAAATACCGACAATCTTTACAATATAACTGTAGTTCATGAGCATATAAATCTGCCATGCACTGTGTATGTAACAGATTTGGGTATAAGTTTGTTGTTGTTACATAATGTAGACCTTAATCAAGTGAAAACACTTTGCTCATGGTTAATTTCAACCTGGAAAAACAGAGGACTCTATCTGATGCTCATTTTATTTCTGTACTTGAGAGACATCAGAACAATCCACCTAAAACATACACTTTCTGGGGCATTGGCCCTAAGACAAAACAGGGTTTTTCGTGGTTGAATCTAAAGTATACAGTGTGCATGTAAAGCAATCAATTAAGTATTCTGCTAGAATAAGAGCATGCTAGATTATCCATTCATTACTAGAATTTTATTTTGTGGTTCTATACCTTTTCTAAAAACCATGGAAGTGATCCACAGTGATCCAAGTGAAAGCTGAAAGATAAAAACAATGAAACACCGTCAAGAACATGAACTTCTGACAACGTACAGTCTGGCCACATGGAAACAGACAAATTTGTTTTCCCCTGGATCTTGGGTAGACAAAGTTTACTATTTCCCTGACAGCTTCCCGTGTTTTCATATCCTTATTTTTATAACCAAGGAAAAAATAATCTGGTTTTCAAATTTCACACAGTGCAGGCCTGATTAATATTATGGCTTGGCTTTACTTACTGGCTGACAAGCAGAAGGTCAATTTCTGCTGTGTCAATTTCATCAAGGAAAGGCAGCGACTCCAGTCCAGACATCCCAGGATGAATCCCGCAATCCAACTGACAATAGCAAAAACATAAACAAACAATTAATAAACATTATACCATTACAGGCATTGCATAGCAAAGAGATGTCGGGTTTGAAAAAGAATAATAATTTTAGAACAGAAAAGCTGTAAATTAACCTTTGAACAGTACATGCACTTGTAATTTTTAGGGAGCTACATGAATAATAATAATAATAATAATAATAATAATAATAATAATAATAATAATAATAATTATAATAATAATAATAATAATAATAATTATAAAAACAATATATAATTATAATAAAAACCTTCCCAAACTCCTTTGCAACTGAAAAATCGTCAATGCCAAATAACTTGGTCAGTTTGAAGTCAGCAGGAGTAGTACGTCGTATAGAAATAACTTTTACCATAAACTACTTCTTGTATAAGTCGTAGGACGATGACGTCATTAGTGACGTGACATTGCCCTGAAGTTCGTTTTTGCTCACTGTGACAAAGATATTTTGTTACTGAAAAAGCAGTCATTGCAGTTTGAAGCACATTGGTGTGAGGTATTTCAGACTGCCCGGGTACCGAAAAAAATATAAAAAATTAAGGGGGCTATGTACAATTTTCAAAAAGTATGAGTCTGGGTACAAGTGCGTATCTGGCGTTGCATTAAATGTGAGGAAGCAAAACATTACATGTTGGTAGATATTTATATGTTAAGTACATTTTTATCACTTTTATTGTTATGACGTCATTGGTCACGTGACCAGAACGGACCGCAGTTTTAAATTCGCTTGAAAACTTTACCTGTATCTTTCTCTTAAGATTTTTTTACGCCAAGTTGTAGCTTTTTAAATAGTGTTTTTAAAAATGGCCATTATTACTTTTTTTCTAAAAAAGGACGGCAATAAAAAATACAACTGAAAAGTTTGTTGGCTTCCTTCTCAACGACAATTTGCGGTAGGAATAAAAGAAAATTTTGCCAAAGGGAGGAGTGTATGCTCTTTATAATAGCGTTGTCAGTTTTTTCTCATTTCAATTGCTTTTCGCGAGGTTGAATGTAATTTCTTCCAGACGAAAGGAGTGGGCCTGGGGAGAAGTTAAATAGCTGCCCCTCCCCCTCCCCCTGCTGGTGGTCACCCCAGCGGATTCCCCGTGGTCCGTATTGTGGGCTCATGAAGAGCATTTTCAAAATGGCGACTATGCGACAAAATTTTGAGTTATAGAGGACAGTTTTGTCGATGTTTTTCCTTCTTGACGTGATCAAAACGAGTCCCCAAACGTGGGGAAAACCTCCTTTATTTGTATTCCGGATAAAGAAGAATATGGAATGAGTAGAAACGTGCGAAAACGTGGGCAAAAGAAACTAACAGGAAGGTGAGCGTTTCTCATTGAACAATGATTTTTTTAGACTGGTTAAAGCTTATGTCTTCGACGTTTATCATGATTATCAACTTAGCTTACTGGAATTAAAGCCTGGCTAGGCGTAAAAAAATAGATGGTGAGAACAAGGCGATAGTATTAAATGGCAGTCATTTCGTCGAGGCATACAACTGTTATTTATGTTCGTTATCTGAATTTTAAGCTACTGTTTTCCAAATTAATAAGACTCGCATCCTTTCATTATTTATACATGAGAAAATGTTCCTCAAAATATTGACCAAATGGCCATTTTAGACCGCAAAGAAAAATTACGTCAGGAAGATTTTATGTGATACCTTTGAAATTGGAAGAAACATTTCAGCTCAGTGTGATCTCTTTTTTTAAGTTAGACTAGAGACTACTTGCAGTCAACCTGGTAGCTAATCTCGACTTTAATTAAACAGTGCTACTCACGTTTTGGAATGCCTTTTTGGGTATGTTTAATGAATGAGACCATTTCTTAACTCAAAATTTGTTCTTCCCATGATGTTTTATTGTATTGGTTAACATAGATTTACGTTTCCTTTGCATTTTGTGGTTTACAGGTCAGGGACTAATAGAATGCCTAATGTTTTGACAGGACATTCTGGATTACTGTTCAGCGAGTTAAGCTATGGAGTTCAGGTAATTGTTGATCTCTTAGTTTTACACATAGTTATGTGACAGTCAATTCTGGCAATTCCCTTCCTTCTCTCTACACACATTCATTGTCTGAGGCATTTAAGATCTGCTTTTTGTCCAGACATTTGTCTACTTTACACAAAATCTGTTTGTTTGTAAGGCCTGTATTTTCAGTTGTTGGATGACCTACAGTAGCATTTTAAAGTAGCAATGTAAAAAATCGCGAGGCCTTAAACTTAAGCAAGCCAGAAAACCCTAATCCCAATATAAAGCTAACTGCAAGCAACATGATGTACCCTTTGGCAACCAAAGTGCTTTTAAGGCTAGCCAGAGTACTATATAGGCTAACCGGAATCTTATGTAGGCTAACTGGAATGGCTTTCATGCCTCGTATGTTTCATGACACATAAGTGCCATACAAGCCAAAATACCTAACTCCAATAAATAGCATAACCTGAAGCCACCTCAGCTAACTATACTCAGGCTAACTGGAGTACTGCTTAGGCTAACCAGGGAGCTTTTTAGGCCAACCAATGTGCTATTTGTATATAGTGGAATGGCTCTCATGACTTGTTGGCTCGCACTTTGTCAAGACCCAAGTTTTTTTAACTCATATTAAAATTAGCCAAGCAGTAGCTGTAAATTCGATTTAAATAAACTTCAGCTTAGTTTTTGTTGGCAACTTGCTCTACAAGAATACCAAACATAGATTTCAGTGATGTAATGCTTTGAAATGAACAGATTACAAAATTCAGTTTTAGGGTCCAAAACATTTTTAAAGATTATTAAAATAATATGACATTTTTCTGCAATAATTAATGAAAGGAAGGGTGCAAAGAAAATTAATTTCTTCCTTGCCTGACCTAGGTAGACTGGGCAAGGTGAAACCATTATAAGCTTACCCGAAGCCACGTGTTTCTTTCAAAACAACTACTGACAACAAAAAATAAAAATCCATAAATGTCATTTGGCTATCTACAGTTATCTGTAGCAAGTGGAAAAAAAATATTGGATCCACTGGCCTAACATAAAAGCAGCCAGTTTTCACACACTGAAAAGGGCCATTTAATTTTAATATACAGTCTGCATGCTGGAAAATAGCAATTTCAGCAAAATAATATAGTTTTTTGTTTGTTTTCTTTCTATTTACAGGTTACTTGGAAGACTTTGCAAGGGCATTCCTGTTAGTCAAAATGAACTCAAAAATACACACTGTGTCAATGTAATAAAATTATCACATGATTGATTTCCACATGTTGCCAGTTTAAACCTGAATATACTTAAGTGACATTGATGGCTTTTTATATAATATGAACATCCCAGAACCCAATAAGATGGGAGGCGCGGTGGCCTAACGGTTAGTGCACCGGACTCCGGATCGAGCGGTCCGAGTTCGAGCCCCAGCCGGGGTCACTTGTGTTATGTTCTTGGGCAAGACACTTTACTCTCATAGTGCCTCTCTCCACCCAGGTGTATCAATGGGTACCGGCGACATAATGCTGGGGGGGGGGGGGGGGGACCCTGCAGTGGACTAGCATCCCATTCAGGGGGGAGTAGAAATATTCCTAGCCGCTTAATGCTGCAGAAACCGGGATAAGCTCCGGCAGTGTGGGCTGCTTGGCTCGTGGCTTCTCCTAGAACCCAATAAGGCTTCATGTAAATACTGACACTTAATTACATGTAAGTTTTAAAACCATTCTGAGGTTCATGACAAAACATTTTTTTTGTTTCATTAAAAACATGTAAAAATAATGAAATAACAGAGAATTTACATAATTTTTACCGCAGACCACAAATTTTACTCCAGGTTAAGTTAATGTGTCAAGTTTTTTTGCAGCACAGGCTTGGTTCCACAGGGTGTGGTTCCGAAAAATATCCATACCTCCCCCAAGGATGGTTCTTTGGTTTGGACCCTCCCACCCCCTGGGATTTCTAGTTTTGCTTCATACTTTCTTTAAAAAGTTTGTACTATTGAGACCCTCATCCCCCTCGGAATTTCCAATGACCATCCTTGGGGTGAGTATGGATATTTTCTGGAACCGCACATTGTGGGCATTTGCTTATGAAAGTAAGCTGCAGATTGATCTGATTGATACACACTAATCTATTTTCACATTTACCTGTTTTCTATGGGATATATAATTATATATTGTTTTTACCGGTTTCACTTGTAATAATAATAATAATAATAATAATAATAATAATAATCAAGATATTTTAGCAGGGAGCCCACGTCACAAAAAGGTGGGGCCCTGCAAATGTACAGCTATGACATACAGTTATGGACCTACTGTATATCACAGTTTTGGATGCCCTCTTGAAATCACAGTGTTAATATGGGAATCTGATGGCAATTGAATTTGAACAACTTACAAATGTATGAATCACAAATTTAAGATACTAGGCAAACAATTTATTTTTCAAATTATTCTGAAGGATGCAGCTGGGCTAGAAAGCGTCCAGTTACGCTGTTAATATTTCATACTTTTTTCTATTTTTTTTTCTGCAAGATGCATCAACCAAAAGGACTGGAACATAAATCTGCAGGAAAAAAATAGACAAATGTATAGAGAATTTAAAAAGGGAACTGGATGCTTCCTAGCACAGCCACATCCGTCAAATTTGGAGAAAACAAGATCCTTTATCCTAGTTTCTCATAAAATTTCAGAATTCGATTTCAGGAAAACATATTTGCCACTACACTGCAAATTCTGATGTTGTTACCTACATGTACCTGTCAAGATGGAATGCAAAGCTTTAATGAGATATATAATGATGTACATGTACATACCATTACTTTCTTTCCTTTGAATTCCAGGATGTGACATGATCGGCCAACTTCTTGTCCAGCTCCCCTGAGAATTCATGTTATTTGGTTGGGATTCAAAATGCCTCACAAGTTTTATCTTGCACTGTCTAGAATAATTGAAAATTTGACCTGCACCATTTTAACACCAAGTTGCAGTACTCCAAACGTGGGTTGCAAACGTTTGGCGTACGAGTATTGGCGCACGATCGTAGTATTTGGAGTAAAGTTGGCGTGTTTTACAGTAATAGCCGCCGTTCAGCTAACTTAAGTATTAATTGAATTTTAGAACCTTGGCATGTCTTCGGGGTGTAGTCTGACATATCAATAAACTTGGTGTGGAACTCTGGAGACTAAACATATATTTACAAACGATCTAATGGCATGTACTTGTTAGTGTACACATAAAGTAAGCAGATACTAAGCTACAAGTAAGATTTAACTCTTAATTTTAATATTTATGGTTCAATCGATCGAGCACGTTCTAGAGTGCGCACGGGCGCACACGTGCTATTGAAACCTCCATTTATCAAAACAATAGCAACAACAACTCTACTCCGGTATGAAATACAGTAACTTACAATGGTGTTATTCTCAGCAAGTCGCTCTCTTCTGGCGGGACATTTGATTCTGGTTTTCTCTTCACAGACGCCGTCCCCGCCGCCATTTTGAAATTGAATATTAAGCGCCCGCGATCTGTGTGCATTGATCACGTTGTGTAAATATCACATAATGCCCCAGCGCATGCTAGACAAAGCGCTCGGCTTGGGTTGAAAATTTAGGACGCACCATTATTTTCCTGGATGGGGGGTTATAAAAAATTTTCCTCTGCAAACTTTTTTTTATCCACCTCTCCGAATGTTTTTCTTTTTCGAAATGCAAAATTCGAGATACATGTCGTGTTTGCAAGCAATTACCCCCCCCCCCCCCTTTCCAGGAAAATAATGGTCCGTCCCTTGCGTCAAAAAAGTCAAAAAAAAGTTCAAAAAAAGTCGCTTCACAAAACTGTGAAAAAACCCCTAAGCGAAAGACTCAAACAAAGGAAGATAACACGAGCAGACTATTCCATATCTAGCCTGTTCAAGGCGTTCGGTTCAGTTAGTTGGGAAACAGAGGAATGCCGGTCACCTCGACACCAAGCCATCTCGCTACCAACCAACTCGCCACCAAGCGAAGTCGCCTTGGCTTATAAATAAAAGAACGAAGAATACACCAGTTTTGGTGGCGAGGTGACCGGATACCAAACAGCCGAGCGGCAAGAACGGTGAGTAAAACTGGCGAGGGGTTTGGGTCGAAAGAGAGATGGAACTCTCGTCTTTTCGCGCTCGCTGATTGGTTAACTCGGAGGTGATCAGCAAAGTTCTATTCACCTCCGAAGAAACAAACTGCCTTCGCGCGTCGCTTTATTTTCCGAAAGTGATGATTTAGTCCACTTGTTATTCAACTATATACTAAATATCCACCACTATTCACCTCCACTTTGGTGAATAATTGTTAATTATCTGGGGTTTTCTACCTTAGAAAAGTTTTTATTCTGAGACTTTCCTAAATCTGAAAGTATTCGGTTGTACATCAAACAAACGGCTTAAAGTAACATGACATAACTCCTTTACAACACACACGAAGAAATATCAAATCTGTATTCAGCTACTCTAGGAGTACATGCATTGTCCTCGGTGTTAAACAGTGGCAGCAAAATTTCTCCGCCAAAATTTTCAGGTTCACTAGTCTGTGACACAAAGCATCACATAACACCTGGTAAGTGGCATCAGAGCCTTCTCTTTCTTTCCAAGACAACAGCATACGATATGCCTTGTCGAACAGTCTTTCGTTTTCTTTATGAAATGCATCTAGCGTCGCTTGAGCGAATCCAAGGCGTCGACCCAGGTTCTCCCATTTATCTCCAAGTTTTGTGGATAGCTCTTCTAATTCGTCTTCAGAGGGACAACCGTCTTTGACTGAAATATTAAAAATGACAAAGAGAGAGGAATGGTCACTTTAGAGCTACTAGTAAATCTCATAAAATTTGTCATCCTACACTAGCTCTTTCCTTGTGGGGTTCATTCAATTTTATCGTACATTTTACTAATAAGGAGATATTATAGACTACTAACTAACTCTTCTAATTGAAATGTAGGCCAATAAATCTTGCTGCTTTGCCCTTTTGCTGAAGTGCTAGGCCCTTGACTGCATAGTCATCTGAATGTAGGACAGGGTACAAGAACAATACATGAAATAACACTCCTAACCATGCACACAAATTACAAGGCACACTCCCTTATGGCAATCTCTTTCTCTCGCGGGCAAGCGATAAGCACAAGCAAGGATATGGGAACATGATAGAGGATACCGTGAAATTTCTCGCCAAACTGAATGAGCGAGAGGGGAACTCTAATAAACTAGGATGACGTCGCGTCATATCGTGAGAAGAGAAGTCCTGGGTTATAGCAGATTTAAAGAATGACGTCACACTATGTCAACCATTTATACAGGTCCAGACCTCCTCCAGCAAGCACATTAAGTACTCGATCAAAGTTAGTAAAGTAAAAGAGAGTAAAATAAAGTGAACAAGTTTTGTATAGACTTTACCGGCAAGTGCAGTAGCTACTGGACTGTGGGTACTTGACGATCGTAACTCTCGTCTTGGCTCGGGTGCGGCGGGTGGAAGTATCGCAGGCTCACCTGAAGGATTATTAATAATAAGTTGAAAAAAAATGGAGTCCGATATAAGCAGTCTGCGTTCATATTGTTTGTACACAATATAATATCATTGACCTTGCCAATTGGTAGAGCACGGGTTCCAGCTACTCGATTTGGTATGGTAATAGAGTTTTTGATTGATTGATTGATTGATCGATCGATCGATTGACTGACAGATTGATTGATTGAATGATTGATTGTTTAATTGATTGTTTTATTGATCGATTGATTGATGCCATATCAGTAGTATAAGCTGAAAAGAAAGCTAATAGATTAAAGAACACATCAGGGACTAACGCTTTAGTAACGTCGATCATGAGATAGCGAGGGTCAGATGTGTTTTAGACCAAGCTTGTGTTTTTGTCGAAGAAGTGCGCTATAGAGCGCATACTCACAGGTGTGCAGGGTACATTCCCTAAATGAAAACAGAAACTTAAATCATGAAAAGCTGCAAATATTCTTGTCGTCCAAGGGTAAAATCTGAGAAGAAAGAAAATGAAACGTTACTGGTACACGCGGTCAAATGAGAAACCTCAAAGATCTGTACACGTACCTTGATAATGAGACCAGTCTTTAAAAACAATTGGATCACTTAGCATATCAGCAACAACTGATGCTGCCATGAGACTAGCAAATGGTCTCCAAGACTCGGTGTCAGATTTTTTGCCATCTGCAAAATCTGAGACGCCCTTAATGACAATCCATTCAATGTCGAGGTCATGGGCTGCTGTCACTAGACCTAAAAAGAAGTTAATATTTCGTGGTTCAGTTTAACCCCTGAGGTACCCAGTCGTATAGAGTATAGAGTGATCTTGGGATTGAGAATAATAATAGGAAGTGGTCATAAAAAGTGCACTCGACGAGGACCTACCTTGTGTAGGGGTAGGGCGGCTATGCAAGATACCACCTGTCTGATTAGCCAAATGGACAAAATTTATTAGCCTCAAAATTTGAGTTAAACTTTTTTAGGTGTGCATGAAGCTTGTTTCGCTGGAGAAATGGCAAAAAAAGGTTTGAATCTTTTTCTTAGTTTCTGCTCCTGATCAATCTCGTCCCCAGAGGCCGCGATCCTTCTGGTCTGCGCCAGGGATCGGGACCTCTGGGCTATTCTAAAAAGCCGCCGAAACAATAAAAACACTTCTGATTGGTCGATCTGTAACGCGCCAAAATTTGAACGTGCGTCGGGAAGGTTGTCCTGGCCCCTGGGGAGTTGAAAGTCTGTGCTTTATGCAAATCACAGATTGTGCACGCAATCGAAATATGTGCAGTTTTTGGATGTATTTCTGTTTGGAGTCGACATCAACAGTATCAGAGCAATTCTTTTTCACTTAAATAAGCATGTTTAATGTATAACGATGTTTAACAGTAGAGAATGATCCCAAAACAGCATTAATTACAATTACGTGACACGACCTGAATTTGCATAAAACCGCAGACATGTCTAGTCTCCTGTGAATGAATTAACGGTCGAATGACTTTTTTTTAAATTATTCAGTTGAACGTGGAGCGTGCGCAAAAGAGTCTTGCAATCTCTGGCGCACGCGCACAATCAAACCGGAACCAGGATTTCCTGGTTCCGGTTTGGATTCGTCCAGAGCCGTTGAGTTTCCCGACCGCTGGTCAAGGGGAACACAGGCTCTGGGGACGAGATTGGCTCCTGATACAATGGGGGCTATGCAAGCAAGACACTATCTTTCCAGGGGGGGGGGGGGGGTACATGAAGAGACCACCTGTCGTTTTGCAGAGTGGTGGGTCATCGGCTGAGTACAAACGTTTTCACCACTATATATTTTATACTCATAACATATCAGTAACTACGCAACATCTTCCTTTTTAATTCATCCAATAAATGCTTTTCTTTAATTCTAACACGCGATTCGTCTAAACACGTCACGTTACATAGCAAAAATGGGGGAATATCCAATGATAGCCTGAAAGAAAAATAAATGTTTTTCCAGAAGCGCTTCTTCTGATATTCCCCAGTTGAAAACATTTAATCAAATGGTAAAAGCGTGGAAAATAAATCACCTTTAAAGAGCGACCTTGTGTAAAAACGTCGATAGACGCTTACCTTCCCCTTCCATTTCAATAGCAATTGCTTGTGGGAATCGCTTGGTCAGGTCATCACGTCGATCTTTGTTATCAATGACCTCGGGGCCGCTCAAAAACACGCCATCCCGGTGAACAGTCACGTCTAGCGCTTCAGGGTCGGTCAATGGTGGATCCCAGCCTTCACCAGCATGTTTTATGAGATTTGCAAGATCCTTCTTCAAAGGAACATTAAGACCACGTTCTTGAATGTCATCCTCTGTGACTTTGGTGGGGGCGTATGTTATTAATCTCGCCGATACAACTACATCACCTAGCTTAACTTTTGCATAGTTCAGACCACCACAAAAACCAAGGCAAAAGACAGCTTTAGGCCTCAAAACCCCGACTGCATTTTTTACAACAACTATAGAACCCCCAGGACCGCTGGAACCCTTTTCGCATTTAATTAAAGCAATCTTCTGTCCTTCGATATCGCCAAAGAACACATAGCCAAGAGGTTTGTAGTAGCTTTTAAAGTAGTCTTTTAGATAGGAAAGACAGCTTAAGAATTCACAGTCCTTCACCGTCAAGAACAGAAAATCGACAGGGAGTGGCAGCTCTTCCCAAGGTTTGGACTTTTTAGGCAGCACCTTTTTTGTTGGCACAGTTTTACTGACGTTTGGTGGGTGGCTACTGCTCGCCATTTTCGTAGATCATTCCTAGGAAGAAAAATTGTATCATAAAGTCTTATATATCATACATCATTGAGTTCGATTGGTTCGAAAATAGAACACACAGCAAAATAGATGTTCGATTTTGCTCGATTACCGAACCCAATCGAACGATTGGTGTTCGATTGGGTTCGATTGATTTTTGGTTCGATTTTTTCGATTGGATACACCGGGCTTATTCTACCCTGTAGCAGCAGGTTTTTCAATTTTGTCTTTTTTCTTGTCTTTTCTTTATTTTCTACCATCTTGCTTGCCACATGTTTAGATGACGTTTTTTATACATGTTCAAGCGTTTTTTTCCTTTTCCTCTGCCACGTCCTTTCGGTTGCATTAAATCTCAGATATTTTGTAGCTGTCTCTCATTTATTAACGTAGTAAACGCTTAATGTCATGGGTAGTCGACCGGTTTCGCGCGATCGACCACCGAATAGGACTGGGAGCTTACTATAGAGATAAATAGGACGTGAACAGAGATCAAATGTAGCACAACAAGCTTGTTAAGAAATCGCCGCGAAGAACACAAAGCAAAGTACTCCTGGGAAGTTAGAAAGGTCTAATGCAAAATATATAAACGAAAGAGACAAATTATTTTTGATTAACTCTTACAGATTCAGTAAACATACATCTGTAAACGAGGCCGTCTTTGATCTTGGTCGCTCGAGAAAAGTATCGTGGTCGTTTACCATTGACAAAAAAATTCCGGAAACTCCGAATGGGATGTAAATGGAACACGACTTTTCGGTTCGTTCCACTGGAAAATTACCGAAATAAACAAAAAATCTAAAAAGGTAGTCCCGTTTTCTCGATGGAAACTTTCCGATGGAAATTTGCGTTCCTTTTACTTGTTTACAGATTTCTCGTCTTTCTCGCTAGTCCCAAGCCTTTTTTCACAGCCGGATCTCACGGCTCCTCAACCAAAATGGCGGATCAGTCTTAGGTAAGTTCTTCACAGGTGAGTTTTCAGGGTTTAATCGAGTGCTCTACTCAAGTATTTGCTGCAAATCGACAATAAATGGTAGTTGGAATTTGTGCCGGAAGCCAAGCTTTCTATGGGCAGAGCAAGTATAATAAATTCATCGATCAAATATGCTGACAAACAACATACACAATAGCGTTACTATTATGGCAAAGGTAGCGTCTTATGAAAGTTGTCGCCGCTGCAAGGATATTATTTTCCCCATCATCTTTTGAATTTATCAGACTTTCCTCGTCAACAAAGAACTTTATGATTTCATGCATCACCAACAAGAATATAAACAATGAAAATGAATTTTTTCAACAATGACACGAGCATGGGACAAAGAAAAATTCTGTGTCCCCGACGGGAATCGAACCCATGGCCTCCCAGATACCGGTTGGGCGCTCTAACCAACTGAGCTACGAGAGACTCGTTGTGAGCTGGGCCATTTACTAGGTTGATATGTGACACGCGTCCTGCATACTGCTAGGATCTGCAATGTCGAAATCATCAAGTGTGTTGTAAATAATAAAGATGGTAAATTTTAAGCTCGGTGATAAATAATGAAAATGAATTTTTTCAACAATGACACGAGCATGGGACAAAGAAAAATTCTGTGTCCCCGACGGGAATCGAACCCATGGCCTCCCAGATACCGGTTGGGCGCTCTAACCAACTGAGCTACGAGAGACTCGTCCTGCATACTGCTAGGATCAGCAGTATGCAGGACGCGTGTCACATATCAACCTAGTAAATGGCCCAGCTCACAACGAGTCTCTCGTAGCTCAGTTGGTTAGAGCGCCCAACCGGTATCTGGGAGGCCATGGGTTCGATTCCCGTCGGGGACTCAGAATTTTTCTTTGTCCCATGCTCGTGTCATTGTTGAAAAAATTCATTTTCATTATTTATCACCGAGCTTAAAATTTACCATCTTTATTATTTACAAGAATATAAACATCTTTCGCGGACGATTCGAGGGAGCAACAGAAGCTGAACAGAGAGGAGCCTGTGAACGAAATGAGACCCGTCTAAATGGAACGCGCTCTTCCCGATCGGAAATTCCCAACAGAAATTTTACCGGAATTTCTTGTAAATGGTCAACGCTCCCTATATCGTATATCAGGTTTATACCAGATTATTTTGGGAAACGTCATCACTTCTGCATGCTTTGCGTGCCGTTTATATATTTCTGACTTGCTGCGGAGTTCCTCACTGGCTCTCTTCTCCAATAAACCTGGCCAAAATTTTTACGTTTTCTGGATTCATTTTATGATAAGGTCATTGTCTTTCAGTGGCGTGTATCTTGTGCTCCAAGAGCCTATCATCGGGCTTTTCTCTAGGTCCTCTAGCCTCTTAACGCAGACGTGCTTTGGGCAACCAACGTTCTGGAGGAAGAAAGGTTTGCGTGACGAGTCCAAAGGAACTCACAATTCTTTGCTTTCTTTCGCAAGCGAGCGATTTAATCCAGCTAACATCACGAAATGTCTTTCTTTCGTGATGTCTACACTTCTTTTGGCAAGAAGTGGTTATTGAATTTTTGTACTCATGTCAAAGCGCACTGCACACGCTATCCATGTCAAAACGCATTAAGTCACGTCACGGTGAAACTAACTGCTAACCCACAGCTGTCACGAAAAAGTTGTCCGTATCAATCCACATAATAATGTAAACATGTAACAAGGCAAACACAATTTTGACACTAAAAGCGCGCCATGTTGGTCACATTATACTTGGGAAAAGGCATCGCTTAACGGTCAAAATAGATGAATTACCAATTTCATCGACAACGGACGCGTTTATGAAGTCTTTTCGGCTTTGTTTGACAAAATCTCGAAAGATTATAAAACAGAATTTTTAGAGCGGAAAAAATCGCATACCGTGACGCCCTGATGTTGAATAAACGATCATAAATTTCATTCAGGCAATACGCTGACAGCATTAAAATGGATCTCTGCAAGTTTCCGCATGTCGAACTCAACAAACACTGCAAAGAAACCTTCATTGTGAGTGTAATATTTAAAATGACAACGACCTCACGTCAGATAGCGAGAGATCGACCTCGATGATTTCAATTCAACGCCATGGTCAACATGATGCATAATTATCCATCTTTTCGACGGCGCTGAGTTATAGTTAAGGCACACATCGATGAAAACAGCGAATTAAACTAAGAATGCACATAGACCGGGCACAGCGAATCAGTTTCTGCTTTTGGTCTGCCCTATATAATTGGAAACACAGTGACCTATTCGCTGAGTTCGATTCAAAAGGTCTCGAAACTGTTAACTGTATTAGCTTGATAATGGTCAAAGTAAATAACCTGGGGGCTCTGCTTTTAGGCTTGGCTAATTTTATTTAATACATGTTTAATAGGTTGTTGCCAAGGGAAAGATTTCATCACTAGGAGAGAAGATCCACTTTTCAAACAAGCGATCTAGCATCCCGGGCGATCTAAGCTGGCAACAATTTCGCGCAGTTTCATAACTTTCTCACAGGGATCACGATCGAGCGAGCAGCTATGTATGCCGTTAAAGGCTTTGTGCTTGGGACGATGATTCTAAACGTTGTACTTTATGCAGTATCATACACTTTGAGTTAGACATACAAGGAGCTACAAGGCCTCTCAAACTGACAAACCCCCCTAAAACAATACGATAAACTATATTGTCTTACCTTTTATATATCGATCGCTTCGAATCGAAGGCTCGCAGAAAGCCGTATCTAGTCTTCTGTCTTCGAGATGTAGTTTAGAACATAGTTTGCAAGCACAATGAGATACGTAAATTAAATCAACTGCCAATATTCTAGCCTGCGTAGCTGGCGGTATTGTTCGGTTTTTAAGTGCCTAACAGACCTAACAGTAAGCGGCGCAGCCGCCAGTGGCTTGGGGAGGAGAAGCTGAATTCAGCTTCTCCTCCCCAAGCCACTAGCGGCTGCGCCGCTCGTTGTCGCGGCTTCGCCGCTTGCTGTTGGGCACTTAAAAACCCAAAAATACCGCCAGCTACGCAGGCTACCAATATTCTAGCAAAAGTGAATGCAAACATAAACAACATCGCGTGACCAACTCGCACAGGATGTGGCGTGAGGCACCTTCGGTGACATGCTACGTGACAAGTTAGAGCGGGGGGGGGGGGGAGGGGGGATGGGTGGGCAATTTCTTCAAAGTAAGAACTTTTTCAGCATTGCTATTTGCAAAGAATTTTTTTTTAACAATTTTTGACCGTGCTTAGGGACGGACCATTATTTTTTTGCTGGGGGGGGGGGGGGGGGGGGTTAAAATATTGAAAAAAAATTGTTTGCAGGGCCTGGAAAGACAAAATAAATTGTTTGCAAACACGATATGTCAGGAGCTCCTGGATATGTATAACAAAAAATAGTAAGAATTTCGAAAAAAAATGTTTGCAGAGGTGCATAAACTAAAAAAAAAAACTGAAATTGAAGAAGCAGAGACCGATACAACGTAGAATGAGAGAGTTAGTCTTGTACTATATTTCGGCTGGCCAAACCAGCCTTCTTCAGGTACAATGAAGTTTACATTGGCTATGTTTAAATTTATATGGTGATAATGATATCTTACGAAATACCGGAAATACGTAAAACTAAATACAGGAAATATGTAAACAGTGTGCTAGTATAAAACAAAAAATTTAAAATATGCTAAGCTTAAAAAATGACAACATAATAATATAAGTAAACAAACTAATAGGTTTCTTCGCGTATGTTAAGGCCATCGGGAACAAGTGTTCTGCCTTTTAGAATTAAAAAGCTTCCCTGGCCTTACGGATTGAGTCTCGGTTGGAGAAGACTTTTTCGATGGCGATTAATTGTATGTCATTAGCAGTGTGGTTAGGCGAGGAAGTGAAATGTTGTGGGGCTGTAGTGGGTTTAGATTTACTGTTAGGGTTATCTATGGTACGGCGGTGTTCATTAAATCGGTCTTTTAAACGTCGTTTAGTTTCTCCTATGTATTGTAAATTACAGCGGTTACATTGAATTATGTAGATGAGGTTTTCAGTGTCACAGGTCAGGTTAGATTGAATGTGGCGCGTTTCACCAGTAGAAAAGAAGGTATAGGTAGTTAGTCCGTTAGTAATATAAGGACAAGTGGCGCAGTTCTTTCCACAACGAAAAGAACCGGATGGAAGTTGCGGATGCGGGTTAGTCAAATTAGAAGGAAGTTTGGCCTTCACTAGTAAATCGCGAAGGTTAGGGGAGCGCCTGAAAGCAACAACAGGCAACTGTTGAAAAACAGTTTTGCAGCGATTAGAAGAGAGTAAATGAAAATGTCTTTTGATGATGTTAGAGATGTGAGGAAGCGATGGATTAAAAGTAGTTATAAATGGTACACGTTTATTTTTGTTGACGTCTTTCGTTTGTAAGGCAAGTCTACGGGGGATGTCGGTCGCGCGTTGTATTTGTTTGGTGACAAGGTTACGGTTGTAACCTCGTTTGAGAAGGTACGTTGTAAGTTGGGCAGCGCGAGTATTGAACGTTTCGTCGGTAGAACAAATGCGTCGTATACGGAGTGCTAGACTGAAAGGAATGGCTTTTTTAGTATGTGAGGGATGGCAAGAAGAGTAAAGTAAATGTTGGTGTTTGTCGGTAGGTTTGGTGTAAAGGTCAGTACTGGTGTCACCGTTGTCATTTAAAGAGACATTAACGTCAAGAAAAGGTACGTTAGTTGAAGAATGTGAGCTGGTGAATTTGATGGTGGGATGAATGCTGTTGAGATAATCGATGAAGACTTTTAGGTTATCCAGACCTTCAGTCCAGATCATAAAAATATCATCGATATATCGAAACCAAGTGTGGGGTTGGAATGGGGCATTTTCTAAAGCTTTGGCTTCGAAATAGCCCAGGAAAAGGTTGGCATAAGATGGAGCCATTTTGGTACCCATGGCTGTGCCGTGGATTTGAAGGTAGTGGTTATTGTTAAAAGTGAAGTTGTTAAAGTTGAGAATCATGCGAATGAGGTCACAGAGTTTGGTGGTTGGAATGGTTTTATGGGAGGAAGTACTTAGAAAGTGGTCACAGGCATAAATACCTTCATTATGTGGAATATTAGTGTATAGTGATGAAACGTCGAGTGTGACTAACATAGAGTTGGCGGGTAAAGAACTGATGGTGAGGAGTTTGTTAAGGAAGTCGTTAGTATCTTTAACAAAGGATGGTAGTTTATGAACTAAAGGTTGAAGGTAGTAGTCAACGAATTGGGATATTCGTTCAGTGGGATGGCTATTAGATGAAACGATGGGGCGTCCTGGATTGCCGGGTTTGTGTACTTTGGGTAGTATGTAGAATCGTCCTGGTTTTACGTCGGTCTGTATAAGGTATTGTTTTTTAAAAAAAAAGTTGGCAGCGGAAAATTTTTCATCCCCCCCCCCCCCTCCAAGAAAATAATGGTCCGTCCCTTACTTGTGCACGATTTTTTTTTCTCACTTTTCTTGTGCAATAACTTTTTTCCCGAAATCGCCCAACCCCCACCCCCTAAAAAATTAAATAATCCATACCTAATCTCTCACGCACACGGAAATATAGTGGCACAGAAAAGTAGAGTACTGGCGAATGCAAAGAAAATACCACTTGTCATTAATACCAAGGACCTGCCGGGAGGCACATTTATGGACTTTTGGTATAAAGCTGGTCTCTAGCATAGTTGGTAGAAAAAAATCAAGAGAAACAGACCTTGAACATTTCTTAACGGCAAACAGGGGCAAGTCGCTAAGAAAGCTTTCTAACTGATAATTATATATAAACTAAAGCTTGATTTGTTTCAGTTAAAATGTGCACTGAAGACAATTGTGTCCTGTTAAGTGTTAGACTGCAACACAGAAAACACCTAAACTTGTTCTCAACTGTTCTTTAATCCTCCTTTCTGCGTCTTTAACCCTTAATATGCTGAAATTTCTCCAAAAAACAGGGGTTTTTAACCATTAATCGATTGTGTTGGCTCTACGGTCCTAAATTTCTCTAAACTTTGCTTTTGAAATGCACTTTCTGACACTGCAGTAGGTTTTTGATGCAATTTCCATGTAAAAATGTACAACATTTTACTTGGCGCATGCGCATAGGCCAAAATTTGTACGTTTTTTTTTGTTTTTTGTTTTTTGTTTTGTTTTGCTGAACCGTTCCGATTTTTTTCCTTGCCCCTTTCCTTTTCGTTTTCTCTGCTTTCTTATTCTCTCTATCTTTTACTCTGTGTACCCCTTTTTTCGATTAGCTCTGAAAGAATGCAGTCAATAGTCAAGACGGACAGTCCTGTGGAAAGATCTATCCAAACTCTATAAGTTGCACGTCACAAAAATCTGCTATCGTGTAAATTGGTGACGTCATAAGTGGTTGAATGGCCTTTCCTCCAAATCCCGGAATAATCAGGACTTAGCATATTACAGTGCGACGCGCCTTACCGTGGCCACCCAACAAACTATTTTACAAGTGTGCTCTCGTAATATTATTATTTGTTTGACGAACACGCCTTCTTGCAAAGTTGAATACGATCAAATGGATACTTGTTACATCGTATTTATCAACAAAAAACACAAAACGCAGTGAAAACGTAAAATATTACAAGATGGCACTTGTAAAAAAGTTTGTTGGGTGGCCACGGTAAGGCGCGTCGGACTGTAAGGGTTAACACTTTATTATGCCATTTTTGAGCAGCGCCCATTCTTTTCATCAATTTTATCCTTCGCTGAGTTTTTTCACAGCTTCCAAACCTTCTGTAAGCTAATTTGAAAGTTTTATGCATCGTTAATTCCGGCCACATCGCTTTCGCATTGCGATGCCAGAATTGTCCGTAACTATATACAGTGGAACCTCGATTTAACGAAGTGCCAAGGGACTGGGGAAATTTGTTCGTTATATCGAGGGTTCGTTATATCGAAAACCTTGATATAACGAATTCGCGGAAAAACAACCAAAATGTTCGTTATATCGAGGTATAGTTAATCAATTTTTAACAATTTTTGAGCTGCACTACGAACCCAGCATTTCCGGATATTGACGATTTCTGAAAATAACATTTATAATGTCTAATATATGCACATAGTAAGAGCATACTGTACTTGTACTTGTTCTCTTGTTACAGGATTAAAGGATTTTCATCTTTGTTGGTCTGTTCGCATTCATCTTTTGTCGCGTGTTGACATTTTTTCGTTATATCGAGGTACAGTTTACGTTTGGGTCTCTGGATTGTGTTCGTTATAACGAGGATTTCGTTATATCGAGGTTCGTAATATCGAGGTCCTGTTCCATACATTTTACTGTACCTTTGGATGGGCTGAAGAAAATCGTTCGCTAAACCGAGGACTTCGTTATATAGAGGTTTGTTAAATCGAGGTTCCACTGTAAATGCAGTGTCATTCGCAACGAAATAGTATCGACATGTTAAAGGGACGCTGTCACCAGTTTCACTTCAAAAACTTAAGGGCCTTAAGACATATGGAAACTACGAATAGTGGTCCAATTTTGTTCAAAATCACCATGTGAGTGTACTGAAGCGATAAACACGTGATATTATTGTGATGCCATCAGGAACTTTTGATCTCAACTTCCTTGTGGACTGGAAAAACATCTAAAAATTATTATGGTTCCCTTCTTCCTTCAACAACAATTTACTTTATATCTTCATCTTGATGTACTAGTTGCATTACTTGTACGAGAAGACCTATTCGCCAATTTTAGTACTTTTTTTACCGAAAAATGATGTTTCTGACGAATGAGCTTGCGAAGAAGGCTGAAACAACTATTTTGCCGGCACGGGATACAACACGGCCTGGGCTCCAGGCCGGTGCATTATGGGGGTTAGCCAGGGGTATATAAAGGGAGTATAACACGTGATAGTCATCTAGGTCTCTGAACCAACCCTGTCCAGTGCTCCGTTAATTTTGTTCACTCGGTTTTCTCTCGCTTGTGCCGTTGTGTTCGCTATGTCTATTGCCTACGACGAAGTTTCGGCTCTTATCACTGAGCGCCAACAACCCGCAGTTGATAAATTCTTTCCAAGCATCTCCTGCAGGATAGCGTTGGCTAAATTAACCTGGCCACGAGGAAGCCGCGGATATACAAATGGAGGAGTTAAAGAAGCTTTCATTCAGCGAGCCACTCAAGTTTTATCGTAAAGCTTATGAAGTCCAGTTCAAGCTCAATCTAAAACTAGCGGAACTAATCGTCGGCGCCAAGTCTGCCGCCCAAAAGTCTCAGCTCGTCAATATTGAAGCCGATCTGGACGAAAAGAAATACTCTAAGAAGCCCGGGCATTAGCGTGCTACCTGCTCAACGATGACCAAGCCGTCTGCCTTCGCTAGCTCCTAAAAGAGTTCAAGAGAAGGACAAACCAGGTGTAGTCCATTTCGATTTTAATATCGAAGCGATAGTTTATGATAGAAATTTGAATTTTGCTTTTCATCGTTTTGCTTTGAAATTGTTTTGCTTGAATGTTTCTTATACGCTCTATTATTCACATTGTGTTTCCGATTTTTCCTCTAGCCTACCGTGCGAAGAGGGCTTTTATATAATTGTGGATTGATTTCTGGCGTTCTTGAGAATCTTTACAATTCATTTTTAATGTCACCAGTCAAGGTTACAAGAGTCTCAGTCTTCCTCGAAGTTCAACAGGTTCAACGCCTTCTGGCAAGGCTAACAATGCTTCGGTGCTTTGTTGCAAAGCTGTTAACGAACTCTTCCATGCAATCCTTACTGTAGAGATTTTTTGCGTGCATGATATTATCAACTGTTAAGCTTAAATTATGAACTTATATTCCGCTCGACAGATGTGTACTGTATGTGTCGAGTCGCTACTCGCATAATAATTTTCTTACATGTGCAATATGCTAATTATTAACTAACACAGAGAAAACAATGTGTTATGTTGCATCTACATTCACGCGTAGCTCCGGCTACAAAGGTTTATTTTGGATCTTAGGCACGTGATTTCTCCCTTTTTTGTAACTTGATGTGACGACTTGAACGTCGTCGTTCAGATCTTAAACAAAGGTTTCCATTTATTCTTATTTGGTTTGTTATCAGGATATTGTCTCATCGATATTTTTCCCGCGCATCGCAATTTTCTTTCGTCCGCCTAGCTTTTTGGGTATGGTTTTTTCAGATTATTTCTTTTTTGCGTCCTTCCATTTGGACGGTCTTCAGCCCCCTTTCATGTTTATTTTATTATAGTGTTTTACCTATTCTTAGGCCCTATGAAGGTACGGGCTTCCCTATAGCTATTTCCCTCGATAATGGGTTAAGTGGGGAAGCTGACAATCTTTCCGTCGAAATTAACAGTTTATTTGTGCACTCTGGCTTATTTAAGTCTGGCTTTGTTCCTTACCTAGACAAGTCTCAGTGGGAGCCTGCACAGACCTACGTAGTTACAAGATTTATTTTCTTGGTGATCTACATTGCTGTTTCTTGGGAATATCATTCCTGGTTTCGCTACCCTGCAGTATGCCATTTCTGTTTTGACTTTCGGAGATACTATATCCTCTCCCTTTATGGGTAGTGTTTTGGGTGGCTTAGTCTAGAGTGCAGTAAGTTCCACTTGGAGGGTACTTTTAGGCTGTGTGCCTCGCCTCAGAAGCCTTTCATTGTTAGCTTGTTAGTTCTTAGGTCATCTGGTTTTCCTACAACCAGAATGTTGCAGTGCCTTCCTTTTTCTTTACCGTGACGGCAGTAGGTAGGTCGATCCCTTGCCTTTTATTGGATTTTATTATTTCCTTGGGGTTTTGCATTTACTGTTGCCTTTATTGTTATTTTACGCCATGGTTGCCTTATATTCGCCTTATAGGTTAGCCTCTTGCGTGTAGTTTGCTTTTACTTTTATCGCGAATCAAGACTCATTTTCATTGTGTCTTTCTCTACATAACTTTAGATGTCCTTTTTATGCTATGTTTTGCTCTGCTTGGTTTTTCCTTTCATCTCCTCAGGTGTTTTTTGCTCAGCTTCTGGCGAAACCAGACCGTACTGGCAGATGTATTGGCCCTATCCAGGCTGGGTCCGGTGGACAGTCTGAAAACTACGGTCCCTTCTTCTAAGGCATGCAGTACTTCTTTTCAGTATCACCGTGCATGATGCAGGTGGAAGGAGTTCGCGGTCTGTAAGATTTGATAATATTTTTGTAGTGAGATAAAGTGATATTTTCTTCTATGAAAGTTGCATTGCCATTCAAGTGCTTAAAAGTTAGAACGGCCAGCTCCGTTAGGTAAAGTGCGTTGTTATTTCCGAGCTATCCAGCTCCGCTTGTCCTGTTTATTTGCACACATGGTACTTTGATTATCTTCATATTTCCCTCCACTCTAGAATACTCATTCTTAGCCCATTTTTTAGGGGAAGGTTCTTGCTACACCGTAGTTTCTGGAAGTCTGCTTTAGCCCAAGATATCAATGTAGATGACAGCATTGAGCAAACAACTTACGCCCAATACTTTGTCGTTCTATCGTGGGGGTTCGTGTCAGGCCGCCCCCCTAAATAAACTTATTTGTCCTATAGCTGTGTGCTTGTTTGTTGTGTAGTGGAGGCAAAATATGATGTTTCTGACGAATGAGCTTGCGAAGAAGGCTGAAACAACTATTTTGCCGGCACGGGATACAACACGGCCTGGGCTCCAGGCCGGTGCATTATGGGGGTTAGCCAGGGGTATATAAAGGGAGTATAACACGTGATAGTCATCTAGGTCTCTGAACCAACCCTGTTCAGTGCTCCGTTAATTTTTTGTTTTTAGTTTTTTCATATTTTCTTCCGCCTCGTTGCTGACTAGCCTTGATTTTACTTGATAAGCCTCCGTAGGACGGGCTACCAATCGTTGGACATGAGCCATGGTTCCTACCCAGATTTCCGGCCTCTTTATGGCAGGTTTTTTCTGGCCTCCGTGCTATCAGTCTATTGCTCCTGTAGTTTTTTTAGCCTACCTGGTACTAATTGTTTTGTACTTTTTGTTTTGTATGAGTAGGTTCTTCTTTTTGGTCCAAAGTTGTGGATTACTCAGCCCATCTGGCAGTTTACGCTAATTAGAGTTTGTTTATCTTGCAACTATATTTGCCTTACTGGCTCTACAAGTTTGTATATAGGGGATTAAGGTCCAAAGAAGTGGGCCCCTCAGACTAACTGGCAGTTGAACACTAAGCTTGTTTTCCTTGCACTTTATTTTCCTTACTGGCTCAATAATTTGTATTTAGGGGGTCTTAGTCTAATGTAGTGTACTCCCCAGTTCGTTTGCCTTGCAAGTTTGGCATGTCGCTTTTGTATGTGGGGTATTTTGGTCCAAAGTTGTGGACTCCCCAGCTTAACTGGCAGTTTGAGATGTAAAGCTTGTTTAGTTACCGTTTGGTCGTGCACTCACCAGTTTATGTAAACTTGAGAAATAGCTCCGCACTTTCATATTCATTTTTTCGTAAGTCATTCACAGTGTGATGTCATTCTACTTCAGTATACCTATGAGTTGTTACGTATCTGCATTTGTTTATACTCGCTGTGTAGCCCTTGCAGCTGTTTGTAGAGAATTAGGTTTGTAGCTACTGTAGTTTATTAACTGGTAGTATACGTTTTTTCTGACGAATGAGCTCGCGAAGAAGGCTGAAATAACTATTTTGTCGGCAAGAGATAGAACTAAAATTGGGCTCCAGGCTGTGAGGTCACGGGTAATGACGTAGGGCTATATAGGACAAAGGACATGTAGGACAAAGAGAACTGAAAGCTTTTTTGACATTTCGCTACATTTCGTAACTTATATTATGCGTAGTCCTTTCTTGATAGATTTTTAATTGTAAATAGTTGACTTATCATTTCATGTAAGTGTTACTCGATGATTCAGTTCAGCTCAACTGCAAAAGAGTTTAAATTAACTATAGGAAGGGTATAGCACGTGGCTGTCAAGGCCTCAGAGCCAACTGCTTTCTTGGTCTGCAGTTTACGTTTATTTTTATTTCATTTTGTAAAGCCACGTAGGATTGGCTTGGAGCTTGAGCCTTGGTTCCTACCCAGGTTTCCTGGCATGCATTTTTTCCCCACTGGGGTTTTTTGTGCTAGGTTTTTCTGGCCTCCGTCTAACCGCATGCGTTTTGTAAGCGGTTGCTCAGCTCTGTACGCTTTAGGGCTTTTTCATTCGTTTTTCATTTTCTATGTTTTAACGGTACGACCATGTCGTTAAAACATATGAGATTTGTAACACATCCTAGATTCTTGTCTTATCGGAGTTTTGGTTCTCCGGCCTAACTAGCTAAGCCTGTGTTTTAGAGTAGCTCCCTAGCCTAACTGGCACTAAGCCTGAGAGCTTACTGGGAAATGTAGTTCAAGGCGTGGGTTTTCGTCCACGTCGTTAAAACATATGAGATTTGTGACATATCCTAGATTCCTGTCTTATCGGAGTTGTGGTTCTCCAGCCTAACTGGCTCTTAGCTTGTGATTTAGAGTTGCTCCCTAGCCTAACTGGCAGCCTAACTGGCACTAAGCCTGAGAGCTTACTGGGAGATGCAGGTCTAGGCGTGGGTTTTCTTTGTAAATTTCGCCTTACTGGCGTCCTATCGCCGTGTCCAGTTGATGTCGTAGCTACTATTTGTAATGACAGTCATTTAATTAAGTTTAATATGGATAAGGATATTTTACTATAGATGTGTCCTGTAACTAGAGTTTTGAATGTGTTCTACTTGTATGTAAACATTGTAAAATAGTGTAAGGAAATGTATGGGATTTGGGTTGGTTCGTGTCAGGCCGCCCCCCTAAATAAACTTATTTGTCCTATAGCTGTGTGCTTGTTTGTTGTGTAGTGGAGGCAAAATGCATTAAAATCCCCCGTGACAGTGTACCTTTAATGGCTGTCATTGTAAGTAATGAGACAACATGGAGCCAAATTTGCCTTGGTCTGTAACGGTAATAATAATAATAATAAAAATTAATGAACTTATATTGCGCAAGTATCAATCAAGGATTTTCACTTGCGCATTACAATATTTATACAAATTTAAATTACTAAATGGCCTTTAAATAAATAAAAATACTAAAATACATGATAAGTGTAAAATTACAATTTATATTATATATTATATTGATTGATTGAGAGTTCATTTCCTACGATTTTCTTTGAACCTAATTTGACCAATACTATGCATCAGGCTCCATTTTTCATCACGTGGCATTTTCGTTTACCTAGCCGCAACATTTGTTGATGGCTTCAAGGACCTACTCTTGGTTTAAAAACAATTTGCTTGTCACGCGTCGATAGCTCACTGCTCGCCTTGGTGATGGAACGCAACCAATATCTGCCCTGACCGCACAAAGCTGAATTGAAACAATTCCTTTTAACAGCCTCAAGCAACATACGATTATGCAAAATTCAAAGATTGTTGTTCCTTCTAACTTATAACCGTGACTTCAAAAGTTCGGTTTTACCATGAACTGGAGACGGTATATCAAACAATATTTCTCTCTGCTGTTACTCATAGTAAGTTTTCATAAAACAACATCCATATCGCCTTCTAAAACGGTCAATAAGACAAGCAGGCCTGAAGAATCGAGGAACGAGAAGAACTGTCTTAAATATGATTACCAAATTTATGATGCATTGACGTCTACCAAGCCACCGTTTGATAACTACTTTAACATCTCCAGTGCTATTTATCCCTCCGAGGATATATCATCTAAACTTGTGAACATCTGGGTGCATTTTATTAATTCCACGGTCAACCACACTGAAGTAGATCAACGCAAATTTATTTGGAGTCGTTCGTGCCTTTATGTGAGTGATCGTTACTTGAGCCTCCGAGCCATGAGTTTGTATTCGTTGGCTACCATTTGGCCTGACCGAAGGCAGGAAGACCTTCATATAACTATATATGAATTTTGCGATCCACGACAGAAGAAGAAAAAACTGCTCAAGTTCTTGTCAACGGTAAGTAATCAAACCGATATTAGTAATTAGTATCTACATATACAGCTCAGATGCAGTATATACTGGGTTAAAGTGATAGCATTAGCTAGCATTGGTAGCTCCGCCATTTTATTGTCACTCCTCTGAGAGATTTGCTACAAGCCTACAATTTAAGGAAATTAAAGTTTCACTGTTTTTAAAGTTTTGCACTTGATTGCACGGGTCAAATAATAACATAACATTAACTTTATTCCTCCTAACTGGGAACACTGAACTAAATTCACTTAACAATATCGACACTGAAATAAGTTAACGCGCAAGTGAAGAAGAAAATCTGGCCTAAGAAATAAGGCCCAAAAATTTGAAAGCCTTCGATCAAAGATCAATACAAATAGCCCATTGTCTATTCTTGCCAACGTCCTTCAAAGTGTTTGAAGCAGTTAACACCATCAAACAGTTTTATCAAAGTATATCCTGAACAAAAAAACTTTGACAATGCATTTTGTTGTTGCTGGCGCAAGTTTGTACTCAAAAATCTCATTTTCACAGCTTTATTATTTGTTTAACGATAAAAAACTGTTCTTTCTCTCAACAGCTTGAGGACATAGCAATCGACCCATCCAATTTTGACCCATCACTGAACAATGTTGAGTGTGTTGTAGAGGCAAGCTACAAACATCACTTCGAAAACGTCAACAAGGCCTTCCCTCAAATCTGCTGGCTTATCTTATGTTCCTCTTTAATAGGAAGTAACTTTATTAGCACTTTATTTTTACAATATTGTAAAAAACAGTATACGAGTAAGCCGGGTATTTTAAGGGTCAAATCAGCTTTACTTTTTATATTTGTTTTGTTTTGGTTGGGCATAATTGTTGCTATTATCGCCGCGAGTCATAGCATGCAAGAGCAATTGATTTATCCTTTAACTTACCTCGTGTTAATTTTTTTGGTTTGCATACGTCGCTTCCTTTACTGCTTGAGTCGCAAGCATATCAAATGTGAAAATCGTAAGATAACGTCGTGGAAATTTGAGAAGGATGGGAATGCAGAGTCAGGCTGGGGGTTTCTTTGCACAGCATACCCAGGTTGTTTCATAGCAGTGCATCATATTCTGTGGGTAATGATTGGTATAATCACTGAACCATTCTGGGCTCTGCCAGTCGTAACAACGTTTGTGATGTTAGCATTTTTATTCTACGTTTTGTCTTCGCTATATTTCTCATTTCAGACGTGGGAAATGTGGCAGACAATTAATTTTGTGTTGTTAGTCGCCGTAGCAATATCAGTCATGTTGGTACAGTTTTCGTTTCTTCTGATTGGTCATCAGTTTTTTGACGAAAGTTTAATCTCAAGCGCTATTCAGAGTGCTTTGGTTGTGATCATAAGCATTTGGTTGAGGTCATCCGAAGAAGACGAGGATACAGACAGTCGTCTGATTAACAATGACGAAGCTGAGGATAACGTTGACGGGTGCAATACCCCTCGAATAGAGGGTGATCAGATCAGTCTAGTCTCTTCCAATGAACTGCAAATCCCTACGTAAACGTCGCCAACTGAAAACCTCATAATTTATAATTTTATGTAAGTGGACAAGTTTGATTTGTATTCATGTGGAAACGTCAAAGAGGGTCCTTAAACGGGAAGGGGGGGGGGGGAAGGGGCAGGGGGGGTATAAAATACCATTTCCCGGCCCAAATTTCGCCCAAATCCCATTTTCCAGCCTATTGTTTTCCCAATTTTTCAAATTCCAGTCCCAGCTCTATTGTTTATTTGTTGGTGTTTCCCAGTCCCAGTGACCCAAATCCCATTTTCCCAGTGACAATTTTCCCAAAATCCGGTTCCCATTTTACCCCTTCAGGTCCCTCCTCACTGCAACATCCGACGTTTATACAACGAAACAAGAGTCGTAAATTTTTGAATGGCTGCCAGCAAAACTAGACTGTACCTATCTGTCAAACGGTTATGGAAAATCAATGCATAGGGACGTATTTTCAGTACTGTTTGTCAAAGTAATTAATTTGAGTCTGAGCACATGTATACTTGTTTTGTACCAACGACACTCTGCATAGTATTACTTTATGATTCATTTGTAGCTTTGAAACGTCCATATTTTAATATAAGCTTCAAAGTTCTTGCCACTCTTCTGAAAATGAATATAACCTTGCATATAAACAGCTAGTTATATAATGTCAATGTCATCTATTTCCATTGCGTTTGATCATTACTATTATTTTTTTGGTAGTAGCTGATGACAGGGACGAGGAGTAGATAGTGTTTATTTTTAAATGCCAGCAAAGTCATATAAGGGCAGTTGAAAGCCCTTTCCAAAAAAAAACACTGAAACGATCTGGGGAGGTGCCTGTAATTTCTGCATGCTTAAATAATTACGCCCCAAGTAAACAAAACATTTTCTGGATTAGGATTAGAAATTGAATAGCAATAGGTATACAGACATCGTATTTTTGTTGTAGGTTAATATTAAACATGATTGTAAAACAACTTTGTCACTTTGCTGTACTGGTTTTGGCTGTAGCATGCGTCTCATGTACCTACTGTATCACGTTGGCCAATAATGCAAGGACCACTTGTATAAACAGCAGCGAAGTGAAGCCGGATGTTGGATAAGCAATATTTAACTATACATTGAATCAAATGCAAAAATAATCGAAAAAATAAAAAATATAAATAAATATATTTTATCCCGTTTTTTTTCTTTGTGATGAAAACAGCGGAATTAAACTAAAGCTAGCGTTGTTCTTATTGATCGAGAATCGAAGAAGCCACGGCGACGCCAGTAGAACGTAAAGGTGGTTGGTACTTGACAACTTAAGAAATTATGTCATACCATACTTGATCCATATGTTGTTTCATCGTCAATAACGACTACAAAAGTATCTGCGGTGCGATAAAGTTTGATCGGGTACAGACTAACAAACAAATTGTGATGCATGTTCAAGTCGCCACTGGCACCTGTTAATTTATGGGCTGAAGCTGTATAATTAGTTTTGCTGACTTGGAGTTTCGTTTCTTAGGCTCAGGCCAAATACTTCCTGTGAAACTTACATGCTTGAGTCGAAATTACTTCCCCTTATGCAAATGACCAAAAACCATAGCTTCTTTGCATGTAATCATATGGTCTCGGGTGTGTATTTTATTCAGGGTTTTTTTTTCAAAAATTTTAAATTTTTTTTTTTTTTTTTTTTTTTTTTTTTTTTTTTTTTTTTTAAACCCCCCCATTAGGTTCGTCGCATATGAAGTTGCGACTTGAGTTTGGCCTGGGCTTTAGTTAGACCAAAAAAGAAATTGGGTTTCGCGGTTTACTGAGGAGACAAGTATGGTACTGAATCATGACCAACACACTTGACGAAACAAGCCACGCATTGCATGATAATATGTTTATGGGGTAAGGATACAAGAAAAAAAAGACGTTTCAACCAGTGTCTCACTGCACGAAAAAGACTGTACTACAACATCGTTACATGCAACATGAACACAATCGACTCAAGCGTTCTGGTCTGCGATACTCTAGTTACCTAAGATGGAAATAAACGCCAAACTTATTGTACCGCATTATATTTATTACACATTCGTTCCACTGACTGATAAAAACACTCTGATATTGTGCATTAGAAGCTAATGGATGACGCAGGCCTAAGGACATGTTTGCTTATACCTGAATAACTAAAGCTGAGCTCATGCATGACTATAACATCCTGTTTCTGTCTAGTTGGTTGGCCCATAAGTGTTTTACTCTTTCGAATCTGTTCCACCCCCAGAGAAAAAGCACTGACTTCTTTTCAGGGATCTTTCATGCCAGTTTAGGTAGGTTATTGTTATATATTCCGATTTAAAAGACCGCACTCCCCCTGCAGTGCTTCAGTTAATTGCTTGCGTCCCTCTTGTGATTCATAAAAAAGGCATCAAGAAATATTCAACAACAAACTCGAAGAGGTGATATCGGTCGGAAACACACTAGAGGGTGAAAATTATCCACTGATCCCTAAGTAAGAAATTCACCAATCTTGCAAAACATCACATAAGAGTTAGTGAGTATTGTAGTTTTCTTTTTAATGGTCGAATGGGTAACCCCAGAGAAGCTAAATTGTCACAGTATCACACAGTAAATATTCCAGCGAGCAGCGCCGCGTACTCGCATCTATTGACTCCTCGCAGTCGAGCATTCAGACCTTCGCTCGAACACCACGAAAACAGCTTTGTACGTATGCAGTATTTCATTTTTTGTCGTACCGAGGTAATGATTACTAGGTTTTGCACGTTTTTTGCTCGTATTTAGGTCTATAATATTTTGAATCAGTTCGGGAGGGACTGACACACATGGCTACGATCTGACAAGACAGCTGACATTTGATAGAAAAGCTTTATTTTCGAAGCTTTTTCCTTCTTGATTCAGATAGCGTGTGAAAACTTAAAAAAAAAAAAAAAACGTTGGCCTGTTCGCAGGGAAATATAGTTTATGTGAATCCCTAATAGCATATGAGAACTTAATACGTATACGCGTCCTCCATCTTGGTGAACAGCTTTCGTACGCCAACATGGCGGCCGAGGTAAACACCTTTGTCGCCACCGCTAACGCCACCGAGGTCGAACAATTAACAGTTTACAAACAGTTTACAGCTTACTTTAAAAAAAAAAACCCTGTAAACTGTTCGTCGTTTGTCTCGCTTAAGAAGACATACAATTATGCTAATTTGTGGTATTTCAACAATGTCATAGACGAGGAAAAAACTAATAACGACGTGAATATTCAGGTCAAAGAAAGCGCTTGGACCTTAAATGACTGTGTCAATTGAAGACAGCGAAAGGGCAATCATAACGATAAAAGTAAGACGCAGGCAATAAACTCACATCTCTATTCTGTTTTTACGTCCAAAAAGTGTAACAAACAGCCATGGCCAGAAAGGCATTACAGTAAGCGATCAGTTAGGCATTATTTACTGTTTGGCCACTGAAGTGGAAAATTGTTTTATAACATAGCTAGCAGAGCCGCGCAATCAAATTCAGTATACGTAAGCGTGCTCAAAATCCCGATGGAGCACGCTGGTGACGTAATCGACGAGTGAAAATCTCACTGAGTAAAGCTCATACCATGTCATACGCTGTGTTTTTCGAAAGCGATGACATATTATCTTCGGAATATGAAAAGTGAATCCTTTCAATATTTTTCCAAGGATACGAGCTACAAGGTAAGCTGTTTCTTATTACGAGACGGAGAGCGAAAGAGAAAATAAATTCGATTTTGCCGTCAAAGTTGTTTGTGTGCTTTTCTTCATTCAAACAACAACAACTAACGTGCGAGTCTCGAAGGACGAAAATCATTTTTTCACGTTCCTAACGAGAAGAATGGGCCAACCATGAATGACAACAGCTCGATGGCACTAAAAACTAGCTGCCTGACGAAAGTTTTCGCGTTTTAAGCATTACACCAAAGCGTCTACGGCTCTGTTGTGATTTTGCCGCTCGGAAAAAATTTAAGTTAAGACTTACTTCATCGGGCGCTTCATTCAACTACCGTTTTCAAAAATAAATGTTTATTTACATCAATTACAAATAAAATCGGTCCACAAAAATACTTAAAACTAAGCATGGAACCGAATTCTTTAACTTTTTTAACCCTTGGAATCTGTTCGGCTGTTCGAGGTTGTTTTGTTTTAATTTTCTTCCACTCGGGAGTAAACATTTTAATTTTAATTCAGCGAAAACTAACCTCAGAATCAACAGCAGTACTTGCTGTTTTCGTCATTTTTTTCCTTTGCTCTGCCACCATATAAACTTGGTCAATTTATCAGCCATTTGACACAAACTGCTCCAGTCGTGTGTACATGTGTAATTTATTGATAGACCGCTAAGTTTATGTTCTCACACTGCACACAATAAACACAGTTTTTTCCCCGCGGCCGGTTTTGATGCACAATTCCACCGGCAATGTTATAAAACAATTGGTTCATGCTTTTAGCTGTGCTCCATCGAGTTATGGAGCACTTGGGAAGTTTGGAGAGCACTCAAGAAGCTAGAGTTGCCCTCGGCTATCGCCTCGGGCAACTCTTACGCTTCTTTCGTGCTCTCCAAACTTCCCGCGTGCTCCATAACTCGATGGAGCACGCTAAAGCATGAACCAATTGTTAATTAGAGGGCAAAAATGATACAAGTCGCTCTAGGCAGACTACATTTCTCTTAAGTCTTAGGTCCTTAGAGTGGTTGCCAGTGGACTCAGGTATAGGAATTAGCTAATCCCATTCGTACTCTACTCCTACTGAGGCCCTCTTATGAAACAATCTGCCCCATGAACTAAAACAAGCCGACTCGGCTGAAATATAAACAAAACCTTAGACATATTGGATTCATGCATGGCAATCATGTAAAACAGTAAATAAAGATTGACTTGGCAAGACTCAAAAGAAGGGTCCTCAAACGCAAACGACATTCATACAGGCGTCTCTTACTGTAAAGTTGCCGATCAAATAATATGCGGAGGTAAAGTTATAAATTATAACTCTGGTCCAACTTTTATTCATCTTTTATGACTGGTTGCCACCACTTACAATTTTAACCCGGTCTACGTCATTGTTGGTGGCAAATTACCTCAACCAAAGAAAGAAGAGAAGGGAAATTTGTCAAAAAGTATACTTTAGATTTATTTAATCCGTGATGTTCGTCTAGTGTACTATTCTTATAAGATGTGTAAGGTCAGGCTAATGTTTAAGGTGATAACTAGAAGAAGAAACCATCAGCAGGTCCAGAAAGGCTTACACATCCCCGCAAATTTGACCCTATCAACACTGAGCCGTGGGAGGAAAATGCGTCCTCGGCAATTTCAAAAGTGAAAAATGCTGAATAGCAAGTCTCCATTTTCTTACTTTATCTTTAATGTATCTACGTACATTTTTCTCCTGTGGAAGAACAAGATTTTTCAAGGAAACATATTCTTTTAATTCTCCACCTATCTTAACCGGACTTTCGATATGCCTACTGAATTAACACGTTAACATGATCCTGAAAGTATACTTTTCTGAAGAAGAATATACCTCGTAAGTTTCATTTTGATAATTTTACCCCCTCTCCAAAAGAAGGATAACGAAAACCTAATCTAAAAACGTTAAAGGAAATCCTATAGCTAAAAACGAAAACGTTTTGTTCAGGTGTTCTCTGTTTTGAAGTCGGGGGTGGAAATACCAGACGTTTCCTTCCTCAGTACCACAAAATCGTATTTGGCAATCTCCATATGACGTCACAAGTTACCATAATATAAAGTAGACATGGCGGCGCCTAGTTATTTAAACCGAACACTTAGTATTCGAGCCAGATACGGAGAATTATCGTTTCATAGATCCATGAAACATACTTTGGAGCTTTAACTGTATTTTTGTCTGTCAGGATTCTTTTAAACAGCACCACATTTATATTGTGTGTTTTTTTTAACTTTAGGCAAAATGCCACCATTGGTCCCATTATTGAGAGAAGTGGTTTGCATAACGAATCCTCAGAAAGCGTTGTTTGTGGTCAGATCTGGTCCAGACGACGTGATAAAGGGACTGGCATGCTCAGTGAAAAAGTCAGGAAAGTTCTTTTTAGTCACTTGCACAGACGTTGCCAATCCCGAAGACATTGGAAGAAATGATGGAAACGAGTTAAACGCAGATCGTTTCTGTACACAATACCCAAGACACAAGAACAAGCACCGCATAAAGTTTAAGATTCAGGATATCCGTGATGATAACAAGTTTAGCTTCATCCCTCTTGCAAGCACGCCAGACATAGCTTTTTGTTTTATGCAAAAACCTTCAGATGACAAAATGTACCATTCGTTTGCTGTCACCAATAGGAAAGACCCCAAGCGCGTTAATTGGTCCTTCGAAAACAACAAATGGAGTCACGTCCCCGCAGATTTTGAAAAAAGTGCCATTCTTGGATCACCTGTGTTATGGACTGATGAGAGGGATACCACATTTGTTGTTGGCGTGGTTGGGTCAAAAGGTGAAGCTTTTTTCCCGATGTTCTTCGACAAAACTTCTCTTAAAGTTCCAGGTACGAAGAAACAAATGTGTTGTTCCACCATCTTGGTTAAAGGCTCTTCAACAGCCATTTATGTTGCATAAATTTTCACTTAAAACCAAGGCATTTAATAGGTTTGGCCTTAGCTTCCCTCCACAGGTAAAGGACTGAAAATGGGAATTACTTTCGGTTCGGATATTTTCGTTCCCCGGAAAAAATAGAGAATCTCGCGTATTCTGCGTGCAGACCTGTCCCCATTCTTCCTTCGCCTTGACAACGTTCGAAATGGTGATAAAACTTATTGGTAATAAGCATCCTATTTAGTAAATCTTCTTTATCGAACCTTAAAAAATAAATAGACTGAAATAAAGTAGTGGAAATCGGCGATTATAAGTGTCACATATCCAAACTGCCATCGCTGTCAGGATTTCCTTTGCTTTAAACGAGCCTTAGAGAGATATTTGGTAGATCCCCGAATATATAGTTCAGGGGAAATTTGTAGTTTTAAAGTGTGGTTCCTTGTCAGAAAAAAAATTGTAGGGGGTGATAAAGTCTCATAAAGTAGATCTCTTCAAAGTCTTTATGGCGTCCACATTTGATACGTTAGCTGTCCTAAGAGTGGCATCGTAGCTTGTGGCATATGCCACTCGTGTCATGGAGAGTATTAACCATAAGTCAGCTGCTCTCTTTCGACTGAGTATTGTGTTTTTTTTTTCCTAACTTTCAACAGACTTCCCTAGGGCAGTGACACTTGGTGAACTATCCGATGAAGTATTTGCAGACAAAATTACCTTACAATGGAACCGTTCAGAAGACGCTCCAAATTATTACAGAGTGTACCAGATGAGCGACAACCAAGATGCTCAGTGGGAAAGGGTCACCACAACTACAGATAACTCATGTGAAATCCGAGTAGAAAAAGGCAAAGTAGAAAAAGGCAAATCGTATCAATTCAAGGTGACCGGTGTAAAGACTTTAAATGGCAATGATCTCGAAGGAAAAGAAAGCAACATCAGAAAAGTCAAGGTCTTAGGTGAGATCAAGTTTATGCTCCACGTTCATACCAAATATTTCATTAAGTAAGTTTAGGAAGCAGTTCCTTTGCCAGCAGTGAACCTATAGTTTAACAAAATAAGTTCCAAGGGTGATGAAAAATTGTTCGAGACAACGGGGATTCAAAATAATGGGGCTAGCAAATTTTCTGAAATATTGATACAGCATAGTATACCGACGGCTTTTCTGTAAAATCTCATGATCAGAGATTAAAGAGAGATCGCGGGGTAGTTATTTTGGGTAAATAACTGAACAATTAGGCCCAGATCCAGGGAAATGAAAGCTCTGTTAGCTTTTTAGCTATCCTTAGTAAGTGTTTTATAGCTGCTGATTCTTTTACTTTCCCTCATGTCATGTTATGTCATGCCATACTATACCATGTCAGGTCATGTCATGTCCTGTCCTGTCCTGTCCTGTCATGTCATGTTATGTCATGTCCTGTCCTGTCATGTCCTGTGTCCTACCATGTCATGTCATGTCATGTCATGTCATGTCATGTCATGTCATGTCATGTCATGTCATGTCCTGTCATTGTCCTGTCCTGTCCTGTCCTGTCCTGTCCTGTCCTGTCCTCCTTTGTCATGTCATGTCATGTCATGTCATGTCATGTCATGTCATGTCATGTCATGTCATGTCATGTCATGTCATGTCATGTCATGTCCTGTCCTGTCCTGTCCTGTCCTGTCCTGTCCTGTCCTGTCCTGTCCTATCCTGTCCTGTCCTGTCCTGCCCTGTCATGTCATGTTATGTCATGTCCTGTCCTGTCCTGTCATGTCCTGTCCTACCATGTCATGTCCTGTCCTGTCCTGTCCTGTCCTGTCCTGTCCTGTCCTGTCCTGTCCTGTCCTGTCCTACCATGTCAGGTCATGTCATGTCATGTCCTGTCCTGTCCTGTCCTGTCCTGTCCTGTCCTGTCCTGTCCTGTCCTGTCCTGTCCTGTCCTGTCCTGTCCTGTCCTGTCCTGTCCTGTCCTGTCCTGCCCTGTCCTGTCCTTTCCTGTCCTGTCCTGTCCTGTCCTGTCCTGTCCTGTCCTGTCCTGTCCTGTCCTGTCCTGTCCTGTCCTGTCCTGTCCTGTCCTGTCATGTCATGTCCTGTCCTGTCCTGTCCTGTCATGTCCTGTCCTGTCCTACCATGTCATGTCCTGTCATGTCCCGTCCTGTCCTGTCCTGTCCTGTTCTGTCCTGTCCTGTCCTGTCCTACCATGTCAGGTCATGTCATGTCCTGTCCTGTCCTGTCCTGTCCTGTCCTGTCCTGCCCTGTCATGTCATGTCCTGTCATGTCATGTCATGTCATGTCATGTCCTGTCCTGTCCTGTCCTGTCATGTCCTGTCCTACCATGTCATGTCCTGTCCTGTCCTGTCCTGTCATGTCATGTCATGTCATGTCATGTCATGTCATGTCATGTTTTATTTTATTATGCTATGGCATTCCTGTGAAGCAATCACGAAACTACACTACTAGGCAGCGTATTTACCCTTTTATCATGCAGAATAAAAGAGAACACTTGTTTTTTTTTTTAATTTCTGCTTGTCAAAAAAGTATAGGGGACTACTGATCAACACTGAGTTATAATAATTAGCAGTGGTGGTTATCGGGACTTAGGAATGAACTGTTAAAAAGTACAAACTACAGACTTAAAACGCTCGTAGTGGCAACTCTATCAGAGAATTCTTAGTTGTATTGCAAAAATAAATGAAGTTACTACAATCTCGTACGGTGCTAGGTGAGGTATGTGTTGTGGTTTAAATGTTTCCTTGGTTTAAATTTGTTCAAACCAGTTTAATTTTTATTTCCTTTGTTTCGATTATGATAATCAATATAAGACAATAAAAATAAAAATCAAACTGGTTTGAAGAATTTTAAACCAAGGAGAAATTTAAACCACGAAATATACAATGCGTTGAGACTTCATCCTTGATTTGCTGTTGCTACTTTTGGTTGTCGAGCTAAAGCGAAGGGTGCGCGAGTAATTTAAAGGTTGAGCTTTCTGTACGAAGGCCAAGATGGACCGAATATAGCTTTACATGCTAGTTTTAAGGTCTTTTAAGAGATGCCAGTACCTTTTCTTCCTGATCAGAAGCCACCCAAGCCACCCAAATAGATGTACATTCCCTTGAGTTTTTCCGAGTACAACAACATGATTCTGCTTTCAAATAGTTTTTTTAATAACCTTAAGGTTACTATTGTTAGCGGCTACTAATTTTAGCGATTTTAGCGAGAAGGCCGAAAATCGCCAAATTCAGTACTCGCTAAAATTTGTTTCAGTAAAATTTAAAAAAAAAATCAATTTTAATTGAATTTGATCTTTTACTGAACATTTATTTCCATCTTATCTATATGTTCATTAAAAACTGGTTTACAGGATATCGCTAATTTTTTAAAAATTTTCGGAAAATCGTTAAATTAAATAGTCGCTAAATTTTGCTCAGAAAAACATCGCCAAATTCAGTAGCCGCTAACAATAGTAAACTTAAGGCATTATTCATGGACATTAAAATGATGACGACGTGAATTTATGAGAAATGGTATAAATGAAATCTTTTTTATTTTTAGTTATAAAGGCACTATAATTATTGTTTATAAAAAGAAGAAACAAATTTTTCACTGCTAAAGATCTGTTGTCGCGGTTTATGCAGATGTTCCTATGCCAGTTGAATTGATTGACCTTCCGAATGAGATAAGTGGAAATGAGCTGACGTTGAAGTGGAATGAGCCTGGTGACAATGGAACACCGATTATTCATTACACAGTTTACCAAAAAATACTGAATGAAGACGGCTCGGCACCGGCTGATTGGATTCCCCTGAAGCAGGTCAAGCAACAACTGGAATATGAGGTCAGTGGAATGGAAACAGGGAAAACTTACGAATTCCGAGTGACTGCTACAAACAAATGTGGCGAGGGCCCAAAAGTACCAGAGGCTATCAAAAGAGTAACAGTGTCAATAGGTAAGTTAAGCGGTCGATGTAAACGTACATATAAAAAAAGAACACGATGGTCGGTTGCTAGGGCTTTTGCTCACGGAGATGGAGATGTCTCTCTCTTAAGCTTGCTGCCAGGGAAAAAGGGTCAATGTTGAGAAATTTGTGAATGAGGTGATGTCACAGCTATTTTAAAATTTGCATACTAATTTCAACGACTCACACTTTCGCGAATGATTTTGTTTTTCAGATCCATCTCCAGACAATCTGATAAGCCTTTTGGAATTTTTATGGAAGTTGTTTTATGATTGGTGGAATGGGAGCACAGGTAGTTAAAATAAAGTTGTTCTTTTTATACAGGTCTAACAGAATTACCCGCCCCAAAAAGCGTCGATACAAATTTGTCTGACCCGAAAACGAAATACTGTATTTACTCCCACCTCGAAAAAAATGAACTTAATTTGAACTTGAACATATTTTGGTTGCATTTGTTCTTTGCTTCCTCCGCTCAAACTACTTGTAAAAAAGTCTGATAAACTTGGTCGGCTGATCATTGCATGCTTTTTCGTAACATACGCTCTGTCTTCATGTACTCATTGTACTTTAATAAACGTCGTGACCGTTGTCGTTCTTTTTGTATATCACAAAGACAACTTATTGTTTTATTCCCTTACTCCTAAACAGGTTGAGCTGACTTACAGACTTTACCGGCAGACTGTACAGTACCGATCACAAGTATTAGTGGATAGGGATACTTTGAAACTACGTCTTTACCGGCCGATTTTACATTCTGCAACTTCACCGTGGAAACTGAAACCACAGCAACTATTTGAGAATTAGACTGCAAGCTCGAGTTTTCTATCAGCTGATAAAACCGACAGCCAACCGTCTTATTGTTTTTTTGCGTAACCCAGAAATCGATATATTCAACAAAAAGTTCGGTAAAAGTGGTTTAGTCACAATTTTTGTTTGTGATTTCAGCATGTTTTGTTAAACTCAACGTCTTTATTCACGGCTTCTTGTGTACAAACAATCTTTGTTTCACAGCTTCGATTCTGTGCATGGACTTACAACTTTGAGCACAGCGAACACGATGCGAGTCACGTGACGCTCGCTGTAGGGTACCCACGGGGGTACAATTACAAGTCAAGTTTTTCGGGTTTCCTACAAAGTCTACCCCTGCGGGTGTAGCGGGCTGTAACATTCTCCCCACCTTGTCCTCTATCGGAGAGGACAACACTGCGATTTGGCTTACTAACAGGAACAGTACTAGTTTCACTATGAACAATGTTTGTTTCATTCTTCTCCCCACCATGCAAACGAACTTCTTCAGGAATCACTTGTGGGGCTGTTGATTCTACTTCTAACTTGTGTAGACGCTGTACCGGTCTGCGTAGAACACTCTTCTCAGTTCGTACTGTTGCCGTTCGCACAAGTTTATCCCGTCCAGGGTGAACTTCTTGAACTATAGCCAACGGCCATTTTCCACGAGACACATTATCATCTGAGATCAGCACAATATCTCCTACTTTTATGGGGGCTTCTTCTTTATGCCACTTGTTTCTCACGGTCAACTGATGCAGGTACTCTTGCTTCCAGCGCTTCCAATAGTGGTTGAATAATCTCTGCACGTAAAGATACCTCTCCATAATTTTCTTACTGGACATCTCAAGGCTGTTTTCATTAACATCAGGTAGTTGGTTAAGTGATCTGCCAATGGCGAGATGGGCAGGTGTAATTGGCGATGGATCTCTGTGATCATCACTCACTGCAGTCAGAGGTCTTGAGTTGATGACACCTTCTATTTTAATAAGCAGTGTGTTCAGTTCAGTGAAGGTAAGAAGTGCTCTTCCTAGGACCTTACGAAGTGGTTCTTTGACTGCTCTACAAAATCGTTCCCACCAACCACCTCTCCATGGCGAGCGCTCAGTGATAAATTTCCACTTGATCCCCTTTGATGATAACTCAGACTTGATACGATCTAGATCCATTGCATCCCACATAGATTGGGTTTGTGTCTTGTGGTTGGCATACAACTTCTTGATTTCATTATTTGCTGCTACAAATGTTTTTGCGTTGTCTGACCACACCGTATCGCACAGACCTCTGCGATTTGTCATGCGACTAAAGGCTTGTAGGAACTCATCTGTTGTCAGGCTGTTTGTTAGCTCTAGGTGAACCATGCGAGACGATGCACAGGCAAATACACAAATGTATGCTTTCTTCACACTTGATCCCTCTTTCACGTAAAGGGGCCCAGCGAAGTCAGTACCAATGTGTGTAAACGGTAGTGAGGGTGTAACTCTCTCCTCAGGAAGCAGTCCCATCTTCTGATCACAAGGGCCAACACGCTGCTTTTGACAAGTTACACATTTTCTGATTATTCGCTTGACTTCACGTCTTCCTTGGGTTAGCCAAATTCTCTGTCTCAGGGTTGACAATATGGTTTCTGGACCAGCATGGAACATCTGTTTGTGGACATCTACTATCATCTTTGCGACTTCAGAATGTCCATGTGGCAGGATTACTTGATGCTTTGTTTCTTCAGGAATGTCAGCGAAATGCAATCGTCCACCTACTCTTACTACTTGATCAGCTCTGTCATAGTAAGGGTCTAGCTTTAACAGGCGGCTGCTTTTGGGCAGTGCTTCTCCAGCTTTCAGCTGCTCGTAGTCTTCTTTATATACATCTTGTTGTATCCACATACAGCACTTCAACTCTGCCTGTTGCATTTCTTCAGCTGACAGCTCAGTCACGGGAGACTTGCATTTTGCTTTGAACACCTTTACAGCTCTTAACACGTAAGCAGTTACTCGGATCAGCTTCATCCATGTTCCGTAGCGAGACATATCGATTAATGGCTTCACGGTGACTGATGTGAAAGCATGGGTTACTCTTCTTTCCTCCTCACAGGCGTTTGGTGGACTATCTTCACTTTGATGTTGGATGGGTTGATACTCAAGAGGTAAGGACAGCCATTGTGGTCCATTCCACCAAAGTCCACTTGACATCAGCTTGTCACAATTCGATCCACGTGTCAACAGATCTGCAGGATTGTCCTCGCTAGCACAGTAGTGCCAACACTCGGGATCCCATGTCGACTGGATTTCTGATACTCGATTTGCTACAAATGGCTTCCATTGTGAGCTTCGTCCTCTAATCCAGTGAAGCGTCACCATACTATCTGTCCAGCATACAACACGGTTTATCTTGATTTGCAAAGTATCTACAACAAACTTCAATAATCTAGCATTGACCACTGCTGCTAGTAGTTCTAATCTTGGAAGTGACACTTCCTTGATAGGTGCAACTCTGGATTTCGACATCACTAGCTGAGAGGATGCTTGCCCCAGCTTGTCAATAACTCGAATGTACACTGCTGCTCCATAGGCCTTTGGGGAGGCATCTCCAAAACCATGTAGCTCGACGGTAGACTCCGAAGTGACACTTGTTCCAAACCATCTAGGTATGGCCACCTTCTTTAGCTGCAACAACTCTGACTTCCATGATGACCACTCCCTTTTAATGTCACTGTCCAATGGGTCATCCCACTCTAATCCTCTCCGCCAGAGCTCTTGGAAAAGGATCTTTGCTTTCACAGTGGCAGGCGAAATCAGTCCCATTGGGTCAAACACTTTGGATGCTAAACTTAAAAGACTTCTCTTTGTCATTGGATCATGGGATGAAACCATTTCGTTTGGTGCAATGAATCTGAAGCAATCAGATGTCAAGTCCCATGAAACACCAAGTGCTTTGAGTGGTTCACATGAATTAAACTTCACTAGTGGCGATGATGCTCTTTTCTTTGGGTCTATGCTATCCATTACGAGCTCTGAGTTGCTAGCCCATTTCGTCAAGTTAAATGCTGCTGTCATCATGATTTCTGACATCTCTTGTTGAAGCTTCATTGCAGAGTTGTCTGTGTCGGCTCCCGTTAAGCAATCATCTACATACATGTTATGTAGAATTTCCCTCACAGCATTAGGGAATGTCTCTGCATACTTATTGGCATGAGCATGCACTGTTGCGATGGCAAGAAATGGACTAGAGTTCACTCCAATGTCAATCTTCGCATTCTGTAAACTTTAGGTACTTCATCTGTCCTTAGATCCCTCCACAAGTACCGGTGAACGTCTTGATCCTTTGGTGCAAGTTTAATCTGAAGATACATCTTCTCTACATCTGCTATCATGCCAACTCTGTGCGTACGAAAACGAATCAGGACAGATGCAAGGTTTGGTTGTAGTGCAGGACCAGGAAAGACACACTCATTGAGAGATGCACTGTCTTGCTCTCGGGCAGAAGCATCAAATACGATTCTACACTTTGTGGTCTTTCTGTCAGCACGGAAAACAGCATGGTGTGGTAAGTATCGGACAGTTCCATCTTCACTGCTCAAGTCAGTTACTTCCTCTGCAAAGCCTTTCTCTACATACTGGTTGATTGCAGTGGTGTATGCTTCAGCTTTCTCAGGGTCTCGTTTTAGCTTCCTTTCGATACTTTCAAGTCGTTTTACAGCGTGCGCATAATTCTTCTCAAGTTTTGGATGGTCTTTCTTCCATGGCAATCGAACTTCGTAGTTTCTTCCATCAAAGTTCAGTCCATCATTGAAGTCAGTGACTGCATACTCTTCTTCTTGTGACATAGTTGGATTCACAGTTTCAGTTATGCCAATTGCTTCTAGTTCCCAAAACCTTTTCAGACTTGTGGTGATCTCTTTATTCTCTACTATTGTTAGCATGGATGAGGTGTGCTCTGAAGAACTGTCTACAGGTCCTGTAAGTATCCATCCAAGGTGAGATTCTACAGCTACCAATGATTCAGGGGTTTCTCCTCTCTTACAAATTCCAGTTACGAAAGAGTAGTAGTGATCTGCACCGATAAGAACATCTACTTGAACTGAATTGCGTGGGTAGGAGTCTGCAAAAGTCAAACCTTGCAGGTGAGGATTGTTCTTAAGATTCAACTTGACAGGTCCCAAGGGATTACAAATCTTGGGTATAGTAAGAGCTTCCATTTCCACAGTTCCTGTTGGATGTCCCTGAATTGGCGAAAGAGTAAATCGCACTCTTTGAAATCTCTTGGTTTCACTTGTGTCTCCTCCCAGGGTTGCAACACTTAATAATTCTGAGGGGCCTTGCAGACCAATGGATTCTGCAATGTTCTTTCGGATGTACGACCGTTGACTGCCAGAGTCAAGTAGAACACGAACTGTAACTTCTTGGCCATTCACTGATAGCTTAGCTAACGCTGTCTGAAGAAGTGTCTCCTTCATAGATGAAGAGGGTTTTGAAGCAGCCAATCCAGTCAATGTAGTATTGTTAGGATTCTCAGTTCTTGCGACGAAAGGCTGACTGTGCAGTAACTTGTGATGACGTTGACCGCAATTTACAACAGAACACTTGGGGTGACGACAGATTTTAGAGAAATGCTTGCTGTTGGTAGGCTTTAGACAATTGAAACACAACTTGTTTTCTTGAACTAATTTCCATCTTTCATGTACTGGTTTGCCATTAAACACTGGGCAGTTAAGTGACCCATGATTTGCTTTGCAAAATCTACAACTTGGAATTGTTGGTGGTTTTGCCTCACTGAACAAAGCAGATGCAGTTGACACTTGTTCTCGGTCACTCGCTGGAATGAACGGTGGCTTTCTTGCTTTGTCTCTTTCCTTATTTGGACTACGACCTTTTGGGCTAAGATTTGGTTCTAGGTTCCTCTCTCCTGTCTCTTTGGATACAACTTGTCGATTGAGGAACTTAAAGAACAATTCAAGACCAATCTCATCTTCAGGGGTGTCTGCAAGCTCCAATTCCCACTTTTCTAGTAACTCTGATGGCAACTTGGTCTCAAACATTGGCAACAAAATACAACCATGACTCACTGGGTTTTCTCCCAGAGCTTCTAAAGCCCTAGTTCGGTTCTTTAAAGTGTCATAAAGATCTCGAAGGGATGCTGCAGTTACAACAGATTTTGCATCCATCTTGATGACTGATTTGACAAGAGATGAGATTACCACACGTTTTCTTCCATACCTATGCTTGAGACATTCTACTGCCGGTTGATAGTTCGCCCCAGTAACTTCAAACCCTTCAATTGATTGCAAAGCAATGCCAGTCAGCACTGAACGCAGGTAAGTGAATTTCTGGACATTGGGCAAATCATCATTGTCATGCACTGCAGCTTCAAACTGATCCCAGAAGTTTTGAAATTTCAACACATCACCATTAAACTTGGGCAATTCAATTCTAGGCAGTTTAAGATTAGATGATTGGTGACTGTCCTTTTGTACACTCCCTTTTGAGGACTGTTCATTTGAATTGGACTCCTTATTTAAGTATTCATGGGCAGCATCAACAGCTCGATCTATCATATCCAAGAATTCCCTCCAACAGCTTAGCTCATCATCAATTTCCTCGTCTGAGAGTAGTGAAATTATACGATCTCTCAACTGAAGATATGCCATGCGAAACTCTGTCAATCTCTCGATTCTAATCTGTATCTTGACCTTATTGCCTTCACTTTCGCTCAGCTCTGAAATATCACGAATTAAGGCCTCAATATCCCCCTGCAATACTTTCGCTTTACGTCGAATCGAAGTAATTTCCTTCGACTGTTCCTTGCTAACGGATGGAGGAAGTTCTTTGCTAAGTTTAGCGAAATTCAAATCTTCGTGTGATTCTGACAGCTCTGATTTCACAGCAGTCTTTGACTCATAATATGCGTTTACTAACCTCTGAATCAAGACCTTTTTCATTCCAGCTGTCGATAATCCCTTTTCTTTGAGTAATCCACGTAGTTGCTCCACTGATTTTCGAGATAGCTCGTCTTCGATATCACTGTCACTTCCACTGGCGGCCATCTTGTCGCCCACGTGGTTTCGAGTGTTGACTGCACGAAGTCTCACAGAAGTCAGTCAATCCACAGCAAAATGTTCTTGCGATCTTCTAAATCCACAGCTCGAAGGACCATTATGTTTTGTTAAACTCAACGTCTTTATTCACGGCTTCTTGTGTACAAACAATCTTTGTTTCACAGCTTCGATTCTGTGCATGGACTTACAACTTTGAGCACAGCGAACACGATGCGAGTCACGTGACGCTCGCTGTAGGGTACCCACGGGGGTACAATTACAAGTCAAGTTTTTCGGGTTTCCTACAAAGTCTACCCCTGCGGGTGTAGCGGGCTGTAACACAGCAATTGCACTTGCGTTTACTCCCAACGTAGACTATTTAACAATTAGACGGCGAGCTCGAGGTTTCTATCGGCTGATAGTTGCAACTATCAAAGTCGATAGAAACCGAGAGCTAGCCGTCTAATTGCTTTAGCATAACCCACTCGCTAGAATGGATTTATTGAAGGTTTTGATTGATAAAATTAAGCGAAAACTAAGCGCGCGCTCCGAGAGCCAATCAGATTGCGCGATAACCAATAGTCAGTGTGGAGTGTGGTAATGCTAACAAAAATTAGACCGCGCTTTCGTAGCCAATCAGATTGCTAGTTTGCCCAATAGTCGGTCCCTGGGTGATGCTAATAACCGGCACGCATACATGCATGCACAGGCGATGACGCTTTACAATGATCCCAGAAATTGCATTTTTCTTATTCATTTTAATTTTTATTTGCCTTGACTACAAAAGGAACCTCCAATACATCACAAACCTACAGTATGATAAGATAAATACATTAAATCATTATGAACTTCGTCATTTAGCAACAGAAGGCCCAGGATTGATTTCCACACCTAGTCGATACTGAAGATTGTGTGACATTTCCGGTCTGAAATGTAATGAAGTCAACACCGCTTACTAGAATCACTTCCATGCATTCAAACAAAACATTTTAGATCAGCTAAATCAGCAATAGGGTAGAAGTTCTTTCTGAATTCTGGCTTCTCGTACAAATAGGAATACGGATACCGTCACTGTTTTGTTTTTAATGGCTTGAGATAAATACCCGAATAAATATTATCAAAAGCAGTAAAATGAAGATGGCGAGTCGCGAAGGGAAAAGAAAAGAAAATTAACTTAAACTTAAATATTATCGCCAACAATGCACGTCAAAGCAAACAAAGATTTCAGATAGCTCACCTTTGCAATCTAATCAAGATACTGCTGCCATCGGTCTCCCTTATGGAAAGGTTTCAAAAGTTATGACACTAACCGGCCTTCACTCGTCATCACGTATGCCGACTTCGAATACACATACAAGGGTAGAAAAGTTCTTTAAGCGAGCTCAAAATTATCCAGTACATCATTCTCCCCTGAATCCAAAACTCTGTTTAACTGAACGTTAGAAATCAAACGCGTTTTGCCGATGGATGCTCTTAAAGTTGATTCAGTACTCATGACAATCAAAGATGGCGTACCGAAACTGAGTAAACAGCAAAGTGCCTAGTTCCCAGTGCTACTCGGTTGGGGTAATCGTAACATTGCCCGTCCACGGGCGACAACATATAGGCGTCACCGCCTAAAAATCATTAGCATACCCACACTGACCGTCTATTGGTAATCGCGCAATCTGATTGGCTAGACAGGTGGCGATATTCTGAGTTTAATAGATCGGTCAGTGGGTTATGCTAAAACAATTAGACGGCTCGGTCTCGGTTTCTACCGGCTGATAAATGGCGAGGGGCTTCGCCCCTCGCCAACTATCAGCCGGTAGAATCTTCGAGCTCGCCGTCTAATCGTTAAATAGACCTTAGACCACCTAAAGATGTTGATTAAACGAGATGCCGATGGATTAAGAGCTAGAGATTCTGTTTAATTTATAGTTAGGAACAGGGGAGTGCCTTAGGCCCCTCTGACGAAATAATAAAATGCTGAAATCGAAGAATTCCTTAAAGCAACAACAAAAAAACTTCAAACTTCAACCCTGCAATCCTTGACCCAGATTCCGGCACGATAACATCTGAAGCAGCAACTGGCACTTGCAGCATCTTGTGGGCTGCTTATAAATAGAGAATTTTACCAAAGATTCTTGATAGCACAAACAAACAAAAAACAAAACAAACAAACAACGCTTTTCAGTTTCCGAAACATGTTTCGATGTTTCAAACATCATCATCAGTCATAATGAATATAATACTCATAACGTTTGTGAGGTGAACATCTCTTCTTTTTTGAAACACTAATTGGATATATATACCTATTATTTTTTATGTATTTTTGTTGTCAGCTCTAATAAGAAAGTGCTTAGTCCTCTCGTTATCACTTAAGTTTGTGTTAATTGCATCTATGTTTGAAATGTACGAATGTAGCTCACGTCTTATGGTAGTATACCCCTGGCAATACATCAAGAAATGATGTTCGTGTTTTATGCAATTTTCTTTGCATACTGAGCATTTTCCTTCCTCACCTGGGATTGATGCTCCTCTATTTTCATATTTTCCAGTTTGTATTCGTATTGTCAGGTAATTTTCAAAAGGATAACTCTTTTAAACTTCGTTTTGTGTGAATTTTTCACTTGAAGTTGCTGATGAACTCTACTCTGGGTCTTAAGCAAATTGTGAATATTGATTTTTGAGATTTTTCTTATTGCTTATCTTCAGTTCTTGATGTGTTGCCGTGCGATATTTAATTTTAATATAACTTGTCATGTATTGGTCAGCGGTTTTGTTACGCATGCTCAATAAAGAGCGCATTAGAGCGGACCTTATTCTTGTATGACCGCCATGTTGAAATGTATTGTTTTGTGGCGTGTTTGCATCTGGCCTAATCAGACCTATTAGAAGCCATCCGAAGGTTTCTCGATTTTCAACACTGGCGATGAGGATGGTATTGACTAACTAACAAAGAATGGTGGCAGATAACATCGAAATTCAAGGAGGAGCTCCGTTCGATTGTAAAGGAAATTCGTCTGCATTGGGAACACGTTGGAAGAAATGGCTTCAATCGTTTCAATACTTTCTTGTGGCCAAAGGAGTGGTGAACGATGCACAAAAGAAGGCTTTGCTACTTCACACCGCGCGAATAGAGGTTCAGGAATTGTACGAAACACTGAGTGACCCAGGCCCGAGTGTGGAATTTGAAGAAGATACGGCTACTGATTTCGAGAAAACGGTACGTACTCTGAACGCGTATTTTGTCACCAAGATTAATGAACCGTACGAGCGACATGTATTCAGAAGCATGGCTCAAAAGGACGGAGAAACAGTTGGTCAATTCATAGCTAGGCTTAGGAAGCAAGCACAGAATTGTAATTTAACGACCCCAGACATTGACATCAGAGATTAAGTTATTGACAAATGTCGATCGTCGGAATTGAGGAGAAAATTGTTGGCAAAGGAAAATCTTACACTTGAGAAAGTGCAAGAAGTAGCTCGATCAAAGGATTCTGCATCTTCAACAGAGGAATCACTGGGAGTGAATAACGGCGTTGTAACACCCCCTCCAAAGCCTCCCAAGCAGCCAAAAGGGAACAAAAGGCAGGGAAGATGCTACCAATGTGCTCAAGAGAGACATGTATGCCGCATGTGTATGCAAGACCAACCCTGGCAGCCATTCAGCATCTGGAAACAAGTCAAGTGGTAGAAAGAGTAAATTTGGAGAGACAAAATTTGTTGAAGAAGTGGTTGAAGAGGACACAGATGATGATGAGGTTCCGGACATTTTTACAGCGAAGGATTCTGGTAAGGATGGACGTACCCCGATTCATGTGTCAGTTAGTTAGATCAGAAGGGTTGCAAAATGCAACTGGATACTGGGCCTCTGTGTCTATCTTGCCTAAGACCCTGTATGATCAGCAGCTTAATCAGTAGCCCTTGCGTAGCACCAAGGTTAAGTTAAAGGCTTACAATGGTGTCCGAATTCCTGTTTGTGGTGAAGTTCATTTGCCTGTGGTCTATGAACAGCAGGAACTGGTGCTACCTTTGATTGTTGTTGATGGCGATGGCCCCCCATTGCTAGGCAGAAATTGGTTGGAGCAACTCAAGTTGAACTGGAGCAGTATCTTTCATGTGAGCAAAGCTGACACTCTGTCTGATGTGTTGAATCGGCACAAAAATGTCTTTGACAAGGGACTGGGAACCATCAACCATCAAAGGTTCAAGGTAGATATAAAGTTGCAAGATGGTGCTAAGCCGGTATTTTGCAAAGCCAGACCAGTTCCCTATGCACTTCGCCAAAAAAAGTGGAAGAAGAATTGGATCGTTTGGAAAGTCTAGGAGTTGTTAAGAAGTTGGAACGTAGTGACTGGGCTCAGTCTCCAATTGTCTGTGCCCAAGAAAGATGAAAGTATTCGCATCTGTGGTGACTTCAAGGTGTCAGTTAACCAGGACCTCTAGACAACCCTTACCCATTGCCAGACACAGAAGATATATTTGCTACATTAGGAAGTGAAACTGTGTTTAGCAAGATTGATTTGTCAAATGCGTATCAACAGACGGAATTGAATCCAGAGAGCCAACACTACCTCACTGTGAACACTCACAAAGGATTGTATGCCTATCAGCGTCTGACCTACGTTATTGCCTCTGCACCTGCTCTGTTTCAGTCAACTTTGGATCAGATATTGCAAGGAATGGATAATGTGCGTTGTCGAATTGATGAAAATTCTGATCAGAACAGAACCCAGTGAACACTTGCAAGTACTAGACGAGGTGTTGACAAGGCTAGAAAAGCATGGTATTTTAGCTAAGTGGTCCAAGTGTGAGTTCATGGTACCGAGTGTAGAGTTTCTAGGCTATCGTTTAGATGGGGAAGGCCGACACCCTACTGATGAGAAGATTGCAGCGATCTGTGAAGTCCGAAGAATCTGGCGGAACTGCGCTCCTACTTAGGGTTGCTGAATAACTATGGCCATTTCATTGCCAATCTTTCCACCTTGCTTCAGTCATTACATGAACTGCTCCGAAAGGGAGTGAAATGGGAGTGAACAAAAAAATGGGAAGAAGCTTTCCAGCGTAGTAAATCTGAGCTTATGGCTGGTAGAGTATTGGTTCCTTATGATGAGAAGAGAAAGCTGATTCTAGTATGTGATGCGTCTCCGTATGGTGTAGGCGCTGTGATTTTACACGTAATGGATGATGGACAAGAGCGTCCCATCGCTTTTGCCTCGAGAACACTAACAAAGAGTGAAAGGAACTATTCCCAGATAGAGAAGGAGACCTTAGCAATTGTATTCGGAGTCCGGAAATTCCACAAGTACCTGTATGGTCGTACGTTTCACCTGTATACAGACCACAAGCCCTTAGTGACCACCTTGGGTCAAAAAACAGCAGTACCAACCTTAGCAGCTGCTAGAATGCAACGCTGGGCAGTAATTCTGCAGGCCTACAGCTACCAAGTGGAATATCGACCGTCTACAGAACATGGCAATGCTGATGCCTTATCACGTCTCCAGTGTAACAATCCACCATTGAAAGAAGAGGCTGAACTCAATTTCTTCTCAGGCCTTAAAGAATTGCCAGTGGATGCTAAGGACATCAGCCGCGAAACCAAAAGAGATCCTGTTCTAGCGAGGGTTCTAAATTACACGCTAACAGGATGGCCAAATTATGTATCCAGTGAGGAACGGAAACCATACTTCAACGAAGACACAAGCTTACAGCTGACGAAGGATGTGCCTTATGGGGAATGCAAGTTATCATTCTTCCGTCGCTAAGGAACAGACTATTGCACGAATTACACGAAGAACATCCTGGTATTGTCGCAATGAAATCTATTGGTCGAAGTTACATTTAGTGGCCGAATTTGTATGCAGAAATTGAGTTAATGGTGAAAAGTTGTGAAGTGTGTCAAGCAGTGCGGAAAGCACCGCCCAGTGCAACACTGTACCCATGGAGGTGGCCTACTCGGGTGTGGCAAAGAGTACATATCGACTTTGCAGAGAAGGACGGCAAGTGCTTCCTTGGGTTGATTGACAGTCATTCCAAGTGGATAGAGGTGGCACACATGAGATCCACAACTGCTTAAAGCACTATTGACCAAATGAGACTTTGGTTTGCGGCATATGGATTGCCAGAGGAAGTTGTTTCAGACAACGGGCCCCAATTCATTTCCCAGGATTTCACCAATTTCCTTAAACAGAATGGAGTTAAACAAACACTGGTACCCCCGTACCATCCATCTTCTAATGGGGCAACAGAGCGCACAGCGCCAATCCTGAAAAAAGCGTTACGGAAACATGCTGAAAGTGGGAAAATAGGCGGTAAGAAGCGTTCGCTAAAACATCAACTGGCCAATTGTTTGTTCCAGTATAGAAACACTCCTCATTCAGTGACCGGAGTGACACCATCAGAACTGTTCTTGAAACGCAAACCTCGCACCAAGTTCAGTGTGTTCCTGCCAAACATGGAAGATCACATCCAGGACCAGCAAGGGAGACAGCAGCGGCAACATGACAAGAGTCGTGTCAAGATGCGAGAACTGTCACCACGTGACTCTGTGAATGTACGAAATACACGGGGAGGAGTGGAGAAGTGGGTCCCAGGTACAGTGATAAGAAGGTAAGAGTTGGTCGCCAACTGCTCTATGTCCACTTTGATCACCCTCTGCAGATGCAGCGTATGAATTCGGAAGAGGCCTTTGATGAAGTGGATCCTGAGGAGTTGCCGGCTTCAATGGCAGTTCCAGTATCAGTAGCGAGTACTCCATCACCATCACCGAGTACCAGTGTTCCAGCGACAGCTCTGGAACAACCCGCTGAGATTCCATACCCTGTTGCAGATCCAGTTCCTGAGTCCCCGACTCAAAAGGCTCCAGCAGCTTCAGGGCCAGTTTCAAGGAACTCGCCCGTGATAGCCGAGGCGAGGCTTAACTTGTGACTTTAAGAACATTATAAGGCTAGGGACTCAATCTGCTTTTAGCAGAGACATTTGTGTTGTTCATATTAGAAAGTTTCAAGTTTGTTTATTTGCATGTATCCTTGTGCTGCTAGGTTTTGAGACAAACATATTAGAAGGGGAGAAAGTGTCATGTATTGGTCAGCGGTTTTATTACGCGTGCTTAATAAAGGGCGGACCCAGTTCTTGTATGGCCGCCATGTTGAAATGTAGTTGTGTGTGGCGTGTGTTTGCATCGGGCCTAATCAGACCTATTAGAAGCCATCCGAAGGTTTCTCGATATTTGACAGTAACCACTCCTATTTATGTGGAAAAATTCGTTGAAAAGTTCTCCCAAACATTCATTAGTGCTGGTTAAAGCTAATAAACACGAAACAGTTATATTTTCTGTTCTTCTAAAAAAAATAATAGAACTCAGAGTCTATTTGTCGTGTTCTGCTGGAAATCGACCAATCTGATCGTGTCGCAACAAAACATGGAATAAAGTTGCGCGAAAAAATTGCCAAGAGTAACAAAGGCGCATGCGTCAGCCACAGCAAATCTGTTCCGCGAGATCTTTGCGTTTAACAAATGAATGAACCAAGGCGTCATGTAAGACCTGGTAAGTTGCATCTGAGCCGTCTCTCTGCTTCCAGTGTAGCAGCATTTGATATGCCTTTTCTGAGTATTCCTCATTTTCCTTGTGAAATCCTTTTAGCTCGGCTTCCTCGATGTTCAGACGACGTCCGAGAGCTTTCCAGTGTCCCTCGATCTTCCGTGAAAGTTTCTCCAGATCATCTTTATTGACTATTTCTTCTCTGACTAAAATCACAAAGGGAAAATAAGCAAATCGTGTTAGATCGAAATTTGGAAGTTTTAGAGGGACGTAACTAATAAACAACGAAACGGACAGGAGTATGGACCGGAAATGAGCCGGAATGAGAACGGATCGGACCGGAATGATTCAGAATAGAACTAATATAAATGAGACTCGCATATGTCAGCGAATGTTTTTTAACACTTGTAAGCTACTAAATAAAGCCTAAGGATTTAATTTCATTTCTGGTCTCATTCCGTCTCATTCGTTTTTATTCCGGTCTCATTCCGGTCCTCTATTCCGGTCCATTATTGTCCTTTCCGTCCCAATCTGGTCTGACTTCGTCTTATTTCGGTCCTTTCCGTTGTCATTCCGGACTCGTTTGGGTTCATTCCGGTCCATTCTGGCTCATTTCGCTCCATTTCGTTCCGCTTCGGTGTTTAGTAACGCCCGTTCTAGAACAGTTCTAGAGGGGTAAGATTGAACGTCTCGAGAGTCTTAGATCAATTCATTAAATTCAATTCGAGTGGGTTTCGGTATTTTCTTGAAGTTAAAGGGGCTCGGTCTCGGAAGAGTCTTTGCTGTAATTCATAAGAAACTGAACATGCGAGCTAATGTGAGCTGTCGTGCTGCGGCACGCACAAGAGCAATGATAAGAATAACAGCATTCGCATAACGTATTATGTTGCTTTGGTTGTGCTGAGCCAAGCTCAACAGATTTGATCGTTAATAATAAGACCAATACTGGATAATTTTATTTTGAAACGAAGTCGGTGACCCCAACTTTTTTTTGCATTTCTGACACAAGTAACTCATTATCTGACCGCAGAAAAAAAAATAAAGAAATCTATCGAGTAGAAAATTTTGGCGCGAACGTTCTTAAGACTCATCGTATACTCATCAAAACGTGTTTTAAAAATTCGGTATTTTACGTTCCGTTTTTCTTTAACTTGGTACGTAACAGATTTAAATTAATGTTTGCAATACGCTTCCGTCTGAACCCAAAGTTTCATCGTTGATAACCATATGATAAAACCACAACCCAACTAACAACATGGCACTTGCTAAAAGTAAGAACTTACCAGTCTGGCTTTGTGTAGTAGTAGTCTATGAAATAAAACAAATGAAATAATAATCTATTATCTAATAGAACCCTGAATGATACAACATATAAAGGAGAGGCTGCACGGGAAGCCATAAAGCAGGAAACGGAGATAAACTTCATTGCAATAACATTGTCATATTAAAGAGAAAAAAATAAAAAAAAAGCCAAATAGGAAATAATTAGCTTATTCGTCATAGCTGGCAGCATTCACAGGAGACCCACAAGTTCATCTCTACACATATTTATTGTGCTGTAAGTTAAATTGATTCACATAACATATAATTTGAGGCGTTTCGAGGCTGCTGCTTTGGGCAAATTTCAAACTTATCGCAGTAATGCCTTATTAATTCCTATTTGCTTTTTGACATATTTTTGCTTTTTTCTATGACAACGTTGCTACAATTAGGTGCATTTAAAAAATGGAGAAATATCTTACCAAAGCAGGTGGGGCGAGTGACAATTCACACAGTCGTATTGTTCGTTTTCCCCTGATATATTTGATAAAATTAATTTCAGGAACGGTACACCGATGATCACGTCTAACAGCCACACAAGCTTTAAAGTTTTCCACACCAATAAACCTGAGAACAAACAGAATGTTTAGGTTAGAAACTATAAGTTGCTCTTTTCGTTTACGATTGAACTCTGCTGTTGTTTGTTTGTTTGTTTGTTCAATCTTCAGCGCTCAATCCGGAATGCCTTCGCTCTTTTTATTCGGAAATCATTGGATCCCTTTACTGATTCAGCTCCATTCAGCTTATGATTAGGGTTATCCTTATTATTAAAAATGGACGGCGGTATCTGAGGTTTTTGTCCAGTAGTTCCTCACAATTTTCTCTTTCCTTACTTCTAAGGAACACTATCGCATTTTCAAGTTCTCGAGTTTTGAAAAACACGCCCTGTTCTCAATTGAGTTGCCTGTCTTGGTCAAAAGAACTTTTCAAAGTAACCCTGTACGAACCACAACCAACATTCATGCTTTCACCAAAAAAATATACACCAATCAATCTTAAAAATAAGACGTTTGAAGTTAGAATCCACGTCTCTATCAATCGAGCCAACTGCCAAACTGTCTTCGAAGGCCAATAAAACTCACTAGTTCTTTTGCCTTTGACACACGTCAGTCAAATGAAACAGCCTCCCGTGCGCTTGACTCGAAAGTGATATATAATAAATATCCAACCTCGTTTTCTCGCCAGTACTGGAAGAACATGGATGGATACTCATTTTTTCCCGTCGATTTGTGGCCGTACAGTTCGGAACTCGAACTTGATTTAAAATAGGAGATAGCAATAACTTTGCAGAAATGATAAAAAAAACGCTTACTTAATTATTATTAAGATAAAATGGAAAATGTGACCTGCTTCGGTTACTTTGGTAAAATAAAAGTAATAGGTAGGAGTTTTAGTGCTTCGTTTGTGCTTAAAGTTTTTCGGGATAATCTTACCTAAGTTTCAAGTCCTTCTTCGCCTTAAGACCTTTCAGTGTGGAGACGCGTACATCGTCACTTTCACATAGTTGTTTGATGGAGTTTCCAGCTCCATGGAGGAGAACTCTGTGTTCAGAATGCATATCTCTTTTAACTCGTGACTCCATATGAATGGGATAACAACACAATTTTAACAAGAAATGATCACTTCCTGGTGCATCTGTACTGCACAAACATGCAAAGAAACCTGCTTCTCGTAAGATCTTGGTATTTGGTTTATACCAACTGAGAGGGAGCTTTCTCACACCACTTTTCCGCCTAGCCCTTTTTAGCGCTACAGCCCTTTTTAACGCTAAAGACCACCTGCAAAGAAATGGTTTAATCGCATTGAGTATCTGCTTTGTTCAGTTTATACAGATAGATTGTCTATGACTCGTTTCAATGTCTTTTGAAGCCGAATGTACTCGCACAAACTTCAAAAAGGTTAGAGTGCAATAACAATTATTGGATACTTGTTTGGGATGGGATAGCTTCATGACATGGGATAGCTTCATGGCATGGCCCATGTGCAAGCTACAATGTATAACGTTATCCCATACAATTTAACTTTTTAAGAAAGAATCGAAATCGTGCAGGTGACTCTTGCAGGAAATTTGTTTTTGAAAATTTTGTTGTCATTCGCGAAAACCTGGCAATAGTGGTGTTATTGCTCATTGGAATTCATTTTTTGGTTGCAACTTCAACGTTTAAGAAGTATCTTACTTTGTTATTGATCATATGTATTCAGTTGCAGTTATCACAGAAAACTCGATTCAATAAATTAGCTTTTCACTTATGTGCGCATGTAAAAGCTATCATGTGTTCAGCCAGAAAGAATGATGAACAAATTTCACAGAAAAGGTCATGGGATCTACACAGAAAACGTCAACCTTAGTGTTGAACTATTAAAACGATCAAATATTAAAAATATTAAAACAAATCATATGCTTGTTTAAAAAGGTGTGACTTCAACTTTAATTTAAAAACAGTAACATTAATTTGTTTTTTTTTTTATACCATAAGTGGCACACTTTTCTAGCACTAAACACAGCATGCATGCTGAACTTACATACAGAAATGTGTTACTTGAAATCTGACCACTCCATTTGTTACATCAACGGGGCTAGGCAGTTGGTGAGTGATCTCTTTCCAATCTGATGTTTCCTCGTCTGAATTTACTAAAACCCTAACATTACTGGAAGAGAATTCTGTAAATTCCCTCTCGTCTGCTTGCAGCAAGATAGGAATAGTAATTGTCGCCGGCTCCAAAAGTTCATCATTGTTGGAACATGCGATGTGAAGGACTGGCCCAAAAATTATCTCACTTTCCTCAAACCACTGGTTTGGAATTTCTTGCACCTTTAAAATGTAACCAGAACATAAATATCGAAGGCGTTTTATTGTTAGAATACATTTTGCGTCTGAGACCAAAACAAAACAACAATAACAACAACAAAAACGAAAACAAAACCGGTGCATGTAAGAATAATAAATATTAAAAATAAATGCGATTTTAATGGGAGGGAGCTCATTTTATCATCACTTTATGACTTTGAACTAATTTCAATACAGTTTTCTGACGATATATAAATTAATAAAATAGCAGATCGAAATTCGTTCTATATAAGACGCTTATATCAACAGGTAACCATCTAACATTATTGGGAAAGATACACACTCTCTACTGAACTCATAAAGCTTTTAAAGTTTTAAATCCTTGTGTATAGTCATTAATCGTATCTATAACGAAATCCTCGATTTTGATTGGTTCTGCGCGCGCCTATTTGTCGCGTAATCGGCGCGCGATCACGTGAGTGTCCAATTACAGGTATCCAATTTGAGCAACTTCAAATTGGATACCTACGCCATCCGCGCGTCAATCACGCGCATTTGAATAGGTTTTTTTCTTGCTGTTTTCTAACTTTTTGTGCAACCAGTTGAATTTACCTTTGACTTTTTCTTACAGAAAAGGTTCCTAAAGACTTCCTTACCTCGAATTTTGTTACTGACACGATTAATTAGTAATTGAACTTCGTGTCGTACAATTCAGAGAGTAATTGTGCTCGTAATTTCAAATCGTCCTCGCGCTGCGCGCTCGGCCGATTTTGAATTACTCGCCCGATTACTCCCTGAATTGTACTCCACTCAGTCCAATTACTATTGCTTGTTATAATGTCACTTACTTACACGCGCATAACACGTGACAAACGCCAATTTTCTAATTACTGTATTACTGATTAATTGACACAGAAACAACTGTGATAAGACAACATCTGAAGGCCATCGGGTAAATACTACTTATTTTTTTCTTTGTTCGTGAGCGGGCGGTATTCTACAAATCCTGCGATCTGATTGGTTCCGGGAGCGGGCGGTATTCTCCAATCCGGCCCTCAACAGCGGGCGCTATCCGTTGCGAGATGAATCGTCGAGTGTACTTTCCGCGCGAAATCATTTTGCAGCGTTGTACGAACGAACACATGAAAGATTTGCTCAGCAAAATCGAAATAGCCGCTCACCAACTGTTGTAAATGCGAAAAGACAGAATAGAAGTGGAATTAAAAGCCTCGAAGTTCTTCTAAAGGCGAGTGTTGATTTTGTTTATCGACAAATTAAGTTCTAGTTGATAGTTTGTTGAGTTTGTGGTTGTTTGTGCATTTTGCAATCATTTGCACGCCATTTTACACTGGGCGAAAAAACAGATTTGACATAGTACAAATGTAGTCTAAATGTGGTTCAAATATGATATTTGTCACATTTGTCCATATTTGACCAGGAGACAAATATGACATTTGTCCTAAGACAAATAGGATAATGATGCATTCGCTCTTGGAGATAAATATGGACAAATGTGGTGCAAATATGAGTCAAATATTACATTTTGTCCTGCTCAAATGCAGACAAATGTAGCCAAAGATAACATTTGTAAGGACAAATGTAGAGCAAATATCATCTTTGTCTGGGATATCTAAAACCCACGTTTACTTCTGCTACTGTGCCTGAAATGGCTTAAGCAACATAATTCTGCTGCAACAATACCCGAATTTAGCTTGCTCTAGATAAAGTATTCTTGAAATGTCAATTTTATATATTTCAAGTTTTTTCTTTAAAATTAGATTCAAACTAATCTTGATTGACCCAGCCCTGAATCTCTTGACAGTTCTGAAGAAATTATCACACAAAGATGTACAGTTGATAACTGTTTTATTTTGCAATTCTCCATTTTCTGTACAAATAAAACAATTTTGTTACTTTATATATTACCGTAAGTTCATACACCTTTATAAATTATATGCAAACTAAATTTCAAATAGGAAACAAGTTCTCAAGTTTAAAATGACTCACAGCACAATTTAGAAAACTGCTCCTAAATAACACTTGATACAAACTGTACTTAGTCTTTTTTGTTTTTGTTTTTTGTTTTAAAAAAAGAGAGAGAAGAGAAGAGGCATTCTGACCTAACCTTAGTTCAAAGTTCAGAAATATCAATGTTAAACCTTACGAATTTGAATTCTATATACCACACACAGCCATTCTTCAACAATTAAAGATAATAAAATATTGACAGCTACCTGTTATCCCATGAATTTAGTCAATTGCTAACAAAGACTAACATGTATGGACTTGAGGTTCAAGATCAATAAGCGTTAAACAAAAAAGTAATAAAAACTAAGCATTCAGTATTCTAGAATTCTGTATGTGAATGGAAACACACCTGCCTTGTTTGATAAACCCCTAACAAAAACCTACATGATTTGCAGTCTCTTAGATTAACAAGAAGACAATCACCATTTAAAAAACTCACTTAGGCACTGTCTTAACCAATTTCAACTTATGCATATCCTTACGGTTGCAAGTCATTAAAAAGGCAGGGCATTTCCATCATTGATTTTTTTTTTTAATTTTAAAAGTTGTTCTATCACATGACCAAAACAGTTCTGTCTAAAATCATATAAAACGAAATTCAAATATGTTCCAAGCATGTCTGTTAACTAAACATATTTATAACTGGGAAAATTTCCAACAAGCTACATGTATAAGACTACTTGAATGTCAAATGACACAACATGTCTATGTGTATACCAAATACGATGATTTTTACATGATGATCGTGAAGTTCCAAAACTTAAATGTACATGTAACTGACAAGACATCTGGTCAAAAAGCATGTTTGGTCATGTGATAAAAATTAATGACCATTGATATTATAATTTTATACTCCTCTCTCTGGTACAAGAGTAAGAGCCCAGGCTGGGGCACCCCTCGGAAAGGAACGTTCACTATCAGGAATAACAGCCCCCTGCTCCCTCTGTATCATCATCCTCTTTGCTCTTTCACTCCTGGCCCTATGTGCCTTGCGGTCTAAGCTCTGAAGCTCACGGGCCAATTCGTCAGATCTCCACCCAAACTTGCGCTTGACAAGCTTTACAAGCTTGGGTGTTGACTCTTCCTCGGAATTGTCTTCATATACACTATCCTCTGGCGACATATAGTCAATAGTCAGGACTTCCTGAAGTTTTCTTTTTTTCTCTTCGGAATACGAGCACTGCCTGAGGGCTTCCTTGCGCGCCTTGAGTTTCTGCAAGAATAAATTACAAAAAATGTCATCAATTTACAAATTGTTATTTACACTGTCACTAAATTTCAGAGCTAAACTGTTCAGTCCAGACACAAGAACAGGGCTCAAAATAATAGCTGATCAATGAATAATGTCCTGTCAATATGATTTTTGTCCGGACAATGATTTGGTCATTTTACCTAGTCATGTACATGTACATGGCATTTAAAATGATATCTGATGAACAGAAAAATAAACACCCCGAGAAACCTTCTTGAAACCAATTTATTTTTAAGACTCCCTGTCGACTGGTATGCATTGCGAGAGTTTGTTGTTTTGATCCTGTCGCTGAAAAAAAATAATATTTCCATTCAATGCAATATAAGAATTGAAGGATGAAATGATCGACAACTCAACAATTTGGAGATTTCATAGGCTTTGAAACCTCGACTGTGGCGCACAATGCATTACAATCGAAACAGAGTCTTTTAAGGTTAACTAAAACACTTACAACTTTTTAACTGACTTGTTACCAAGAATCAGGTCAGAGTCAGAATTATTTCTGAGTCACTTAGAGATATAAAAAACAGTGACATGTTTTAAACAGTATACAAAACAAATTTTTCATATACATTTTTTGCACATATTGCTCAAACTTTCAGTGGAATCCATCTTTCATAGCATCTAACATACAGCTGGAGTAATCATGCACATGTACAGTTTTGTAGTTCATTCACTTACATTGTGTCCTCTTTGATTTCTCCTTGCAAAGACAACACTTTCGTTCTGTTTATCGGTCATGACTCCCTGCACCCGTACACGGGTTGCGACTCGCTTTTGTTTTGCCTTCAGAGTCTTGAAATAGGTCTTTATTGCACCTGTCACAGAGAAAAATTTAGAGGTATTTTAAGGCTATGCTACATGTGACTTGTTCCAGTATGTATGTCCATTCACCACCCCCCTCCATTCCCTTTAATTCTTTTCCTTCTCCCTCAAAAGTATATGTACATGTAGGTTTATATAACATTAGTCATGGCCTTGGCCATGCAGAACATGTGTCATGTAGTTTTAAAATGAATTTTTCAGGGCAGTACATGTATCTTTCAACCACAATCATTGAGCACAGAAAAACTACACTTTTTTTTCTGGTCTAAACTGTTCTGAAATTAGTGGAAGGCAGCTTAATCTGTAAAAAACAATATCTTTGAAAATCTAATGGAAGATATAAACTTAGAGCTACGGCTATCAATATCGATTTTTTGAAGACGGGCAGAAACAATTTGAAAATGTTAGCCTAACGTTTTTAAATTGCAATCCATTTCCATCTGAGCCATCAGCAACCAGTAATGCTTGTTAACAGTTTCAGTGCTCTAAAATAACAAATTTTAATTAAAATGGACTATTATTTTTAGGTTTCATGCGACATGAATATAAATTTTGGCGGTTCAAAAATCTGGTAAAATCTGTGATGTACAGTAGTCCCTTTAACTACAACCTAAAAGGTGTTTCTTAGTGTTCCTTTTCTGGAAACTCATCTTCAATAAAATTGAATACTTTTTTTTGTTTACTCCTCTCACAAGGTTTCAGGGATTTTGAGGCAACTTTTACATGTACATGTACATACAAAATCACAAAGTATCACAGTTTTACTGAGGAAAAAGTGGAACTGTACTTACGTTCTAAGATAACAGGATTAGCTTCTTTGAATGCTGAAGTAGCCCTCACTCCTCTCTCTATTGCTTCACTCACTTCACTGTTAGTTTCATCATTAAAACTGAAAATCAATGAATGAACTGTGCTCAATATAAGAATGTCAGAAGCAGACACCAAAGTCCTCACCAGTTACCAATTCCAAGAAGTTTTAACATGAAATAGTTTTCTGGTATCTGGACATAGAACTCTGTGTTTGGTTTTAAACTGCTTAATTCATTACAGTGGCGGATCCAGACCTTCAGGTTGGGGGAACAGATCATAAAGACCCTAAAATGGGAAGGGGAGGAGGGGGCTGCACAATAATGAACTTATATTGCGCAAGTATCAATCAAGGATTTTTCTTGTTCAGTTCTATTTCAGGGCAATGACCTTAAGTTTCACTTTCCTTTTGTCAAGTGGCCTTGTCAGCAAAAATTTTAATAATTCAAGTATTATTATTGTATTACTATTTTACCATACCTGTTAACAGGACCTAAGGTCCACTCAATAGGTGGGTCTTTTTCCTTTAATTTTGCAACAACTTTGTGGACACATGCCTATGCAAAATACACAGAAGTTCATAAGAAAAAGAGAAAGAAAAGATTAAGATGCCACTGAAACTTACTAGGTTTGTTGTACTATTCTCACTGGGAGCCCTCAAGCACAAACGCCCCTAATTCCTTTGGGATATCACTTGTTTATTTCCCTGCTTCTGTATATACTCGAGGGAGTCTACTGTGCATAATTTTTGGCAAGTTCAGTATAAATAAGTCTGTTTTGTCCTGTTTTTCACTCTCTTCGTTTAAACGGACGCCAGACATCAGATCGTCGCCCCACCCTCCTCCCCGCAGGGATGGCTCACCTTTGTGCCTTTATAGCTCCCGCTCTTATCCCAACCTGGGGCGTTTGGGAGTGGGGGCTCCCGGTGGGAATTTATTACTCTTTTTAAGTACTTTGTGGACAAAAATGGCAGACTTATAGATTTGCAGCTCATTGAATGAAATCAGATCAGCCATGTGTCCTACTGTGCTAGCATGATAGGCATAGGGGCACCTTCAAACCTGCAGGTGGAGATGTTATTGCCAGAAAAAGATGTGTTGAAAGCCAAATTACGAGGCTTATAAAATAATGAACAATTAAACGCCCCCGGCGTTTATTTCAAACTTGGCCCAATAGAGCCGGCATTTATTTGATTCCAGCAGTTTGTTTAAGCCCTATGTTTCTAAGAAATCATTTTCATTCATTATTTTTGACAGCCATACATACATGTAGACATCATTTCCAAAGTATATTACATCTTGAATAAATGGGGGGGGGGGGGGTTGTTTGCAGTTGACTTCTGATTGGATTAAATCAGCACGAAAGAATGTGAATAAATTAAAAGTGGTCTCACATTTGGGCGCCTTGCTGTAAAGGGGTTTGTTTTCAAATACAGCTTGGAGACCCAGCGTTTATTCGAGGCCCGGCGTTTAATCGAGAAAATACGTTAAGTCTAAGTTTGTTTCCCAAATACACTTATTCAGTAAAAAAACGGAAGTTGCATCAAGCGAGGCTAAGTGGTCGTTGGTAGCTAAAAATTAAAGAGTTTATAAGTCAGAAAAAAGTATTTTCTTCACAAACTATCCAGAAATTTTGATCCTTACAGGTTCAAAAGTGCAAAAGAAGAAATTTATGGTCTACATCTAGCAGGCAAAAGGTGAAATTCTAACAGCTTAGCAAATAGATTTTGCAGCCGACTTTGGAGCTTAAATGAATATTCCCTCGCCAACAAATGGTTGTATTTCAGCCACTCACTGGAGGTAGATTACAGTCAATTTTAGATTTTTTGTTGATCGATAAAATGAAACCGCCTTATTATTACAGTCATGTACTTCACAAGGACATTTTGCTCGAGCAAGTTGCTATGTTCTGGCTTTCATTCAGCCGTATAAAACGAGGTTATACCACCTGTTTTAAAGAAACAGAAAATGATTACCCCTTATTCGACTGTTCATCAACAAAATGCGAGGAATAAGTGACAGGATAAGTCGTAACTTGCAGAGCAAATTTGAATTTATAAGTGCAATTCAAAGTTTGGCGATTTCAATTAAGCCTGTCGCTAACTTCTTGCAGTCTGTCGATAAGCAGTCGACCATAGGGCAATCATTCCATCCTTCTTTGAAACAGAGGTGGAATAGTGTTTCATACGGAAAAAATGAAAACCGGAACTTGGCAACTTGCTCAGGCAAATTTGAATTGAGAGTTGAAAGTTGCGATGAGCACACTGTCAATCAATATTGGAACACTGCGCCACAACATTGCAAAGTTCCCATCAAACATTTGGTGTGACTGTAAATAAAGCAGCCTTTTGTATCCAAAAAAATTTATAAGGAAGATTGTTTTGTATAGACAAAATACCTCTGTATATCATGTTGCTTAGCAACTTCTGCGACGGAAGTGGTGTCGCTCAACCAAAACTTGATCCCTGGACGGAAAAGCCTCAGGCCTCACTTTCTACCAGCCCCCAGCCCCTACTTAATTTAAAATGTGCTTTAAAGAGCAAGCAAAAAGGCCGCCTATTGTCATGATACATGATGTCAGAAACAACAACCTTAATACTCACCACCATATCTCGTGGAAGATTTTCCACTCTGCTCCTTTGAGACACAACAGCGGTTGACAAGCCTTGCAAGTTGTCAATTTTTTCAGTAAGAGCTGCAAGTGATCTTTGTACCGCCACGAACTGCCTCTCGTGGTCGCAACAATTCATTCTAGCGTTGACATGAGGCAGCGGCGTGCTGACTGGCGTTGATCGGCCGCTGGATGAGGCTGATGAAGATGGTGTACAGGACACAACTGAAGGTAAACGATCGCGATCCCTTTGGACAACTCGCGGATACGTTGGAGAAGTATCTTCAGGTTCACTCAGACTGTCCAGTGAATCACGACGGATGCAGAATCGAGATCTCTCTACAGAAATCCCTGGACGGTTTTGTCCTCGAGGAACAATCGGAGTTGCTCCTGAAGTTGTCTAAACAGCAAAATAAAAGATCAATTCATCGAGACATATAACACCGTGGCCATTCAAAAATTATAGCACGTCGCGAATGAAACTTACCGTGTGATGTTGATTCCTCGAGAGAGGAGATTCGGACGAAGAAGGATTGCACGATCTGCCTCTACCAGTCATATTAAGCTTAAGTTATACAATAACCGATAAAATTCTCAGTGAAGACCTCACAAATACCAGTTAAGACGCGAGCAAGCAACGCAGTTCTTCACATTTACAAACACAAGCAAAGTGACGCTCAAAATCCCGCCGATTATGCTAAACAACACAGTCAAATGAAAATGGCCGTTCTGGATTGGACGAGATGCATCACGTGAGTAGCGCGGCCTTTCTAATTAGCATATTTTGTTTTCCCTTCGACAGATGATAACAGCAGATCAATAGCAACGTGTTCGATATATTCATCGGAGAAACTTAAAATTCTTGTCCTTTCTTTATGCTTAGCATCTTTTCTGGAAATGGGGGGAAAGAGGTATTACTGCAGTCATTGTGATGACTTTGTTAGTCGAAGTACGCGATCTCGACATCTCGAACAAGTCGTTGAGAGAAAGGAAACTGAAGCTGAAAGTGACAGCAACAGCGACGTCGAGACAGGTTCACCTGAAGTTCACTGCTTGGAAACTCAAGATAGTTCTGTAGATCATGAGACAGATTTACCCAGTGAGGATTACAGTGATAGTGTTTCTGATGAAGGTAAGATAACATGCTTGAATTACGAAAGAGGCTCTTAGTGCGTCCAGCTCACACATTAGACTAAAACATGGTCAACATGGCATCACTCAAAGATAAAATTTTTGGCACACATGTGTATACATATAAATTTATAGAAAATTTAACAAGGCTGTTGTAAAACGCTGCTTTGAGGTTATTTATGTTGTCATACTTTTTTCCATGGTAACTGGATGGACCTGGATGGTTATTTCTTTGGTAAAATAAAGGGCAGGAGTCCGGGGGGGGGGGGGGAGCTATATAGGTATGTGCCGCTGTGAAGGGTATGATTTTCAAGCAGTTTAGTCAGAAAATCAGAGAGTTTTGGTCAAGAATAGGGTATCATTAGCCGCATAACTGATTAGTAGTACAGTTGAAGCTCTCTTAACGGACACTCTCGTAAGCGGACAGCTCTACTTACGGCCGCCTTGTTTGAAACCCCGCTTTTAATTCCCATACAAACTCTGTAATTTTACATTTTCGTAAGCGAACATTCCCATAAGCAGACACAGACACAGATTCCGACTAAGACTTTTTCTTTGTTTTAAAGCTCCCGTAAGCAGACACCCGAAAGAAAACACCTCTGAATCTTGTTTTTATCAATCATTTTATATTGCTGTTCATCACAATGATTTTGCAGTAATTACAGTACCATATTTCAGTGCATGTTTTGTCATCATCCACCAAAAAAAAAAACATTTTCGTAAGCGGCCAGCTCCAGTTACGGTAATGTGGCAACTTTAATTTACGTTTCGAGAAATAAAACACATTTCACAGCAACAGAACGTTTTTGGTAACTTCACTTTGCACGGAAGCTTTTAGGTGTGACACTGCAGCAAAAGGCAAAGAAAAAATAGGAACAGAAATCAGTTTTAAAGGACTTTAAGTACAAGGGTCAAACACCACAAGTTGCGCTATTAAGCTACTCTTTGTAATTAAATTAATGGTTTTAACTCTTCGAATTCTGTCATTATTTGACCAGGGTCCAATGTCTTCAAGTAAACAAATAATCACAACAATAAAAATTGACAGTGCACAGATAAACAGTGTCCGTAAAGCGGGGTTCACAATGTATAAGAGTTCACTCGCCACACGGAAAAGTGTCTTTGTCAGTATTAAGGGGGTTAATTTAAGAGAAAATGTATGAGGTTTGTTGGGACCAACAAAACTGTCCGCAATACCAGGGTGTCCTTATTAAGCGGGTGTCTGTTAAGCAGGGTTCCACTGTACAGTGGAACCTCGATTTAACGAACCTCTATATAACGAAGTCCTCGATATAACAAACAATCTTTTTCGTCCCAGTAATAGCAAAATATATGGAAAAGAATCTCGATATAACGAAACCTCGATATAGCGAACAGATTTTTCCAGTCCCTTGGCCCTTCGTTTTATCGAGGTTCCACTGTAGAAACTTGGAAGAGGCCTTCTTAAACGTAAATAGAATCATTGCAGCAACGTTGTTGACACATGGTTTTCCATTAAAAATACAAATAGTGACACAGTTCTGAAAACAGCAGGTCTGGGATAGGGTAGGAATTTCTAGTGTTTAGTCTTGTAAAGGGTCTTGTAAGGGTTTCAGAGTCCCAGCGGCACTCCCCTACCCAAAAGTATAAAGAGAAACCCCCTTGGGGGTGCAGGAGTCTGGTGGAAGAAGGCTTAAGGGGTATAATGCAGGGGTGGCAAAGTGGTTATGCATGATGCCTGATTCGGGTAAAAAAGGGTGTGATGCGTGAATTCTGTGGCATGTGATCTGGTTATTTTGAGGACCGTGATTCGTGATTCAAGCTAAACACATCGCAAACTCATGGTGATTTCATGCTGATTTTATCGCCGCGTTTTTTTTCAAAATGCAGAGTGGCCATTTTTTATTTCAAAAATCATGAGATAGTTTACTCAGCAGAGTATTAATATATTTTTTTTTATTTTAAATTTCTGAAGCTTGCCATTCTCTTTAAGGGGTTTTCAATGTATGTGTTAAAGGCACATGTATCCACATAAAACCCGTATATATACACTGTAACTTCAGATTTCAATATAGATAATATTTTAATCTCTATCCTTTTGCAGAGGACAGTAACAGAATTCCAGAGTCCTTTTTGGGAATTAGATGATGAAGACAGGAGGTTTTGATGAAACTTTTATCCACAAGTCAATTGGGGAACAAGATGATTTCGAAGAAGTTTATACCATGAACAAACATTTCATAATGCCAGTCAAGAGGTATGGGATGATTTGTTGGAGGAAAATGTTTTGGATGACCTGGATGAATCAAACTTCCCCGGAGCAGTTGAGACTGATCCTGACTCATTCAACAGGAACATCCTCATCAACTGGCTGCTTCTATTCATCTGTTACTGGTGGACATACTGTAACATTGCTGACCGTGGAATTGAAATGCTTCTGAAATTCTTCCATGCATTCTTTACTGTTCTATCGGAGCGAGTACCCTGGATGACAATGTTTGCTGCAGCGTTCCCTTCAAGCTTATACATGCTAAAGAAGTACTTTGGTCTGCATAAAGACTGTTTCCAGAAGTTTGTTGTATGTCCAAAGTGCCATTCTTTGTACAATTATGACTCTGCTTATGACACTGTAGGTGGCAAGCGTCTGTCAAAGAAATGCTCCTATGTAGAATTTCCAAATCACAGACACAGAGCACACCGAAAGCCATGCAATGAAGTCCTGTTGAAGGAGGTCAAGCTTCAAGATGGAAAAGTAAAACTGTACCCAAAAAAGGTGTACTGTTACAATAGTGTTATTGAAACATTAAAGCTCTTTCTTCAACGTCCTGGTTTTTCATCACGGTGTGAACTGTGGAGGGAAAGGGAGAACACAAGCATACGGAATTTATGAGTGATGTGATCCACGGTACTGTCTGGAGAGATTTCAAAGGCCCAGATGGGTCACGCTTCATGAGCCATCAACGCAACCTGGCTTTAATGATGAACGTTGATTGGTTTCAGCCGTTCAAACATTCCCCGTACAGTGTAGGAGTCATTTACCTTGCCTTAATGAACTTGCCTCGTGGAGAGAGATACAAAAGAGAGAACATTATTGTTGTTGGAATTATTCCTGGCCCTAGTGAACCTTCAAGTCTCAATCCCTATTTAGTTCCCCTTGTTTTAGAACTGAAAGAGCTGTGGGAAGATGGAATTGAGGTTTGTCATTCTGGCTCACCTAGGATACCAGAGAGATTTTTTGCTGCTGTCTTGCTAGTAGCCTGTGATGTCCCTGCAGCAAGAAAATTGTGTGGTTTCTTGGGACATGGTGCCAGAAGAGGCTGCTCAAAATGTAAAAAGGAATTCATTCCTGGTGAAAATTTTGGCATGAAGATGAATTTGGGGGATTTGACAGTTGTATGCCACGTACAAATGAAGAGCACGCAATGAAGCCCAAGAAATACTTCTGAGGACACGTATCAAGGAGAGAAGTAAGGAATCAAAATATGGTACAAGGTACTCTGAATTATGCAATTGAGTACTTGATTGCATCAGATTTACCATAATTGACCCGATGCACAATTTATTTCTTGGAACTGCCAAGCATCTGATGAAAAATGTTTGGCTACCAAATAAAATTTGAAGCAAAGTGATCTCAAGTCTATCCAAGAGTTGATTGACAACATGAAAGTACCATCCAACATGGGAAGAATCCCAAAGATCTGAGTGGTGATACGACTACCTGAACAATATGGCTTGGAAAGCCGTCGCTAGTGTTTCTGCTGGTTCCTATGCACTGCACCCCTTATCAGCTGTTGGATATGGGCCGTGATTCTGCTATGAATGTGGAGAAAAAGACAATGAAAGGGAAAGAAGGCCACGATAGGTGAAAAGATTTAGTAGATTCAGTTGCAGCAGAGCCTCCCTATCAGAGGGCAGGACCCACAAGAATAAAAAACCAACAAATTGGGAGCAAAAGGAACCATTTGACCGCTATGCCGGAGTTGAATTTTGGGAGAGCGTAGTCGCGACTCAAGAAGTGAGCGGTCCTCCTACACATGCTCCTGGGTAGGAGAAAGGAAAAGATCCAGCACAGTAAGCGAGGCCGGTGTAGTGAGTATAGTGAAAAGAATTAAAAGAGAAGAGAAAGCCAGAGTAGGAAATGAGAGACAAGCCAGAGTGGGAACAGAAAGTGAAAGGATAGGCCCAGCCCCTCCTTAAGAAAAAATTTTTGCGAAAAATGATTTTATTGAAAGCAGTGTTAGGCAAAATAAAAAAGTCAAAAAGTACGCAAGAAAAGAATAACCGAAGTAGTAGTGGAAAGAAACACCACAAATCACAGTTTCCCCCCCTAAAAATAATAGAAAAAAAGGTTAAAAGATCGGCAGCAGGGTGCGGCGATTTTGGGCGACCAGAAAGAGTGGGCGGCCGCAGAGAGCCAGCACGAGAAGGGACGGCCGAAAAAAAAAAATTTTAAACCAAATAAAACCCCCAAGAATTGATAGAGTTAAACGGAAGTTACAAATAAAAAACACTCCCAAAGAAGTTTTTTACAGCTCAATAGACTAACACTTTATGTGGAAGCATTTTTCAAGAAAACACCCCAAAGAATGCAATTTTTTTTTATGACTTCAAATTCTCAGAATTGACTTATAAACACTTTATTGGGAATTTGGGTTTACAAATGGAAACCACTCCCAAAGAAGTGACCAACACTGTTAAGACAAATGGGCTTACACCAGAGAAAACCACGCAAAATTAAATGCCCAAGTCTCGAGCTCTTTCCCATGTATTGCAAAAAAAGAAGGACTCAAAAAAAGCAGGAACTCAGTTTCTAACACATTTGTCTAGTTCGCTTCATATTTGTACATGGGCTAAATATCACTTCAAATTCAATCAGTATTTGTCTCGCATTTATCGCGGACAAATCTGTCAACATATTTGTCACATATTTGTCATCTTCAAGACCAGGACAAATATGATATTAGATTTGTCTCACATTTGTTTTAGGACAAATATGATCAAATCCATTATTTCATCCAGTGTTAATACTATAAGCTGCGCCGGTTTTAAACTTCAATTTTGAGTAAAAACTGTCTTTTTATCGGCCACTTCTTTGCCAAAACAAAACACTAGTTGCCATCATTCAAGAAAATGAGATTCGTTAATTAAAAACAGCCAAAATAATTCTCACAATATTGTGCCGTACGTCCAAACTTCGCATTTCATTCAGTTTCACTTTCGCACTGTTTATCACAAAATAATTATGTTGGGAATCAACGCAGAGCTTATTAATTCGTTAAATACAAGTGTGTATAGAGACCCTGCCAGGGTAAATTCCGACAAGCGACATGGCCCAAAAAGTAGCGACAGCACATGAGAATTGCGACAAACAATAATAGTTCTAGCCAAATTCCGACAAGTGACAAAAATGCCTAGAATGGCTGATGAAACAGCGACAGCAAGCATTTGAAATTCAGACAAGCGACTCGGGGACCCCCCTGGCAGTGCCTCTGTATAGCTATACCGAAACTGTCTTTCCGTCAGATAGTTTTCTTTTTTCGGGAAATTCTCAAACTTAGCATCCTGCGAACAGAGTTCTTTATCAAAACATTCATCGGGAAGCCGGAATCGGCGTTTAGTGAGGGTAGCAAAGGGGGTGTTTTCTTCCCTTTTCACCCACAAATTTTAACCAAATTCTCTTGTCTCTTATTTTTAAAAAGCATATTTCTCTATTCTTTTTTTTTTTTTTTTTTTTTCCTTGTTTTTTTTTTTTCTTTTTTTCTCCTTTTTTTTTTTTTTTTTTTCCTCAATAATCCTTTTCTTCCCTTTAGTTTTGTCAATGATTATGCTTTGGCTCGATTTTACATTTATGATATATTTACCACTTCAATTTCTTTGATTGAATCTCTTCAGTGTTAATTTAATATGCTGAACCTTTCTGTAAATACGGTTCATTTAACTTATTTCGAACTAAATAACAAACAGCATTTTACACTCTTGCTAACCCGTCGATCGACTCAACATTGAAATTAAATGGCGCGCGTATACAAACAAAGATTTTGTGACACAATCTTTCTAGGTTTCTTTTAAAAACACTGAAATAAAGTAGGAAAAAAATAAAAACGTTATTCACCAGCCTAGGTCGGTCCGTATTGCGAAAAACTGTGCCCTCGGTCTTGGAACCGCCCACGGCCTGCGGCCTCGGGCGGTATCCAAGACCTCGGGCACAGTTTTTCCCAATACGGACCTCCCGGCTGGTGAATAACCTATATATATTGTATTGATCAGTCATTGCTTCCATTATACGCTACGCTTCTGCTACCAAACGGAATATAGTTGTTTGAAACCGATAGCCTATTGAATATTGGTATACACCTTGTTCCCTTAAGCTCTCGGTCTTTTGTGTTCTTCTATTACTTCTACGTTTCCTTCAATTGAAGGTTATTTTGCACGCCGCAATAAATGGTTTTATATATCTTGACATAGCTCCTTTATGAACTAAATCTAAATATAAGTTCATGGCTGGGGGCTGTTTTTGGAAGGATGTTTGTGTCTGGCGTTTGGGTAGAGGGAGGGCCTATTTTCAGAGCAATAGGGTACCCCATTTCTTTCACTTATATTTGCTTTTGCCTTTCAGTGAATCGCCCAATGCCTTGCATAGCTGACTGAGCTTTAATTTGATACCTGTTGGTTGATAACTATTATAATAAGTAATGTTTGAATGGAAAACAATTTGATAAGTGTACCTTAAGAGTAAGCTGGAATTCTTGATGTGCATGGACGGCACTCGCTGGGATTGTCACACTCACATTCGGATACTCTTGAACAATACAGGTAAAATCGCGATTATCCAGGGCATTGGCTGAGTATGTGTGAGACTTGAGCCGGCAGATAACAGCAAACGTGGAACAACACGTAACTTCAGCCTCGGCAAAGGGGGCTGTTGGCTTTGAGGAAAGATCACCTTGAATTTCTGCGAAAGCAAATAAATAATATAATTACACAAACAAGATATAAAATAAATAAAATTAAATAATTAAATAAATAATTGAATAAGTACCATTAAATAATTCTACGGCTTGAATATTACACCTTTTAGTCTAAAATTTGGCATGAAGTACCTCTGTCTGACCCTTTATAACCCTACATTAATTTTTGTTTTGGATGAAAATCGTTCAAAAGCCGAGAAATTTGCAATTCTGTGCAACGTGCCCATACATTGCTCTGTAATTATGTAAAACATTTCTGCGATTTAATAATTCTACCGCTCGCATATTACACCTTTCAGTCTAAAATTTGACATGAAGTATCTCTGTATGACTCTTAATAACCCTACATTTTTGTTTTTGGTGTGGATCATTCAAGAGCCAAGAAATTAGCAACTCCGTGCAACGCGCCCATACATTGCTCTGTAATTGCATATATATAAATCATTCGCTCTTCTTCAATATGAATGCTACAGATCAGAAATTTGATGGACATAATCTATGTATGACTGGCTAAAATAGAGCTTTTGGTTTGTTTTGTTTACTCATAGCTAGTAATAGCCGAGCAATTAACGACTTTGTAAAGCGCGTCCAAATATAATATTTAAATAATCCAAACAAAATACCCTGTACCGTACAAAGTTGGAATGGCTCAGTTGGTAGTTATGCTGTATGCCCCGGTCGTTGGTTCAAATCTGGACGGAAAATTTTTTTCCATTTTTCATTACGAGTAAAACTCTCGCTTGCTTTTTTGGGCGAAATAAAATCATTTTTAACTATCTCGAGCACGTGCGAGCAAATTTTTTAAAACTTGCTCACCTTTATTTTAATTGGCAAGAGTTGACTTTATTAATCTTGAGTGTGCGTGAGCACGTCTCACTTCAGTTAAATTGTTTATTATTAGTGTGACCAAAAGTCCCACTTACTTTAATTGTTTACATTGAGTTGTTTGGTTTCAGGGAGTAAGCGAGGAGAAATTCTCGTTCGCATATCTTAAAGTCCCATTTAATATCTCAAGTGTGTGCATCCAGGCAAAAATTGTACACATTTCGATTCCTTTTAGTAACGAGAAGGACGCCCTTGCGGTCCTCAGTGATAAAGGGGCTACGTTGTTTGATATGTAAGTGGTGTAGGGCCACTATCGTGCATGTTCAGACTGTTAAAGACTATTGAACCTTTCAAAATATGAAGTGTACACTGGCACACGTCTCACTGACATTATCAAGAAGGATATCTTGCTCCGTATCGTCTCCATAAACGAGCTTTGTACCGAGTTTGGTATAAGGTAGCCTATTGTCTGTAATTTATTAATCACTCAGGGCGAGGGTCTAATGTGCTTGACACTCCCCGAAGAAGTAGTACTGCTCTACTCTCCCTCTTTCATGGATGTGGCGTTCATGGAACAGTCGAACCTCTCCTTTCGTCTCTATAACAGACAATCTCCGATGCCGACAAAGTTCTCACACATTTTTTTCAAAAACAAAAAAACCTGTAATACGGACCCTCTCTAATACGGACAACGGACACTAAATCTCGGCCCCAGGGAGCAAATTCATATAGACCCAACCTCTTTTTTTACCGACAATCTCGTGATCAGGGGATGATACTTTGTGTATGTAATTCAGTTTCCTGGTTGTAGTTAGTTACAAAAACAACAACGCTTATTCATCTTAGACGTTTTCGGAATTGTGCTTATAGTCAATTTTTACATGCAGCATTGCATTGAAGATCATTTTGTTTGAAAACAGCTGTTAGACAGTGTGTCTCAATGCTGCATATTAAACAATTTAGATGCAGTTAAAAGACAAGTGTGGGCCTCATTAAAGTTACTGAACACTTCAAACTGTCAGTGGAGTCTTAAAAGTGACGTTATAGTGGAGACAGTTTTAATACGGACACTATGCTCTGTGCCTTCGGTGTCCGTATTAGAGAGGTTCAATAATGTTTAAAACGATTTAACCGAACACGAAAATCACAAAAAAAAATGACTATCAATATCTTGTTTGTGCAGTTGCCCCTAGATACCAATAAATAAATAAATAATCAATAATAAATTTAATTAAAAAATAAAATCAATCAATCAATAAATGATCCACTGAAACCTTAAAAGGTAACGTCACTCTGCACATGCCATTTTTCGTACGGTTCGCGGCTACTTTTCCAAATCTTTACAGTTATTGACACCAAAGATAGTTCAATTTTCTGTAATACGTGAAACATTGCATGTGCTCAGTTAGCTGACGCCTGTTCTTCATCGTTTTGAAGTGCCTGACAATAATCAGAGACTCATTCCTATGGTGATCTTTGGAGACACAGTGGGTGGCATATTTTCTGCTTCCCATAGTAAGCTAGGAAGGAAAGAAGGAAGGAAGGAAGGAAGGGAGGGAGGGAGGGAGGAAGGGAGGGAGGGAGGGAGGGAGGGAGGGAGGGAGGGAGGAAGGGAGGAAGGAAGGAAGGAAGGAAGGAAGGGAGGGAGGGAGGGAGGGAGCGAGGGAAGGAGGGAGGGAGGAGAAATGTCCACATTTCTGGTCAGTAAACTGTCATTACCTGACGCTTGCCATACGTTTGTTGTCTCCAAATCCTTCCACTCATCGTTGTCTGAATCGATCAACTCCCTGATCACCACTTCATAGCCTTTAAGGTTAGCGGCGCTGTGACATAAGGCAACTGACACCTTTTCATCAAATTTTCCGGTAAACTTGGAAGCGGACGGATCATCACAAGAAAGCTCTATTACATTGCTTACCAATGCCTCATCCTTCTTTAAAGGTGGGGAATGGATTGTCGACTCCTTCCGTGTGCATCTGAACAACACGGCTTGTGTCACAGCGTTTTGGGGAAATGTTATATAAGCAGCAGCTTGAATGTCTTGAAGCTTCCACACTGCTCCTTTTTGGCATATTTCACACCTAAAAGTCACGAAAAGAACATCAGAAAACAAAAATCTTGGACCCAGGCATTTGCCTCAGGTGATAAAAACAGGGACAGCAATTTCGCTAGCAAAGAAATGGCACTAACTCCCTTTCGTCTAGGAGAGGCAGATACTAATTTGTCGTCTTTAAGACAAATTTACTTTAAAAACTATTCATGAACTTAAATCTACCAGTAATTAAAAATGTTTTCACTGCATTTTCATTAAATACAACACGTAGCTGTATCGACAAACCGTGCACATTCAAAAGGGACTGTGTCACGGCTTAGTTAAGTTAATTTTATTAAGTTTTGCCAAATATTCGCTATGAAACTTAATGTTTGAAAATTACTTCTATGGATCTTAATGACAAAACCAAAGCTTCATTTCAACCAAATGTGTCTCCCGGGCGTTATAATTTATTAGTACGAGCAAAAGAGATTAACTTGAAACAACTGTTCAGCTTAACAGTATTTCAAAAACCCATCTGTTTCAATCTCCTTCAGTCTGGGCCATCCGTACCTTCTTTTGTATTTGTTGTGTTATTGAAATATTCAATCACTGTTTTAATCGGTCATTTTTATATTTCACCTAATTTGATGGGCATTTCCCATGCCTACATTCGGCCAAAATCCGTGACACACTGAGTTCCTTGAATTAATGTTGACAGACTGTTTATGGCACTCGATTACAAGTTATGTATAAAAACGTTTTGAAATGGACGGTCATGTTGTGATCTTTTTGCACACTGAAAAAACATATATAATAATGCAACTGGGGACCTTTTTCTGGTACGGCCGAACCTGACTGTATACGGATATTTTCTAACGTTTACAGCGTTGGTCTTTTTAAACGTTTGGGCCTCTTTTGCAAAGTGTTCAGTCATATGTTACTTTGCTTTCTTCTCTCTTTCTCTTTCTTTACTATCCTCATTCATTTGCCTTTTTATCTCCTTTCTTTCTTTGGGATAAGTTTTCAAATAACCGTGCGAGGAATCCAAAAATTGAACAAAGCTAGATTTAACAGGTCTCTCCTACACAATTTTATGACAATTCTAGATTCTTTTAACTGAGATACGTTAGTGAAGATATATCATTTGTGCCTCGGTTGCTTATAAAGGGGTAAAAACACAATGATTTGAGTGTGTAAACGCCGAAATAGTCAACTAGGCAATATCTCTGGAAAATGGGCAATGAAAAAAGCTTAGAAAAGAATTCTTTTAGCTCCTCCTCATTTTTTTTTCTCGAACCTTGTTATTCGCAGTGAAGCAAACAATTAAAGCCCACGCCAGCATCGTAATTTTTGGCTTATAATGACGATACCTTACTGTGTTTGCTAGACGTTGAATGAATACTATAGCAACTCTAATGGATCGACATGAAACAGCAAACGACGAATGGAATATGACACATGAATAACTTACTCCTCTGAGTCGGCGTTGTACATAGTTGTCGTCCTGTTCTCTGAATCAGGCTTCTGCCTTTCTTGTAATAGCTCAACATTGGCCTTGCTTTCTGACTTGGTATCCAGCTCTTCAACTGGTAGCTCAACCTTTATCTTGTTTTCTGAGACGGTACCCAGCTCTTCATCTGATGGCTCAAGCTCTTTTTGCTTCTGACTTGGTACCCAGTCTTCATGCGATAGCTCAACCTCCCCCATGTTTTCTGACTTGGTATTCAGCTCTTCAACTGATAGTTGCCCAACCTTCACCTTGCTTTGTGACTTAGTATCCAGCACTTCATCTGATGGCTCAAGCTTTATTTTGCTTTCTGACCTGGTATCCAGCTCCTCATGTGATAGTTTAACGTTCGCCTTGTTTCCTGAATTGGTACCCAGCTCTTCATCTGGTAGCTCACCTTTTACCTTGTTTTCTGACTTGACACCCAGCCCTTCATCTGATAAGTCAACCTCCCCCTTGCTTTCTGCCTTTGTATTCAGATCTTCATCTGGTAGCTCAACCATCATCTTGCTTTCTGACTTGGTATCTAGCTCTTTAACAGAAAGTTCAACCTCCACCTTGTTTTCTGAAATAGAAACACAGGGTATTGTAACCAGGAATTGCTCATTAAGCGTGGCATGTCTTTGCGTACAGCTTTCGTAGATTCTTAAAGACTCAACGGTGGAGGCGACACGTAGGAAGGCAATTTGGGTTGCAAGTATTGCTGAGAACACTTTCTGTCAATCACTTTAGCTGTTCAAGCTGTAAATGCAATTGTGTTTTTGGCGTGGGTGTTTATATTGTCTTTTTACATCAACACTGCAAGGTAATTCCCCGAATGACATTTTTAGACGTTAGTAAGTTGTTTACATTCCAGTGTGCTAAAATCCGTGTTCCAAGCACTCTGGAATGTGAAATCTATTGTTTTACACGTGCAAAACTATTGTTCTTTACATTTATGCACGTGATATCAATTATAACAGACTCATAGCCACTAAAAATACCATAATGATGTAATTTTCTATTTTCTTTACTCTGTTGGGGTTTATAAGTCACGCGCTCGCGATATTTGCTAGTTTGCGCTGAAACGAGCACTTTATATGTGTGTCAGGTAAATTTGTTTTAAAAACAGTTAAAAATTCGGTTGAATTTGCTGCTTGCAAGAAGTTGTACAGTAAAAACCACAATTGTCCGTGCATTGTTTTTGTTCAAGTAAAAAACTGGCTGTTACTGGGTAAAATGGTTATTTTATATATTTCTGGCTACAAGACTGAGAATGAACACTTGCATGTTTTGGAAAGAGCCAAGAAATGATTTGAGACATTACCTGCTTGCAACCCTGCAGATGCAGCACGTAGAGAAGTCTTAAAATCGCAGCAAAATTCCGTTGCTAAATCTTTGCGGCCAACGAATTCATGAGCCAAGGCGTCATGTAAGACCCGGTAAGATGCAGCTGAGCCGTCCCTCTGCTTCCAGTGTTGTAACATTCTATATGCCTTTTCTGAGAGGTCCATACATTCCATGTCAAATGCTATTAGCCGTTGTTCTTCGACATTCAGACGACGTCCGAGTATTATCCAGCGCTCTGCGATCCTCGATGAAAGTCTCTCTAAATCTTCATCACTGGGGTTTTCTCTTTTGACTGCAATCACAAAGAACGTAAAACCAAAATACATTATGTTTACAGCCCACTGTCCAGCCAACCATGTGAGTGAATTCGCCTTCAGCTACGTTACTTCTGCTTTGCATTTAGCAAAACACAGCCGTAAAAACAGCTAGTTAATTACCTTTAGGTAGCTTCGGTCGCTGAACATCCGGGGATCCAGGAAACAATGGCCTTCTCTTTGCGGTTACACTTTTACTTTTATCTGATATATCAACTTAAAAAAAGAAACGATCATCACCTTTTGCATACAACTCGGCATACAACCAACCATGTGAGTTAATTCGCCTTCAGCTACGATACTTCTGCTTTGCATTTAGCAAAACTGCCGTAAAAACAGCTAGTTAATTACCTTTAGGTAGCTTTGGTCGCTGAACATCCGGGGATCCAGGAAAAAAAGGCCTTCTCTTTGCGGCTACACTTATACTTTTAACTGATATATAGTCACCTCAAAAAAAAAGAAACGAATATCACCTTTGTCAAGTGCAAAACAAACCTTAATTTTCTCATGTACAAAATTACTTTAAAACGAAGGAAAGCTCAAAGCAGCAGTTTTCTATGGTAAAAACACTTTAAATTAATAATAAATTGTGAAATTCTGTTCGCGGAACCAAGAAAGTATTACTGAACATCATAATGATATGGAAAAACCTCATTTGCAAGGTATGTTTTGTGGAGACATTGCTGTGATATTCACGCAGGTCACCATAAGTGTCACAGGAACGTTTCAAAATGATGTGCTGTTGAGGCAGATCACGGAATCGGTAAGGATCAATCAAACCGAAGAAGGTCAACTGATCAACACAAAAGAAAAGTGGATGTATTTCCGGATCCCAAGAGCGGTTGTCACCGGCGCAATCGTGAAATTCAAGCTACAAACATTACGTTGTATTTTTATTGCACAATAGAAACTGAACTCTGAACTCTGATTTCCTATTCCTTGGATATATATTTTGTATTTTGTTTTGAGTTACTGCTATGTTTACTACTATTCTCGTTGTTATTTTAGATTTCGCTAGCAATCATTTTTGTATTTTGGTTTATATAGCGTTATGGTTGCTTAGATACTTGAGTTATTCTTTGTGCAGTATTATATGAAGTCGTCTGAAATTTAAAATTCTAAACAGCATATGGCTACCAACTGACGAGGTCTTCCGACGAAACTAGTTTTTGTAGTCGCGTATGTTAATTAATGTGTGTTGAAAGTAAATGCAAATAAGGTTTTCCCATATCATTATGATGTAATAATAAATTTAATTAGAAAAAAAATACGAAAAGAGGCCTCTGCGGAGTAGAGAACTCAGCATACATCTTCTTTAATGTATGAGATCTAATAGACTGAATGGAGATGTACAAACGGAGATTAAATATTACATATCATTGCAATCAGTAATAGGGGTATTTCGTCCAACAAAAGAAGCACATAAGCTTTTACAAGAAAGCAAAAATTTAGTTTCCGAGTAAGTGAAGTTGTACAGACATTTTAACACTATTCAGTAACATTCTGGATCTTCCGCAGGTCATGGTATTAGTAATTCCTTGTGCTTCTCGAGTAAAATGATTTTTATCACTCCACTTGAAATGTGGTCTTTACATCATTTGTCCATAAACGACGGTTATTGTTTGCGATCCACCCACCTAGTTCACGAGCTCTGCGCATATCCTCGTTACATCCTAATAATTGCCTCATCCGTCACGGATTCTTCCCATAACCTTATTTTGCACGATAAGGTAATAAGTAGGCATTGAGGATAAAAATACTTTTCTCTTTTTATTGCGAAATGATTTTTTTTGTTAGGGCCATTCAAGAGATTAACGCTGTGTTAACATTTAAACCGAAACAAAACATGTTTCAAGGAAATATGTTTCACCTAAACATGCTTGTTATTGCATAGTACATGAATGGTCACAAAACAAAAGTTAGCATAATCTACCAGAAGCCATCTAAAAGCATATTCTAGGTTTTCAGAGAGATCCTTATTGTTGTAATTCGAGGAAACTACCTCCAGCACCTGTTCAGCAGTGAAACGCGAACTGGACGTCATCTTGGTTTCATGTTATTTTGAAATAAGGTACTGCCAACATTAATGAGTGTTCATCTGGCACCTAGTAGATACTTAATATTTAATACTTATCTTCCTTATTTAGCTTTTATACATATATTTTTTTTGCTATAGAATGTTTGTGCTAGCTTTAACGTTTTTCATTAACCGCTTTTTTTTTTTCCTTTGCTTTATTGCCAACCACCTTCTTAGTATTAATGTAATTTAACTTCACTCAGCTCGATAAGCTTTTTAGTTTTTCTGAGTGTTATTACCATATTCTGTTTTAATATTCTTTTTTCTTCTTCAAAGCAATGTATCTAGGTACTTTTTCTGGTAATAAAGTTTGTTGTTGTTGTTGTTGTTGATGGCTTACCACTGTTAAGCTCGCATTGGACTGCAAGAACAAAAATACTTTTTTGCGCGACAGTTGACGCGCCGTGATCACTAAGAAACGTTTGAAAAAAAAGACAAGTTTGCTGTGTCTTGTGATATAATTTTTGGATGCGCTAGGATCAAAGGTCATGCTTTTTGGCAGTAGAGCCATACTTTCTCCACGGCCTCGGCGCGCACGCTCTTGTTTACCCAAATTAAGTAAGTAATTATGGCCTTTCAAACTAACTAAGTCGTTTTCTAAAAAGCCATGTACCAGAACGCCTTTTGAGCATTTGAAATTAGGCTAAATTTTTAGTCTCTCTCTTCAGTCATCAGCTTTTAAAATTTCGTGAAATATTTGCTTTCCAATCAAATCATAATCTAACTAACTCAAAAAATACAGGAAAAGCAGCACAAAGACGAGATAAAATTAGTTTTTAATGACGAACTTTGTTTTTAAATATAGAGGCCTCTGAATTCCCTTACTCATTTTGTATCCATATTACCATATTTTGTAGATTATTTTAGTTAGCGAAAGTCCGGGACCTAAACAGGAATAACCTCGTGGTCCTCCTTTTCAAATGTTGAACGTTTTATTATTATTATTATTATTATTATTATTATTATTATTATTATTATTATTATTATTATTATTATTAGTCTATTATTATTATTAAACGTGTAAATTATGATAAAACAGAGCCAGCAAATCAACTCAAGCATTACCTGCAGACGCATCACGTTTAGGATTCTGGCAGGAAAATTCCTCCGCAAACATTCTAAGGTTCACCAGTCTGTGACACAAAGCATCACATAACACCTGGTAAGTGGCATCAAAGCCTTCTCTTTCTTTCCAAGACAACAGCATTCGAAGTGCCTTGTCGAACAATCTTTCGTTTTCTTTATGAAATGCATCTAGCGTCGCTTGAGCGAATCCAAGGCGTCGACCCAGGTTCTCCCATTTCATACCAAGTTTTGTGGATAGCTCTTCTAATTCGTCTTCAGAGGGACAACCGTCTTTGACTGCAATGTTGACAAAAGAAAGATGGAATGTTTGCTTTAGAGTTACAAGTTAATCTGATACAGATTTTCATCCTAGACTCTTTCCTCACGGGATGTTTAGTGTATTTAAAAATGTACATTTTTACTTATATAGCAAACATTATTGGCAAGCTCTATTAGTTTACATATACGCCAATAAATATTATTTTGCCCTTATGCTGGAGCGCTGGGTTCCTTGCAGTCAGTTTGAATGCAGGAGAGGGTAAAACAAATTTACATGAAGAATACACCACTGACCATGCACAGCATATGAAACGCTTAATGTTCACATCATCCTTGTCCTTTGGCGTTCTCTTTGTCTCGCGAACAAGCGATAAGTACAGGAAAGGATCTGGAAAAAGATGCTGTGAAATTTCGTGCCAAACTGAATGAACGGAAGGGGCACTCTTTTAAACTAGAATGACGTCACGTCATACCGTGAGAAGGGAAGTCCTGTGTACTAACATATAATGACGTCACATCATGTTGATCGCTTATACAGGCCCAGACCTCCCCAAGCAAGCACGATTAGTATTCAATATAAGTCATAGGTAAAAAATCAAAGGTAAAAGAGTGTTCCAGTTTTGAAAGTTTTGTATAGACATTACCTGCAGTAGCAGTAGCTACAGGACTGTGGAAACTTGAAGATCGTAATTTTCGCCTTGGCTCGGATTCGGCGGGTGGAAGTATCGCAAATTCACCTGAAGAGAAATGGGTGAGATATGACAACGACAAAAATGATTATTTAGTTGAAATTAAAAGCAATCAATGGCACACACTCTTCAGTAGTCATGTGCATGAACGACGGGCGGATTTGACAGGTGCTCAAATGAAGTCACAATAAGTTGCCATGGCAGCCGAGTTTGATGGATGGCATTGTCATAGCAGCGATCTACGTGACCTAATTTGCATAAAGAAGAGGCGTAAATAACTTCTGAGCCTCGTTTTGGTGTCAATTTTCATAACCTCGTTTTGGTGCTTGATCGGAGTTGAAATTATTATGACGTCATTTGACGAGTTCCTGTCGAATCCACCCGTCGTTCATGCACATGACTACTCGCGCGTATTGTTTGTACGTTATATAGCGTCACTGACAATGCCAATTAGTAGAGCACTGGTTCCAGCTAGTCGTTATGATACAGCAGTAAAGTTATTGATTGATCGATTGATTGATCGATTGATTAAGTGTTGAAAAATCACTACTGTGAAACTTTGACCGAAAGGCAAGCAAGCGGATCAAAGAGAACATCAGGGACTAACGCCTTGTGGGTTAGCACAGATGTGTTTCTTAATGGAAGGATAATTCGGAGCTATTTTGAAGAAGTGAGCAGTAGAGCACTTACTCAATGCCATCAAAGCCAACATTCTCCTAAGTGAAAACGGGAGCTTGAATCGTAAAAAGCTACAAATGTTGTACTCGTCGAAGAGTGAAAAACTGGAAACAAAATTGAACAAAACTGGTACACGCTGCAAAACAATAAATACAGTATGGGGCCCAGTTCTCGGCCACTTTAGACGTAAACTAGTATTTCTTTCCTCAGAATAACCAAAGAAACTTGAAATTTCTCCCAGAGCTTTCTACATTATTCAGCTTTTTGGTGTAAAGCTATCGACCGGTTAATAATTAATTATCCCGAACAATAATAAAAATAAAATCTCCTTTTGTGGGCCCAGTTCTCGGCCACACGGGCCCAGTTCTCGGCCACCAAAAAGCTTATGCGTAATTTCCGTATAAAAAGGCTCAATTAATTTTCACAGTCATAAAATCACTCTGTAAACTTATTTATGTTATATCGATCCCAAATTATTTTTATGAGGCTTTGTTTTACTTTAGAAAGGAAGGTTTTTAACGCGCCTAGTTGCTTGCCTATTTGCAGGTTCTTGCAAAACCGCAGAATTGTGTAGTGTGACCAATGCATTTAGATGGTTTACTTTGCAGTGGAAAGGTCTTGAAAGAGTTAGGTGTTGTAGAAATAATAAACAAGACAAGAGTCAGCTCAAAACTTAGAGATTTAATTGAACTTTATTTTTAAAACATTTCTTTCTTTTATTCTGGCTGCAGTAGATGAAATTATATTAAAAACCAAAGCGCTAAGCTGTAATAGCGAGCAGGGTGGCCGAGAACTGGCAAATACGCAAAAGTCGCACGGAAAAATTCCGAAGTAAATTAAGACCCAAAAAAATACAAAGAATCAACAAAAAGTTAACTTAAGCAGAAAGCTGAATTATTTTACGTTTCACATGCAAAAAAATAGCTCTTTTGGATGGGACTTTCGGATAAAATACGAATTTAACTGCATCCAAGAATTTCAAGGAGCCGTAAACAAACACGATTTTGGGGAAAAAAAATTAACCTACCTCCGCGTAAACTCGACGTGTGAGCTTTCTATAGCGAGTTGAAGGATCAAACTGAAGATACTTAGAGCACAAGAATCAGTCTATCGCTGGATGTAAATAACTTTTTGTTTTAATTCAACTGAGGCGTGAAAAAACGCGTTGAACACAAAGTGGCCGAGAACTGGACCCGGCCGAGAACTTGGCCCCATACTGTACACGTTGAATAGCAAGAAAATGGCTTAAAGATAAACGACATATTTTTTGTGACTATGGCAAAAATCTAAAATCTAATGAAAGAGTAGAAAACATACCTAATTTGGATGCAAAATTTCAAGCGTTGTTTCACTTTACGAGTAACATTTTACATCGTTTACGCTCGTCTTCGACCGCCATCTTGGAAACACGTGAGGCTCTTTCATTTCTTGCCCTTGTCGAGTAGAACTATGGGTAGATAACCCGAGTAAAACCGAACAAATAACGAATAAAACTAAGTGAATACGAAATTCCCCGATTTCTGAAATGGCCGCCATGTTGTGACGTAACATGGTTATTAAATTTGATGTATTCATCCTCATCGGGGTAAAACATGTTGGCATGGTTGTCCTTTTCGATGTCCGAGTCAAGCAAAGACATTAACTTAACAAATTGCCTGAGTTTACTTTATGGAGCGCTGCCTCGGTTTTCGAGGCGATTCTTACGGGGCGTCTATTAGACACGGGGCGTTTATTAATACATGTCAGGGGAGGCGTTTATTAGATACGAGGGGTTTATTTGAGAGCGGAGCGTTTACTTGATCATTTACGGTATCGAATTAGTTCTCTAAGGCCCGGGTCAAACGTCGAACTTCACATGAGTCGAACTTAATGCAAATTACCAAAAACAATAGATTTTGCTCATTTACATTAGGTTCGACTCATGTGAAGTTCGACGTTTGGCCTGGGCCTAATTTCCTTCAGAAAAGTGCATGTAATAGGTAGAGAAAATTTCAACAAAATGCGCTGTAAAGGGCTGTGAAAGAACTTAGAACTTACAAAAGGATTTAGTGCTTCACACGATAACGTTTTGTGGAACTGGATCGTCGAAAAGCAAAGAATCGAACGAAATTATTATATGCTTGCTAAGCTATCAGAGAGTTGGTGAGGTCATTGTTATGCCCTCGGTCGCGAGCACTTGCAGGCAGTGGCTACAAACTTTATAGCCAGATTTTACGCAATGCCGATGATTTTGTGTGATAGTATATGTAAATGCTGAAGAGAAACATTCACTATAACAACGTGGCTGAAGCGAGACAGCATTCATTACAGTCTTTCCTTCAAATGATGCTTTGGCGATCGTAGCGGCGAGCAGCTTCGCTAGGATTTACTCCAACTCTTGTGGGGTTTACAGTGAAACGGACAACCGGGGCCACCCAACGTTTTTTAGCCAATCACAAGACAAGCTCAGAACAAAAGAATTGGAGTTCGTTCATCAGCGGACCAACTACAGCAACGGGAAAATTTAACTCAGCGACGGCATGACAAAGCTTAGTTTTTACGGCAAATATGTAATGTTGTTCGTTCCGTTTTAGTTCAAGGCAAATAATTATTTACCGAACGGCGGCCGGGAAACTTGAAGACTGAACGGATTCAACGTGAATACATTTTTCAAATTACAGCCGGCTCAACGTTTAAAAATGTATTTTCCGAAACACGGTTTGGAATGTCGGAGACCACTTATATATGTAATTTACCGAATTGCGGCCGGGAAGTTTACTGTTCAACAAGTTACCGAACGACCTGCCGTTATTCGGTAAATATGTATCGAAATATACTCCCGTTGAAACGGGTCGTGCTCAAAAATCTCGGCCATTATTCGGTAAATTATATATTTACATTGAGTACGTTTCACCTTCCACATTCCAAACCGTGATTGAGAAAATATTATTTATGAGTTTAGCCGGCCGTAATTCGATAAATTCATTTACGTTGAGCCCGTTTCGTGTTCACAATTCCCTGCCGTAATTCGGTAAATTATATTATTGACATTGAGTCTGTTTTGCCATCAGCATTCCTGGCCGGCATTGGAAAATTTTTATAAGTTTAGCCAGCCGTAATTGGATAAATTTACGTTTCGCCCGTTTCGTGTTTACAAAGGAAAGTTGAGGGGAGGGCTAAGATTTTTTGGGCTCCCATTTGGGAAGGGCCAAATGTTTTTCGACCCGCGATAAGGGGAGGGTCACAAATTTTTGGGCACCTGTTTTAACCAATAAACTTTTTTAATATTTTAGGCTACTTCAATCCAAGGCAGAAAGCGTATCTTCAGCGGCATCCTCACCCGATATTCCCAACTTGGGAAAAGGAACACGTGATTGAAAGCATATTAAGCGAAAACCCTGTACTTATTGAAGAAACGGTTCAGACTGATAAAACTACTAGAAGAAACACCAAGTTAAATGCTAGAAAGACACAACACTCAAGAGAAAGAAAGAAAAGATCACAAAGAATAAAAAGCCTAGGCAGTCTTGCAAAGAACACCACCCTGGCAACCATATTGTCAAGAATTCCATTGGCTACATTGATAGAGATGGCTCACGAAAGACCAAGATGAGGCAATAAGAGAGAAACCGGCATTGTTACCTCAAGATACTTGTATTTATGAGTTAAAAGCCAATATCTACTTTTTAGACCTTGTAATAATGTTTTTTTTTTTCTAATGATGTAATGTGTAAACAAACAACCATCCTATCTGTTAAATAAATGCTGTGAAAATTTACTTGTTTGCTCTCACCTTTTTATTCATCCTTTCTCTTTTTTGACATATTTCATTATTTTTCCAGTTCTTTAAAGCAAAAATGATACAATTTGTTTTTATTTTACTTTCTTTAAGCGTTCTGGCTTGATTTGTGTCAATTTCCGCTATTTTCCTCCGAAGAACCACCGGCTTTTTTAACCTTAGACAACCTTACATTTCTGTGTGGCGTTTCGCTTTACATTCCCAGCCCTTTTTTTTAATATTTTATATGACGTGAGATCGGACACTATTTTTAAAATTATTTTATACTAGTTGAGAGCTCTTACGCAAACCTGCTACACCTGCTCGCATCCGGATTTTTTTATCCTTACATATCCCCCTACATTTCCTTATGACGTTTCCTTTTTAAATTTTCAAGCTCGTTTTTTAATATTATTTTATATTAATATTATTTTTTATATTATTTGTAGACCTCGCGTGCTTCGCTATTAAGTGGCGATTTCTAACCTATAAATCAACTTGGGGGTTATTTGTATAGCTTCCTCAGGCATTTAAGAATTTCGAAAGTGAAGAAAGGTGGCTTGTTTTTGACCCCATCGATCGGTCACTCGATTCATTCGTTGGTCTTCGTACTCCCCGTCGCTCGCACTCCACGCTAGCTACGATATCAGGTCAATCGAGGCGTTATTCTCTGCGTGCCCATGAAACATCGCCTAAACAATAAAACCAGTGTCAAGACTGGGTGTTTTGACACAGACTGGAATCTTACTAGATTCACTTTGCACCCCAAAAGCAGGTTTACTCTGATACACAAAAAAGCATCCTGGTCGGCCTCAATTGCTGTGCTCAGTTCGGGAGCGATAAAATGAATTTCTTAGTATTTCCAGTCAAAACTCCGCCGCAAATCAGATGAAAAGAAAAACATTGTCAATTTTTGTACAATTTAGGTGATTTCGGGGCCCAATCATAAAAATTTCGCTGCAGAAAGTCTTCGATATTAAGAGGGAATTGAAGAGAACTGGGCATCGTTCTGGATTTGACGTCACACGCTCGCTCTCCCCAAACCAAACGGGTTGGACTTCAACCGGGCATAGAAAATCGAGGATTTAACCATGTCAAAATTCTTTTGGGCAGAAATACTCAGCAAAATATGTTTTTTTTTTTACTTGAGCGAAAACAAATTTTGGGGGCTAGGTGCACTTTAAATATCAAATCTTAGTGCCATGATGTGTAAGGAGGAGATAACAGGCACGAACTAACTAGCTAAAATGCCGGTAAACTTAAAACATTCTCAGTTAGCTGATAACATTTGTACGCGTATCTTTGTCATTTATAACATAAGTACTTTTTGTGGATCTTCTACTACGTTGTATTAGAACAAGACAAAACATTTTTAATTTACATGACTGTGTCGTTTTTATAATTGCAATTCAACTTATGAGAATTCTAGACTGTGGAGCATCTAGTTTTCTGAAACACTTCCCGGCTGCCGGGTACCTAGACACAGCGTCTTTATATCTTGCTATTTTTTTCTCCATTCCTTTTTTAACTATCCGATGCAACGAAAAAGTTATCCTCTTGTTTAAGACACATTTATTTGTATATAAATGCTTGTGACATGTTTGTTTGAACCTATTGAATGATAAGAGAAGATCTGACTGATTCCGACGCTCCTTTATTAATCCAGACAATATAATTAGACAAACTTCTTCGATTCAATTAAATCCGCAGCGGTAATTTCGTCTGAGCGTGTTTTCTAAGTAGTTAGTAGTTGGTAACTGGTTTCGAGATCGTCTATAGTATCTTTTCTATAATCAGGTCAGGTGCAAAGTACATATCTTTTTACATGTATGCCATCTGCATCTTTAAAACTTTAATCCCAAACTCAGAAATAAAAAATACCTTCAGCTTTGGTGCGCTTGGATGAACTTGGCTCTTCTGCTGAGACCTCTGTACGAAGAAAGACACGCATTCTTTTAAAACCACAGTAATCTAAGAGGACATTAAGTTGAATTTCTTTAAAGAAACCACTAAAAATAGTTTAAGAAAAAAGCTTAATTATTCCTTGAAGGATTGGAATCTTATCTTATCCAACACAATAATGAAACCAATAGCCTGCATATCCTAATCCTTAAGTTGTACAGCAAAAGTAAGGAAAAGAAAACATACATGTAACTAGACAATCAAACAGTCAGTTAATCAATCAATCAATCAATCAATCAATCAATCAATCAATCAATCATCAATCAATCAATCAATCGTCAATCAATCAATTAATCATTTAATCTTTATTTCGCTAGACGTCAATCAATCAATTAATCATTTAATCTTTACTTCGCTAGAGTATTCGAGTAAACTTTAAACGTAGTTGAATGTACCCTTTGATTTCAATGAGATTATAGTAACCTTAAGAAACACTAGGTTCGTTTAAAAAATACCCTTGGGAGCCATAGAAGCTTCCATCAGACCCGAAAGGTTACCAACTCTCACAATATTGAGCAGAAGTTTGTGTGACCATGATTACCTTTGTAATGGGGCCATTGATGGAAAACAACATGATCACTCAAAATATTTGCAACAACAGAAGCAGCCATCGCACTTGCAAAATGACTCCAGTTCTCTGATACGTTCTCAGTACCATCAGCATAATCTGCGATTCCTTTTACTACTAGCCATTCAATCTGATCATCAAATGCAGCCGTGAAAATAACTGAAAAAGAAAAAAAGTACGCGTAAGAGTGTTGACTTGAGGGAGAAACGGTAACAAAAAATAAGTAAACTATTTTAACTGTGATTTGATTCTAGTTGGGAATTATCCTCAGTGCACTGTAGGCTCTGTAGCTTGGATGTTTACACAGTCTACTTTTAACCTGAAGGTCGTGGATTTGAATTTCACCTGCGCCGCTGCATGAATTTATTTTTCTGTGACCAGGATTTCCAGTTTCTTATCACTTAGTTAAGATCTGATCCAACTGATTTTACAATGAAATAAATATTGGAAATACAGCCCGGAATTTTTTTTCCACCATTTTTTAACACTTGAAGACTTTTTATTTAGGCCCTGTCCACATTAACCCGGGTAAATTGAAATCAATCAATCAATCTTTATTTAACGTGGTCAGCACGCTTAGCTGAAGAGCTAGTTTGCAGGTGCGCCACGAAATAAAAAAAAACAAAATAGAAAAAAATAAAAACTTCTTTGAAGTGTAAAAAAATAAATTAAGCTGTAATTACTAAGAATAACTATAAATTACAATATTGTCTAACTAAGATTAAAAATATAAAAATTTTAAATTTAAAAAAATTAAAAATTTAAAAATATTATTAAAAACAGTAAAATAGCAATATTAAAAAATTGACAAACTTCTCGGTCAAAGTCCCGTAAGATTTAATGTTCTTATATTCGTCTTAAAAAACGTGTAAGTTTTTTTTTTTCCTTGTTTCTTCTGGTAAAGAGTTCCACAGTTTCGATGCAGTATATCGCCACGATTTAAGGCCATATTTTGTTGATTTTACTTTAGAAAGGTCCACAATTGTGTTGCCTCTGAGGTTATAAGTGGAGCGTCGAAAAGGCCGTTTCCTGAATGTGGACGGTTGGCCTAACCGGGAAAAAAAGATGCGTTTCCAAATTTACCTGGGTCATTGTGGACAGGGCGTTAGACTTGTTTCTCACTAATGACTGCAAGAAGGTAGGGGTAGAGGGATTAACAAAAGGAAGAGATTGGTTGACCATGCTGGCGATGAGTTACATCCTTCTTGGCAGAAAATGGCAGGAAAAAAACGTATGCAGGTGCTTAAGCATGATTTGATTTTGTTGCAAATTTCAGTGACCTTCTCAGATTGATAATGTCAAATTTTGATACCCCCGCCCACAAATACGCTCACCCAAAAATCTCAGATGCAAAAAGTATTTATAATGTTCTTCCACTGCTAGGTAAGCCCAGTCATATAAACCCTTTGGAAACTATTTAGAAAAGGAGCTTTTGGAAACCGTTTGGACACCCTTTGGAACGTTTAAAGAAACCCTTTGGAAATCTTTTGGAAACTTTTTGGAAAATTCTTTAAACCCACGAAAACTCTTTGAAAACCCTTTGGAAACTCTTTCGAAACTTTTAGAAACCTGCTTGAAACTCTTTGTTAACCATAGACAAAACCCGTTGGTGCGTCTTTAGACACCCTTGGGAAACGCCCTGGAAACGCCTTGGTAAATCTTTAAAACCCCATGGAAACTCTTAAGAAACCTCTTTGGAAACGTTTTGGAAACACGGTTTAAGGGGGTTTGAAATACTTTGAAAGACCTTAATAAATCCAAATCGCACTAAAAAGACGTTTTTTCCTCTGGAGGGTCACATTGGCCTATACAGTAAAAACCCGCGAGTAAGAACCTAACATTTAAGTACCTGTTATGCTTAAATCATCTAATTACAAACCATTTTTATACTGAGAACCTATTTAGCCTAAAATTTTGAAACAGGTTCTTAAGAAAATAAGTTTGGACAAGGCATTACTGAACATGTATAATATGTTTATGTTCTGAATGATTAGTGCTTCATTTGTACATAAACAGTTCAAGTACTTGTGTGTGGTATGCAAGGAATAGGCCAAATACCACTAAAAGTTCTATTGGCAACAATGTAAATTTTTATTTAGAGAATAACAACCTATTAAGAACCTGAATAGCCTAAATTTGTGTTAACTACCATTTATGTAAGAACCTTTTTAGGCTAACCTGAAAAATAGTTTCTTACTCGCGGGTTTTTACTGTATTTGTTGTTTAAGGTCTCAAAGAATAATATAATTTTAAGCCCCCTAGCTACTGTAGGGATAATTTTTTTATTGTTCATCCAATGACTGTAGAACTTGCCTTCTCTTCTCAGTTATATGTTTAAAGTCCTTTCCTTTGCAACATTCTTACAAATTCCTTTCAAATTTAACCTAAATCCCAAACATTTCTGAAGTGCAAAATTCCTTTCGATACCACAGTGTATGCTTTTCCCTTCCCTAAACAGGCCTACCTAAAAATAGACCAAAATAAGCTCACTAAAAAGCCTTTGAAAAATTAAGTACAGGGCTTATTAGTATAACTCTACACTACTTTAGGAGATAAATGACAACCTACCTTCACCTCCCATTTCCATAGCAGTTACTAGTGGATAGGACTTGGCCAGTTCCTCACGCCGCCATCCAGCACTGACCTGCTCAGGGCCAATCAAAAACTCACCATCACAATGTACTTTGACTTCTCGTGCTGCTGGGTTTTTTAAAGGTGCCTCCCAGCCATCGCCTGCATATTTGATGAGGTCAAGAAAATGTCGGCTAACATAACTTTTCATGCCAGTTAATTCCTCTTCAGTGCCGGTTACCATTTTGGATGCATACGTTGTTAATTTCGCAGAGACAACAACATCTCCTAACTTGGTTTTCTCGGGGTTCAGACCACTGCAGGTTCCTACAGAAATGACACCCTTGGGTCTTAGTTTAGTGACGGCATTTTTGACAGTAATGAGAGAACTGCCATGACCAGTGAAACCTTTGTAGCATCTTATCAAAGCAACTTTTACTTTTTTCTCTTGACCTGTACACATGTCTCCAAAGTAAACATAACCAACACCATCAAACCAGCATCTAAATGGATCTTTCAACTGCATGTAACAAGCTATGAATTCACAGTTCTTGACCGTCACCAACAGGAATTCAACAGGCAGATTCGTATCATCTGGATCCTTTAGTGGTGCTCGAATATCTCTTATGGATGGAAGATAAACACTAAGCTCAGGCGGGACATCATTTGAACTGATACCAGAAGTGTTCATTTCAGCTTTTTTCCATTTTTGTCAACTGATTTGGGAAGTGTTTCTAAACAGCAACTAATCGAACAAAATTATTTCAAGTCAAGTATGCAGAGGCACAAATTCCAAAAAAGAATAAACCAAGTTTACAGTGGGAATACGGCTTTTAGCACCCCCCCCCCCCCCTCCTCCCTCCCTTCAAGGTGTGGACTTTTTAGGAAGCACCTTTTTTGTTGGCACAGTTTTACTGACGTTTGGTGGATGGCTACTGCTCGCCATTTTTGCAGATCACTCCTAGGAAGAAGAATTGTATCATAAAGTTTTATATATCATATATCATTGAGTTCGATTGGTTCGAAAATAGAACACACAGCAAAATAGATGTTCGATTTTGCTCGATTACCGAACCCAATCGAACGAACCCAATCGATTGATTTTTGGTTCGATTTGTTCGTTTGGATACACCGGGCTTATTCCACCCTGTAGCAGCAGGTTTTTCAATTTTGTCTTCTTTATTTTTTACCATCTTGCTTGCCACATGTTTAGATGATGTTTTTTTATACATGTTCAAGCGTTTTTCCCTTTTCCTCTGCCACGTCCTTGCAGCTGGCATTAAATCTCCGATATTTTGTAGCTGTCTATCATTTATTATTATCATTTATTAGTATCATTTATTTACATGGGTAGTCGACCGGTTTCGCGCGATCGACCACCGAATAAGACTGGGAGCTAACTATAGAGATAAATAGGACGTGACCAGAGCGAGATCAAATGTTGAACAACAAGAAATCGCCGCGAAGAACACAAAGCAAAATACTCCTGGGAAATGGAACACGACTTTTCGGTTCGTTCCACTGGAAAATTCCTGAAATAAATGGAAAATCTGAAAAGGTAGTCCCGTTTTCCCGGTGGAACTTTCTGATGGAAATTCGCGTTCCTTTTACTTGTTTACAGATTTCTCGTCTTTCTCGCTAGTCCCAAACCTTTTTTCACAGCCAGATCTCTCGGCTCTTCAACTAAAATGGTGGATCAGTCTTATGTATTTAAAGTTCTTCACAGGTGATGTCAGGGTTTAATCAGTGCTCAAGTATTTGCTGCAGATCGAGAAAATTCACTGCATCACAATAAATGGTAGTTGGAATTTGTGCCGGAAGCCAAGTTTTCTTTGAGCAGAGCAAGTATAATAAAGTCAACGATCAAATATGCTGGCAAAGAACATTCAAAATAGCGTTACTTGTGTGGCACAAGTAACGCTGAAGTAAACAATAAGACTTTTTTAATTTATCAGACTTTCCTCGTCATGCATCATCAACATGAGTATAAACATCTTTCGCGGACGATTCGAGGCGGCAACAGAAACAGAACAGAGAGGAGCCTGTGAACGAAATGAGACCCGTCTAAATCGAACGCGCTCTTCCCGATCGGAAATTCCCAACAGACATTTTACCGGAATTTCTTGTAAATGGTAAACGGCCCCTATATCGTATATCAGGCTTATACCAGATTATTAAGACCCCTTGGAAAACGTCATCACTTCTGCATGCTTTGCGTGCCGTTTATATATTTCTGACTTGCTGCGGAGCTCCTCACTGGCTCTCTTCTCCAATAAGCCTGGCCAAAATTTTTACGTTTCCTGGATTTATTTTATGATAAGGTCATTGTCTTTCAGTGGCGTGTATCTTGTGCTCTAAGAGCCTATCATCGGGCTTTTCTCTAGGTCCTCTTAACGCAGACGTGCTTTGGGCAACCAACGTTCTGGAGGAAGAAAGGTTTGCGTGACGAGTCCAAAGGAACTCACAATTCTTTGCTTTCTTTCGCAAGCGAGTGATTTAATTAATCTAACATGACGAAATGTCTTTCTCTCCCCTATACCTCTCTGTGAAATGGAATCACATATTGTGCCTGTCAAGATCACACACGCGACAAAATAGCTGACAAAAGTCCCAATCCCAACCAGAGAGCTAAAAGAAAGATTTACGTTCACTAGAACTACCTAAAAAAATCAGAAATAAAGTCACGAAAAAAAGAAGATTCATGATTCACGTCTAATTCAACTCTTCGTTCACGGGTCACGATTCACGAAAAAAATAAAAGCCCAAATCACGTTTACCGGCAAATAAATAGCCTCAATCACGCTTCACGAAAACGTATAGAGGTCCCTGTTCTTTTGGCAAGAAGTGGTTATCGAATTTTTGTACTCATGTCAAAGCTGCACGCGCCATCCATGTCAAAACGCACTATTAAGTCACGTCACGATGAAACTAACTGATTACCCACAGCTGTCACGAAAAAGTTGTCCGTATCAATCCACATAATAAACATGTAACAAGGCAAACAAAATTTTGACACTTAAAGCGCGCCATGTTGATCACATTATACTTGGGAAAAGGCATCGCTTAACAGTCAAAATAGATGAATTACCAATTTCATCGACAACGGACGCGTTTATGAAGTCTTTCCGGCTTTGTTTGACAAAATCTTGAAAGCTTATAAAACAGAATTTTTAGAGAAGAAAAAATCGCATACTGTGACGCCCTGATGTTGAATAAACGATCATAAATAATTTCATTCAGGCAATACGCTGACAGCATTAAAATGGACCTCTGCAAGTTTCCGTATGTCGAACTCAACAAACACTGCAAAGAAACCTTCATTGTGAGTGTAATATTTAAAATGACAACGACCTCACGTCAGATAGCGAGAGATCGACCTCGATGATTTCAATTCAACGCCATGGTCAACATGATGCATAATTAATCCATATTTTCGGCGGTGCTGAGTTATAGTTAAGGTACACATCGATTAAAAACAGCGGATAAAACTAAGAATCCCTCCTTGTCGTTAAAAATCATTTTCATCCACTGGAATCATGCACAGGGATTCCGTTTCTGCTTTCAGTCTGCCCTAATTGGAAACACAATGACCTATTCGCTGAGTTCAATTCAAAACTGTTAACTACATTAGCTTGATACTGGTCAAAATAAATAACTGGGGGGCTCCGCTTTTAGGCTTGTCTAATTTTATTCAATACGTTACAAGTTTAATAGGCTGTTTTCAAGGGAAAGATTTCATCTCTGGGAGAAAGAACACTTTTAAAACAAGCGGCGGATCTAGCATTCCGGGCGATATAAGCTGGCAACAATTTCGCGCAGTTTCATAACTTTCTCACAGGGATCGCGATCGAGCGAGCAGCTATGTATGCCGCAAAAGGCTTTGTGCTTGGGACGATGATTCTAGCGATCTAAGTTATGCGGTATCGTACACTTTGCGTTAGACATACAAGGCCCAGCTAAAGGCCTCGCAAACTGACTTGTAAACCCCCAGAACAATACAATAAATATTGTCTTACCTTTTACATGTCGATTGCTTCGAATCGAAGGCTCTCAGGAAGCTGTATCTTGTCTTATGACTACGATATGAAGTTCAGAACATAGTTTGCAAGCACAATGGAATACGTAAATTAAATCAACTGCCAATATTCTAGCAAAAGTCAATGCAAACATAAACACGCATCGCGTGACCAACTCGCACGGAATGTGGCGTGAGACACCTTCGGTGACATGCTACGTGACAAGTTTCAAGGACCTACTCTTGGATTAAAAACAATTTGCTTGTCACGCGTCGATAGCTAACTGCTCGAGAATTTATTACTAAGTGCACGTAATGGCTTGTACTGTTGCCTTGGTGATGGCATGCAACCAATAACTGCCCAACCACAAACCTGAATTGAAACAATTCTTTATAACAGCCTCAAGCAACATATTGATTATGCAAAATTCAAAGATTGTTGTTCCTTCTAACTTATAACCGCGACTTGAAAGGCTCGGTTTTACCATGAACTGGAGATGGTATATCGAACGATATTTCTATCTGCTGTTACTCATGGTCAGTTTTCACAAGACAACATCCATATCGCCTTCTAAAACGGTTAATAAGACAACCAGGCCTGAAGAACCGAGGAACGAGAAGAACTGTCTTAAATATGATTACCAAATTCATGATGCCTTGACGTCTACCAAGCCACCGTTCGATAATTACTTTAACATCTCCAGTGCTATTTATCCCTCCGAGGATATATCATCTAAACTTGTGAACATCTGGGTGCATTTTATTAATTCCACGGTCAACCACACTGAAGTAGATCAACGCAAATTTATTTGGAGTCGTTCGTGCTTGTATGTGAGTGATCGTTACTTGAGCCTCCGAGCCATGAGTTTGTATTCGTTGGCTACCATTTGGCCTGACCGAAGGCAGGAAGACCTTCATATAACCTTAAATGAATTTTGCAATCCAAAAGAGAAGAAGAAAAGACTGCTCAAGTTCTTGTCAACGGTAAGGATTGGAATGATGTTTCATTAAAAGACTGTGCAGTAAATATCGGGAGGGGGGAGGGGTTGTAAAGCAAGAGGGGAAGGAGAGTGTAAATTGACACACATAGAAGGGGGGGGGGGGGGTAGTCTGATTTATCGAGGGAAGAAACTTAATTCCTAGCTGTCCTCTGGGAGAATAGGGCCATTGACTTGTTTATTCTATTCCACCCATCTTCTGTTTTTCTCTTTCTACAGTTCTCCCCCACTCTTTAGATCGCCCTCGGCTCCTCGTTCCCTCTTGCGCCCAGGTTAGAGCAATACACGGATTCTCTTAGTCTTCCATGCGCAGTACATGCTCTATCCAGCGCCACCACCGTCTCCGTATCTGCTCACTGATGGTGCAAGTCCAAGCTCTCCTTGTTACTTCTTCATTCGAAACCCTCATTGGCCAGTATATTCTTAACATCCTCCGTACACACTTGTGTAAAAATGTGTCCAGTTTTGCCTCATCTGTCTTGGCATTCTCCAAGTTTCGCAAAGTAGCTCTGTTATTACGTTGGACTTTAAGATCCTGATCTTTGTGTTACTTTTGTCCACTTTTCCCGTTGCTATTCAGGTGATCGATCTTCTCCGAATCTGTGTGAATGTGCTTGAGATAAGAGCCAGGTCTTCTGCGAAGTCTAAGTTCTCTAGCGTTGACGGTTGTCATCTTCCGCCTAATGCCTGTCTCTACATGGTCGACTGTCCTCCCCGTTACCCAGTCTATTACTAAAAGAAAAAGTTAGGAATCCCGACAAATTGACACCTTCTTCCATCACCATCCGCCACTGCTCTTGTGCAGCCAGTATAGATCACTTGTACCATTGTTACGATCTTAAATTACGATGTGTAAAATAAAACAGATTGCATTGCCTTCTTGTCAAACTCCTAAACGGAAGCAGTTGCTAGCCGGGATACGTTGCTTTGTGCTTTTTCATCAGCGAGGCAACATTCCCTTGAATGCCTGTTGTTATAGCATGTATGGTGTCAGAGTTATACCGGTGCTTGCAAGACAGCCAGCCCTGCTAGTAATTTGCACGTCCCGTCACTGAAGAGACGATCATCATTTTTCGCTAGCATTTCTTTAATACTTTCAATTTTTGCAATGGGGACGGGGTTATAGGGGGGGGGGGAGTTGTTGAATGTTTATTATTAGCTTTAACAGGGGTGTTGAGATGTTACTGTTTCAGTTTCTGTACGGGGGGGAGGGTTAACTGTAAACCGTATTGTACTCGTTTTAGAATCCCCTCCTGATAATTATTGCACAGACCCTTATTAGTATCTAAAACTCAGATGCATGCAGTACATATTGAAATGGAGTGACTGCGTTTTTCTGTGATTCCTTCAAAAAATTTGTTACAATCAAAGTTACACTTTGAGAGGTTTACGTTTGCTTGCCCGGGGCAAAAATTTAAAAACCCTTGATCAAATATCGTAGAAAATAGCGAATATTATATTCTTGTCAAAGTCCTTAAAAGTCTTTGAAGCAGTTTACATCATCAAACATTTTTATCAAATTGTAGTTTAAACAAAGAAACTTCAAGAATGCATTTTGTTGTTTCTGGCGCAGTTTAGACTCAGGACGCTTATTCACATAAGCTGTTTCATTTGTTGACAATTATTTTTTTTTCGACAGCTTGAGGACATAGCAATCGACCCATCCCAGTTTGACCCATCACTGAACAACGTTGAGTGTGTTGTAGAGGCAAAATATAAACATCAATTCAAAAACATCAACAAGGCATTTCTTCAAGTCTGCTGGCTTATCTTATGTTCCTCTTTAATAGGAAGTAATTTTATTAGCACTTTATTTTTACAACATTGTAAGAAGCAGTTTAAGAGTAACCAGGGTAAGGTTAAATCAGTGTTACTTTTCATATTTGTTTTGTTTTGGTTGGGTATAATTGTTGCTATTATCGCAGCGAGTCATAGCATGCAAGAGCAATTAATTTATCCTTTAACTTACCTCTTGTTTATTTTTTTAGTTTGCATTCGTCGCTTCCTTTACTGTTTGAGTCGCAAGCATATCAAATGTAACAACTACAAAATTGCATCTTGGAAATTTGAGAGGAATGGAAATGCAGAGCCAGGCTGGGGTTTTCTTTGCACAGCATATCCAGGTTGTTTCATAGCAGTGCATCATATTCTGTGGGTAATGATCGGTATAATCACTGAACCATTCTGGGCTCTACCCATCGTAACAACGTTTGTGATGTTAGCATTTTTAGCGTACGTTTTGTTCTCACTTTATTTCTCGTTACAGAAGTGGGACATGTGGCAAACAATTAATTTTGTTCAGTTAATTGCCGTAGGAATGTGTGTCATTTTAGTACAGTTTTCGTTTCTTCTGATCGGTCATCAGTTTTTCGACGAAAGTTTAATTTCAAGTGCCATTCAGAGTGCTTTGGTTGTGATAATAAGCATTTGGCTCAGGTCTTCTAAGGACGACGAGGAAACAGACAATAATATAAATAACAATGACGAAGCTGAAGATGTTATGGATAACGTTGATGGAGGTAATACATCTGAAACAGAAGGTGAAGAAATCAATCTAGTCTCTGATCTCTCAAACAGTCATGAAAATGAATAGAGATTTTAAAAGTTTGTGTGAAACTAAATTGAGTCTGGGCACATACTCGTTATGTCTAAAGACTGAGTTCCATGGTATTATTACACAGTAATACTTGATGATTTATTTGTAGTTTTGACACCTTGATAGTTAATATAATCATCAAAGATTTTTTCGTCTTTTTCTTACATCATTAATGGTTGCCAGCCACTCTTAGAAAATAGATTTAATCTTGCTTATATATCAAGTTATAATGTTATCCACTTCCACTGGGTTTGAATATGAAATGCCTATTACGCCTATTTTTAGACACGGAGGAACAGATAATGTTTATTTTAAAAGAACCTTTGTCAGGGGGATTTTGCTGATGTTTGGTCCAGACAGTTTCAAAATTAGCGGTAGGCAACTTAACCCATGAAAAACATTATCTTTCCACATCTAAAGGAAGATATAACCTTAATTTGCGAAAGGAATCAGACCACGGTTATACATATCGATATTTTGAAGAGACGCTGAAACAACGTGAAAAGTTAAGCCTTAATTTTTCAAGTTATAATCCATTTCCATCCAAGCTATCTGCAACCAAAAATGGACCATTATTTTTCGGTTTCCCACGACACAAATACATATATTTTGGCTGTTTAAACAGTGAAAAGCCCTTAACAAAAACAAGGAGAGATCTAGCCTGATGACGTGCCTGCAAACGACTACCCTTAAATTGAACGAAACCTTATCAGGACTAGGAAATAGGAGTAGGTAAACAAGTTATGTCTTTTTACTAGGAAATATGTATGGGCTTTTTTCGTATAAGGTACTTAAATGTATATTTTGTAAGGTACTTAAAAATATAGACATAATCATGATTTGAGGCAACTATATCCCTTTGCTATCCTGATACAGTCAACTCTCTTTAAGACGGATACAGTCGGGACCGGCTCCAACTGTCCGTCTTAGAGACGTGTACGTCTTATAGGGAGTATAGTTGCAGTAAAATGACTGAAAAACGGCAGGGACGGGACCAACAGCAGGTGTCCGTGTTACAGAGGTGTCCGTCCTATAGAGGTGTCCGTTCTATAGAGGTGTCCGTTCTATAGAGGTGTCCGTTCTATAGAGGTGTCCGTTAAGAGAGAGTTGACTGTAGTTGGTATCCTAATAGTTGCGACTCCCTTACCTACTGTTTTCACAGTCCCAGTTTTTGTACGACCTTTTTTGGATAAAAGATAAAGAATCCGCCTGCCAGTACAGTTGACTGTAGAACCTAAAGGTACATGATAACGCCAGACAAATGATGTCCCCATGTGCTTGATTTATCTTTTGTTTTATTGTCAATAAAGATGATAACAAGAAAAACACATACTGCGATGTTTTTTTGAATAATACGGAGAAACGAAACACCTGATGCATGCTCTAGACGACTTTGGCCCTGCTACGCAGGGTAGAGCTGTACATGAAGTCTTGCGACTTATATAGGTCGAACATAAATTGGGTTTCGCGGTCTACTAAGAAGACAAGTATGGCAATCATGACCTACGCATTTGATGCAACAACCCACGCACTGCATATTGATCCATATTGTGTCTACGGGTTATGATACAAAAGACAACGTTTCAAGCAATGAGATACAGGATTACACGACTACATCGTTATGAACAGGCAGTAAAAACTACTAACGCTTGTCGGTGAGTACACTGAGAAGGAATTAAACGCTGAGCTTATTGTATCGTATTTTGTTCATTCCACATTTGTTCTACGGATTGATTATTACACTCTTATAATGTACATTAAGAGCTAATGAATGATGCATTGCCTAAGGCCATGTTTGCTTTCCTGAATGACTAACATACATGTAAAACATCCTGTTTCTTTCCAACTGGTATCGATGCACAAGTACCTCGAGCTCATGCAGGCCCGGTCCAAACGCCCATCCGCTCATGTGCCGAACATGACTGGACTCTGGACTGGACCCTGGACTCTGGACTCTGGACTCTGGACTCTGGACTCTGGACTCTGGACTCTGGACTCTGGACTCTGGACTCTGGACTCTGGACTCTGGACTCTGGACTCTGGACTCTGGACTCTGGACTCTGGACTCTGGACTCTGGACTCTGGACTCTGGACTCTGGACTCTGGACTATGGACTCTAGTCACTTTTTGTTTTGTTTTAAATATCTTCATTAAATATTAAAAAAAGTTAAATATTAATGTAAAACCAGACTGATTAACAAATATTTTTACTTTTAATTTGTTAATTTTTCATTCATGATAAGGATGTTTTGATAGGGACTCTTGTGCAGTCATGTACAGGGAAGCGTCCGCGTTTTTGTGCCTGTTTACTATTTAACACGGCAATAAAGTTCGACATTTTGCATGCCCATGCGGTTGCTGTGGACCTGCTCCCGAGTGACGGACGTTCTGGTGTTTAACGAAGCCAACAACTGTGCCCGTAACTGAACGTGTTTTCTTTCTTTATGTTAAGCGTATCGATGCGAACAGCATAAATCGCTTTCTTGACAAACTGTTGGAAGGATATTTATTTTCCTTTTATAAGGTGGTATAACAAAAGGCAGACAGGATGTAGACCATGATTGGACGAGAGTAGTTTTCACAAGATTTTTATCAAGGCAGACTACTTATTCATTGTCTTGTACATGTTAAATGGTAGACAGGCACAAACACTCAGAAGCTTCCTGGCACATGATTGCACGAAAGTCTTTATCAAAACATCCTTATCATGATATTTCTAAAAACGCTTTTCTCTGTCGGTGTCGTAGCACAAAGCTAGAGGCCGGGTAAAGTAGCGAATTATTCTTTTTGGGCAGGAAATTTTACTTGTTTCATCTTTCAAGAACAATCGATCACAACCTTTAAACCAAAATATCGAGAAAAAGTAAAGTTTGTATTTGAAGTGGAGATTGGGCGATTTTTTTTATCCATCACGGGTAACGAGGACAGATAAGCATCTCTGAGAGCAGACAGGGCGTAGTCCATGAATGGACGAGAGTAGTTTTCACAAGATTTTAATCTAGACCGACTACTTAGTGATTGTTTTGTTAAATGGACGTAGACCATGATTGGACGAGAGAAGTTTTAACAAGATTTTTATCGAGGCAGACTACTTAGTCATTGTCTTGTTAAATAGTAGACAAGCACAACAACTCAGACGCTTCCTGATACATGATTGCACAAGAGTCGTTATCAAAACATTCTTATCATATTTTGAAAGACCCTTTTCTTTGTCGGTGACGTAGCACCAAGCTAGAGGCCCGGTAATGTAGTAAATTTGGGTAAAAAATTTCACTGGTTTCATGTTTTAAACACGGTGCATAACACAAACTTTAAACCAAAATTCGGGGAAGTAAGTAAAGATTGTCTTTTAAAGTAAAGATTCGAAATATTTTTTAAAAAGTTTGGCACCTCTGAGAGCAGACAGGGCGTAGTCCATGAATAGACTGAGAGTAGTTTTCACAAGATTTTTATTTAGATCGACTTCTTAGTCATTGTCTTGTTAAATGGTAAAAAGACACAGAAACTCAGACGCTTCCTGGTACATGATTGCACAAGAGTCGTTATCAAAACATTCTTATCATATTTTGAAAGACGCTTTCCTTTGTCGGTGACGTAGCACCAAGCTAGAGGCCGCGTAATGTAGTGAAGTATATTTTTTTGGCCGGAAATTGTACTGGTTTCATGTTTTAAACATATTGTATTTGCAGAGATTGGGAGAAATTTTTTATCCATCACTGGTAACGAGGGTTGTCCAATACACCCAAACTGGGTCGATTCGACTATTTTTTTGACGATTCGACCTTGACTTCCGGTATTGCGGATGGACGCCGTGCGACTCGTGTCGAATCGACAAGTACTCTTTGACGAATCGATCCAGTTCGATGGCACGTTTTAAGAACGAGGAAGGTTTATATTTTTCATTTTCTGCTCGCCCCTTCACTTCCGGTATTGCGGATCGATGCCGTGCGACTCGTGTCGAATCGACAAGTACTCTGTCGAATCGACAAGTACTCTTGACGAATCGATCCAGTTGGATGGCACGTTTTAAGAACGAGGAAGGTTTATATTTTCATTTTGTACTCGCCCTTGACTTCCGGTATTGCGGATGGACGCCGTGCGATTCGTGTCGAATCGACAAGTACTCTTGACGAATCGATCCAGTTTGGGTGTATTGGACATGGGTGCTGGTAACGAGGACAGATTGGCATCTCTGAGAGCAGACAGGGCGTATTCCATGAATGGACGAGAGTAGTTTTCACAAGATTTTAATCTAGAAAATAATAAAAACTTTTTTTCCTTTATTATTGCCGTGTTAAATGGTAAACAGGCACAAAAACGCGGACGCTTCCCTGTACATGACTGCACAAGAGGGGTGTCCCTATCAAAACATCCTTATCATGAATGAAAAATTAACAAATTAAAAGTAAAAATATCTGTTAATCAATCTGGTTTTATATTAATATTTAACTTTTTTTAATATTTAATGAAGATATTTAAAACAAAACAAAAAATTGACCAGAGTCCAGAGTCCATAGTCCAGAGTCCAGAGTCCAGAGTCCAGAGTCCAGGAGTCCAGATTTCAGAGTCCAGGGTCCAGTCCAGAGTCCAGTCCAGGGTTTTAGACTATGCCCAACAGGAATAGTTTAGCAGGGCCTGTCGCATTGTGCGACATTGGAGCGGCGGCTCATTCATCTAGCGTCTGACAGCCCTCATACATAATTAGTCCAAAGTGGATTGGGGTTGAATGACGTGAACAGTCATGTATGAAGCTTGTACACGGTACATATGCTTGTGTAATTCGACAATACTTTCATCGGTCGTCCGGGTCCGTCTTTTAATTTGGTTTCAGTTCAAGAGAAAAAAGAAAAAGGGAGTTTAATTGCTTTAGCGTAATTCATTTTTGCTGTTTATTTTTCGTGAATATCCAAATATCTGAGATCTAAGTTCGACACAATTACGCCGCGCCGTCTGAATCAGCCGTCGCTCCAATCGAACCTTAATTATTAAGTTAGGTTTTTTATATGAATGGAGCGGCGTTTGTACCGGGCCTAAATATTTTGAATTCAGTACCACCCCATGAGAGCCAGCATTTTTTCCTGCTAATTTAGGTAAGTTATTGTTAGATATTCCGAGGACCGCAGGGCTTCAGTTAGTAGACGGAAACGGCAAAAAATGTTAACATACTTGTTGCCACTTAATTCAGATCGATCATGCGGCGGTTCATTTAGAAGGTTACAATTGAGCAATTTGTCACACACAGCTGAGTGCATGGAAGAACAATACTAATCTCCTAAATGAATGATCACATGATCTAATATGACAGCAAAAATGTCAACACGTTATCCAATTTTGTCTACAGATGCTGCCCTCTTTTGTTTTATTAGAAAGCTCCAAGAAGTATTCTAGAAAAAAAGAAAAAGGGATATCGTTCAGAACCATACCAGATGGTGAAAATCAGCCACTGACACATCATATCAGGTACGTATTTTACCATTCTTTAAAAAGCACAGCAAAGTAAGAACACTAGATTGTATACGTAGTTGTCTGCTTCATGGCCCATTAATAGACCCTATCAACGGTTTTCGACGCCATCTTGACGAGTAGGCAAAGCGGGTAGAAATTACCGGTTTTGTATGGGAATCTGACGACAAATATCTTCTATAAAACTTGAATTCTGGACAACTTATGAATTGTAAAGTTAAGATGCTTGGCAAAAGTTTTTATTCGCCGAGTTTGAAGGATGTAGCTAGAAAGCGTTTACTTACGTTTTTTATTTCTCATACATTTGTCTATATTTTTTTCCGCATGATTGACGCGGTTCGCGGGAAAAATTGTAGACAAATGTATGGAAAAATTTAACAACGTAACTGAACGCTTTCTAGCCTAGCTACATTCTTCAAATTCAGCGAATAAAAACTTACAATTCATAAGTTGTCCAGAATTTAATTTTTGTAGAACATATTTGCCGTCGGATTCCCATACAAACACTGTAATTTTTACCCGCTTTAAGTTGCCTATTCGTCAAGATGGCGTCGAAAAACGTGATAAGGTCTATTTGAGTCAGTTAAGATGCAAAGTACGTTGACGCAGCAATAAAGTGAATATTTCAGCGCCGGAAATCGTGAGTTTGCTTGCTCGCTTCTCCTTGAATTCTCGCAGTGTGTATTCAGATCGATCTACCGCCCGATCACCTTGATCAAAGTTTTCTACAACTGTAGTCTACCTAATGTAGAGTGTCGAGTGGTCTCAAGATTTTGCATGTTTTGTGTTTGTACGTGGGTCTAAATTTAAAACATTTTATATCAGACCAGGTGAAAAGGCAGCCGATAAAAAAAAAAAGCTTTTTCTTATTCCGACAGTCTACGTGTGAAATCTAAAAAAGTTGACCTTTTTACAAGGAAATGCATTACATGCCGTGAAACCCTAATAACAACTGGGGTGTTGCTGGAGGGGTACTTTTGGAAAAGTTTGTATAAGTCAGTTGATATGTTGCATATTGCAAGCCTAGAAAGCAGATTTAATTTTACGACAGTATCCTGTGGAATACTGAGCGCGAAGACCTCACGTTTTTTTTTTTCAACGCCTCAGCGTCAAAACAAACTTAAGCCAGAAGTTCTTCTGAGAAATTATTCTTGGAAAATATTTTGATCCTCGTCAGTTCATTGCACTATAACAGACCTACTTACTTACGAACAGTTCACTTAATGCAATGTTCAATGTATGACGGATGTTGTGGCATTCAAGTACATCTCGGATGTTGACACACCCTGCGAGCAGAGCCTCTTTTAACTTCCCTACGGTTGAGATTTGGGAAGTAGTATATCAGTGGAAAAAGAAGGGGCTCTGCTCGCAGGGTGATGTTGACATGACTCACCACTTAATTACTGAATTGAGAATTCGCTTTTACGTTTGAATATAAGTAACTTTTTCACTTCCAACTGCTATTTTGAACTGAGTTTGCTGTGTTAAGAACTTTTTTATCACCGCGAAAGATGACAGAGATTAGCAATGCTCCAGGGGGCGATACCCAAAGCGACGATCAAGCGTACGTAGTTTACATGTTTTCTTTCGGTTACCTCCAAAAAAGGAATGACAGCCGCCACTTTTGACGTCAATGCGCACATTCAAATTTTAATGTAGTTTTGTTTGTAGATTCTTTAAGCTAACTTTATACTTCTTAACCGTCAAGACTCTTAATTCTGTAAATGTCTGAAGACGTGAGAAGATCTGTCCGATGATTGGTGCTAGTAGACGCGTGCACTGAAATGTCGACTTGTTTCACCAACGTAATAAGCATTGCAACTTACACAGGGAAATTCAACGCAACCATATTTTGACAGTCTTGTTAACTTAAATTACAACTTTTCTGTTAAATTCTCGACCTTACTTACCCCTTTGAAACTAGTTTTCAAAATAGGTGAAGTAAAGGCTATATTACACGCTATAAAAAGTCTAAACATCCCGGTATTTAATGGTTTAAAACTTTCGAGGAAAAACGTTAAGTGCCAAAATATTTACGTCGAACTGAAATATTTAAGTTAAATATTTAACTTTTTGATTTTAACTCGCGTTTATACAAGCGCTACGCAGCCCATGAACATTTTCCTGTTCAAATTGTTATTTAAAACTTTCGATGTTACTTGACAATTAACCCTCAGACGAACAAGGGGAGGGCATTTTGAAAAGGGTATTTAATACTGCAACATCTTGAAATTTTTTCCAGAAGATGTTCGTACATCCCTCGCAAAAATTTGAATATGTCCACTGAGTTTATGATTTTGAAATTGCCACGGCAACCTTATAATTACATCCACATTTGGCCAAATATCGTCTTCTTTGCCAAAATTCTCAAATTGTTCCAGCTTTCATAAACAAAATTGCAAAATTTGTGTAATTTCACATTCCATTAGCATTTGACTTGATTTTTTGTTAAATCAAAATATTTTCTGACTTTCTAAGAAAATACTGAAAACCAAGATAGGGGATCTAAGATGGCGGATCTAATGACGTCATATGACATTATGGCCCACAAAAATTAAGTTAACTTGTAGAGCAAGCTAATAAGGGTTTTGTTAATTAATCTTAGTTACTGTGCTTTAAACCTTATCCTTGTTCCATCAACCCCCTTGCAGTATAGTGGAGATATGAATTTGCGTGAAATTCCAACTGTTCTGAGGGTTAACACGTTAACGTCTTTAAAATAATCATTTCACTAAAGTTTTATTGACATAGGTTAACCGCCCGCTTCCATAGACCCATTAAGGTAAATCAAATGCTCCTTCGAGCAACCTCATGGTAATTCGATAAATTGCCGTCCTTCTCTTTTTTTTGCGCCCATTTCCATGGGTTGAAAGGCTTTTTAGCAGGAGGAATGACACAGTAAATCCTATTCGCATTCAGTAAGATGCAAATAGGTGGCCCTAAGATGGCGGATCTAATGACGAAATTTGAGAAAACTTCTATTAAATTATATTAAAAACTTCTATTAAATCTTAGGTTTCTACTTTAGAGGAAACTTGATAGCATTTTGCTTTTAAATGAAACGTTTATTTTTAAGTCGGCGAATTCCGGGTTTTAGTTAGCAGTCCCAATTTAACTCCTCCACTCAACTGTCATAGATACTTTCAAGGAAGCGGACAGAGTCAAGTATCAACTAATTTATTTTTCATTCCATTGAAAATAAACATCTCTTGAAGTTCTGTGTGAACAAAGTACAATTAAATTACAATCAGTCTATATTTTCTTATTAAAGTAAAGAGCATCTTCACACAGCTCAACCTTTGAGAAATGAAATGACCTTCACTTTGAAGGTCATTTCTTTCCATTTGAGTATTTTCCGCACATTTCCTCTTTGTTTGTAAGGTGTACAAAATGTATTTTGATCAAGGGTGTATATATAGCTAAAGCAACGAAAAACCACTCTGAAATTTTCGAATTATGTTGATCTCTGTACTCAAAAAAAAAAATTCGCCTCTATCCCACCCCGAGATCAATGGATAAAAGACAAGGGCGGGGAGGCAGGGGAAAACCAGAACTAAATTGCGTTTTAAAGGATCTTTCTGTCATCACGTATTTCGTTAAATGCATAAATCAATTGTCTTAAGGCCTGGCCAGGACTTGCCTGTACTTCCGTTGACTTGCAATGACTTGTGTTCACTTTGGTCGAGATCAAATTTGCACGCAAGTCATTGCACGTTTTTCACCGTTTGGCCACCCAACGCAAGTCAACAAAAGTCTTGCTGTTTACTTCAAGTACTGAATTGTAGCGCGCGCAGTAGAATTGAAATGGTTTTTTGACAACTAGCTTGCACTTGCGAGTAAACTTGCAAGTCCGTTTGGCCACCCAACTCAAGTCTGTACGCAAGTACAACTTGCGACTACTTGCGTTACCGTTTGGCCAGGGCTTTATATCAGAATGGAATGAGTGAATGAATTCGAGGTCCAAACCTTTACCTCACTACCATGAGGCAAAAAGAGTTTGGTTTTGAAAAAGGTCAACAGCAGCGAATTTATATCATGCCTTTTTTTTAATTTCAGTCAAAATGACATTGGTCACATTGTTGAAGGAAGTGGTTAGCACGGTGGATCCTCAAAAGGCTCTGTTTGTGGTAAGATCTGGTCCACGCGAACAAAGAAAGGGGCTGGCATGTTCAGTAAGAAACAAGTCAGGGGAGTACTTTATAGTCACTTGCACAGATGTTGCCAATCCCGTAAATACTGGAAGGCACGATGGACACGAGCTAATCGCGGATCGCTTTTGTACAAAATACCCAATGCACTTGAAAAGGCATCGCTTAAAGAATTTAGATATACGTGTCGATGACACGTACAAGTTTAGCTTTATCTGTCTTTCAAAAATCCCCGATACTTATTTCCCTCTATTTGAAACTGTGAATGGACATTTTACAAAACAATGCCATTCGTTTGCCGTCACCGACAACAAAGAACCCAAACGCGTTGATTGGTCCTACGATCGCAACCTATGCAGGCACATCATTACAGGTGATGCAAACTTAGAAAAAAAGGCTATTCTTGGTTCACCTGTGTTATGGACTAATAAGAAAGGTACAGCATTTGTTGTTGGCGTGGTTGGTTCAGAAGATGACGCTCTTTCCCTACTGTTCTTCGACAAGGGTTCGCTCAAAGTTTCAGGTAAGAAGAAACAAATAAGTTTCCGCCACCTTGCTTAAATACCCTTCAACAGTGTTGTTGCCGTACATTTTAATTTACAATCAAGGCGTCTCATATTTTTGGGCTTCTTTCCACACGAAAACGATTGAAAATGTGGATTGGTCACTGTTGAGAGATTTTCCGTCTCCAGAAACTGGACATACACATCCTACTAACATTACAAGAGTTTAACATTGCTTACTGATGTTATTAAAACCGTTAAGGGGGGACTTAACGTAAGTTTGAGCAAAATTTATAGTAATTTATAAAAGGAATAAAATGAAGAAAATTATTTTTGGAACACCAACAGACAGTTGACCCCCACGCAAGAGCACTCCAAGTCGGCAGGGGACTGTCTGGTGTCCGTCTACTAATTTTAAACTCCAAATTCTAATTTTAATAATACTAAATCAAATCTTGAATATTTCTTATTTCTCTAAATTTCGCAAATCCTTTAAGAAAAACTATCTCCTCCCAAAAATCTCCAAAAATTACGAGCATAGGGTTTTTGCATTGCTTAAAAAGCGAACGAGATATTTCCAAAAAAACTCATGAAAAGCGGCAGAAAAGAACCTTTATGTTAAGTCCCGCCTTAACAGTTCATAAAGTTAAAGCAAAGGAAATCATAACAGTGACGGTTGCTCAAATATCTGACGGAAGACGGACGACTTCAATCCGTTAAGGACATCCCACATTTAAACGCGTTCACCACAAAACTTAAAATAAAACCACCCAGTCTCGCTGCGTCCATAAAGTACCCACTCTGAAAGAATTGAAAATTGATCATCACGTCCAATACTATAATCGTGCCAAAAATGATTCTGGCCAGGAATTTCACAATAAAGCTCAAAGTTATCCACCCCGTCCTCCCGGGTCTAAAAATCCCCCGGTCCCTGAATGAATTCAAGATGGAGGCATAGCTAGAAATTGATCCGTTTATCAAATACTTTAATCAAGATAAATTTGGGACTTTTATTAAAACCAAAGGGTACAGGGTCAAAAAATTGCCCTTCTTCTTACAGATGGGCCAATAGCTATACAAAACGGATCTGGTTAACGAATACTGTAACTGTGCCAAATTAATTTTGATGTTTTTAACCCAAAGTACACAATTATTTCACAATTTTATTTCACTATTAATTATAACTGGACTGTTATTTTTCGACTAAATGTTACGTTTTTTTCTCATTGTTGACAGATCTCCCCAGGCCAGTGACACTCAATGAATTACCTAATGAAGTATTTGCAGACAATATTACCTTACGATGGAACCGTTCAGCAGACGCTCCGAACTACAGAGTGTACCAGATGATCGACAATCAAGATGCTCAGTGGGAAAGGGTTAAAACAACTACAGATAACACATGCGTCATCCGAGTAGAAAGAGGCAAATCGTATCAATTCAAGGTGACTGGTGTAAATGGCAACCTTGAAGGAAAAGAAAGCAACATCAGAAGGGTCAAGGTGTTGGGTGAGATCAAGTTAATGTTTATATTGAATATATCATCAAGTAAGTGTAGAAAGTAATTCATTTTCAGGCAAGATGACCACGTTGATCTCCCAAGGGAAAAAACCTTGCTCGAGATAGCGGACGTTTGAAACAACGGGGTGGGCATATTTTTCTGAAGTTTTGATACAGTACAGTATAGATATACCAATGGCTCATTCTTGTGTCTTGTCTATGTGAGTGTCAGCAACACTTTTTAAAACAGGTTAATAATACGTTAGAATATTGAACATAACAGTTGTTTGTAAATGTTGTTGGTGAAAGCTTCGTGATTCGCGATTGCAGTTATATTACACTTGGTTGTAGAGCGAGATCAAAGGGTGCGTGATGAAATCCACCCAAACGAAATTGGGAGACGTATTACCTTTATTTTTTTAGAGTAAAACGTTCATGATTCTGCTTTCAAATAGCTGTTTTTTCATGGACATAAAAACGATGACGATGTGAAGTTATGAGAAATGGTTTAAATGAAACCTTCTTTCAAGTTATAGAACAACTATATTATTTCTTAAAAGAAGAAAAAAAAGGTTTCGCTTCTATAGATTCATTGTCGATGCTTATATGCAGATGTTCCTATGCCAGTTGAATTCATTGACCTTCCGAGTGAGAAAAGTGGAAATGAGCTGACCTTGAAGTGGACTAAGCCTTGTGACAATGGAACACCGATAATGCATTACACGGTTTACCAAAGAATACTGAATGAAGACGGCTCAGCACCGGCTGATTGGACTCCCCTGAAGCAGGTCAAGCAACAACTGGAATATGAGGTCAGTGGAATGGAAACAGGGAAAACGTACGAATTCCAAATGACTGCTACAAACAAATGTGGCGAGGGCCCAAAAGTACCAGAGGCTATCAAAAGAGTAACAGTGTCAATAGGTAAGCATGGGGGGTTTAAATAAGCGTACAGTAAAACGAAAAATAATATGAAGCGACTCATTAAATTGTTGATGTACTGTATTGAATATACGATAAAGAAAATTCTTCATTACAAATTTTCATACTTCACAAATACCAATAGAATGCAGCAGTGCTCTTCATTTCAGCGGAGTGGGTTTACCTCAAAACGAATATAAAGCCTGAAAATAAACAAAATAAAAGAGAAAAAGTACAGAGACCAGGGATGGTTTTACTTTAACATTTCGTATTGATTTGCTTAGCTAGCTTCCTCCAAATATAGCAGATTACTTGCTGGTAAGCGAAACAGGCCAAAAAGGAGCACCGTTCTGAATAGGGTTAAGGACCAAATCGCTTTATTCAAGCTAAAGCGAAGCGAGTTTTAAACTGTGCATTTTTTCTGTGCCGTTAATTGACGACATACCAGCCTTTTGATGCAGGCGTCTATCTCTTAAGTATGCAGCCAGAGAAAAACGGTTTCTGTTGATAAAATAGTGAATGGGGTGATGCCACAGCTAATTTTAAAATTCGCATACTAATTTCAACGGCTCACACTTTCGTGAATGATTTTGTTTTTCAGATCCATCTCCAGACAATCTGATAAGCTTTTTGGAATTTTTATGGAAGTTGTTTTATGTTTGGTGGAATGGGAGCACAGGTAGTTAAAATAAAGCTGTTTCTTTTATACAAAACTGAATTACCCGCCCCCCAAAAAGCGTCGTTGCAAAATTGTATGACTCGAATGCAACATACTGTATTTACTCCCCCCCCCCCCCCAAAAAAAAAAAATACACTTTATTTGAACTTGTACATATTTTAATTGCATTTGTAAGATATCGCGTTTGTAAGATATCGCCATTCTCATGTATACAGTCAGAAATGAGCATGTACCAAGCTGTGTAGTATCTGAGCTATTTTAGGTCAAGAACTCTCACCACCGCCTCGGAAACTGTGATTTCAAAATACCTCGGTTTATATATAATTAAGACTATTTAAACATTCTTTACGATACCAAGGGCCATTAATTTGTTCGAAACTTAGTAATGAAATCACCAGGCCTCAAAGCATTCAAGGCAAAAATACGCAATGCGGGCCTTTCAAATCTTATAGACAACAACAATAGTTGCCACAAACTTTGTAACTTAGTACATCCACTTTTATATTCAAAATTGTAAATAGTTTTAGTATTTTAGTTTAGTTGTGGAGTTATGGTAGATAGGTGTCCTAATTAACCAACATAGCTAAATACATTGACACTTGAATAAAGCTTTTATTTTATTTTATTTTTTTTTGATTGCTTCCTCCGCTCAAAAACTTGGTCGACTGCTCATTGCAATTGTTCTTCTAGCCTATCTGCATCTACTTATTCTATTTAAACAAACGTCGTGAGCGTTGTCGTTCTTTTCGTAAGTCGCAGAAACAACTTATTCCTTTATCCCTAAACAGGTTAAGCTGACTTACAGATTTTACCAGCAGACTGTACAATACCGAACGCAATTATTAGTGGATAGGGATCCTCCCGGGGGATCCTGCTAAACCACGTCTTAACCAATGCCACCTTCTGCGCCTTCGAATTTCACCGCGGTGGTACCAACACCGAAACAGCAGAAACTATGTAACAATTAAACTGCAAGCTCGGGTTCTTACGGTTGATCAAGCCTAGAGCGAGCTGTCTTATTGTTTAGCATAACACAGTGACCGATATATTCAACAAAAAGTTCAGTAAAAGTGGTTTATTTTAATTTTTGATTGTGGTTTCAGCAATCTCGCTCCCAAGACAATCTATCGAAAATTAGAGTGCCCTTGCGCAGCCAATCTGATGCGAGTTTGCCTAATAGTCGGTTATTGGGTGATGCTAAAAACAACAGACTTAAGGATGTTGATTAAACGGGATGCCGATCGAGGAAGAGTTTGAGATTTTGTTTATTAATAATTAACGAATTCATATTACGTCAGATGACTTCAAAGCATTTTTTAATCTTCATATAAATGGTAGAAACAAACAAATATAAAATTATACCAAGATCAGAGTGAGGGAGGGTTGAGGGTCCAGCATCATTTCTGTAGATTCAAAAGATAACAAATATTATTACTACTAATGACTATAAGCAATCTGATTGGTTTTATATGTTATTCCGATAGACTAATGCCTGGAAATAGTGTGCAGAATGGTCAGTTTAAGCTAAAACTCTTTGCAGAAAATTTAATGTCGACAGCTGAGTCGAACTCGTTCTCACGGACTACTGAAGTGCTCCATAGTCCCCGACAGGCACTACCATTCAGAATACCGCTAGTACTAGCTACATGAGACAGCTAGTCTCGAGCAAATTTTCGTTGAAACAAACTTCCAGTTGTCTCCAACTTTCTGTTGTTTCATATGCATCTATAATTTGATGCTTTATGAGACTCTAAACAAATTTATATCGATGCAGGTTCCTAGAAAAACGACCCATGGCGTGAGCTCTGCTTAAATAAAATGCGCCAAAGTGTAGGGAGATCGCGAGAAATAAAGAACACAAATGATTTGGAGAAATTTGGCAACCAAAGGTGGCAGTTTAATTAAATCAATTAAATCTAAATCATAACAAAGAGATAGAACCAAATTAATTGCAAGGCTGGTACAACGGCAGGAGGGCAAGATTTATTGGCCAATATTTCAACTAGCAGAGCTAGTCTTCTTCAGGGCCAGTACTAACAGCCTTGCAATTAATTTGGTTTTATAAGCACTTAGAGTGACGTCTGGTACGAGTATTTCTTGAACAAGAGATCCGGCAGCAGACAAGCCAACCCGGGGGGGGGGGGGTACTCGAAAAAGTTTTGTACGGGGAGGCTCCGCCCGGAGATCCAACCCCTTACCCTTTTATATACCATTTTGATAGAAAAGGTACCCCTTTTGTATACCTTTTATTGCAAAAAGGCACCCCTTTCATATACCTACACGACATCACATTTACCAAAAACGGGAAGTTTTCTTGTTATTTTTATGTAGCGCTTAATAAATTAAGACGATACAGCCAAAAGTTGCGTCTGCTCGAAATATTTAATGTAAAGGCCTTTAAAAATATCATTATGGCAGATTTCCCTACCCTTTCATATACCTAAATTTGTGAAATCCCTACCCTTTTATATACCTGGAGCCTGAAAAAGGTACCCCTTTCGGGCGGAGCCTCCCCGTATAGGCCATTATAGGGAGTACCCCCCCCCCCGGGCAAGCCAAGCAGTTTTTTCTTCGTTGCGTGGTCCCCTGCATCCAAACTGTTTTCTTTAAAGAGATAGAAATCTAAGAAGATTAACCAATATTGAAAACGTGGGGCGACCAAAACACGCCATAAGCCACACCCTCTTTATGAGACTCTAAACAAATATTTCTCAAAGCCGATGTACAGGAACTTCAATTTACAAGTAGTGCGACGTTGAAGTTTGTGACCATGTTTTATTCGAATTTGTGAATAAAGAAAACTTAATCTGTGGCCTTCATTTTTATGTGGATGTAGAATTTTTCGTGAATACGCAAGGTCTATCTATCAAGAAGCTCTAAATTCACAGTGGTCATTTTCCACTACCTTTGAATAAAACCGTGACTGAAAGGTTACCCATAATTCCTGGTATTACTCGCCTCGTCCGAATTGGCAGCAAATAGTGTTGAGTATTAGATCCTTTAAATACAAAAGTCGCCAAGTTGGTACATACGGTTCGATTTATACAAAACAACAACAACAACAACAACAGCAACAACAACAACAGCAGCAGCAACAACAACAACAACAACAACAACAGCAACAACAACAACAACAACAACAACAACAACAGCAACAACAACAACAACAACAACAACAACAACAGCAACAACAACAACAACAACAACAACAGCAACAACAACAACAACAACACCTAGCTACTCTATTCTATCTTGATGAAATGTATATGAAATGATTCATATATGAACTGCGGATGGATATGAAAGTGATAAATGATCATCGCAGTAAATTTGCAATTTAAGCAATTGGAATAAAGAAGCCTGAAAAAAAAAAAATTCAGGGCTTCAACGGGATTTGAACCCGTGACCTCCGCGATACCGGTGCGATGCTCTACCAACTGAGCTATTGAAGCCACACATTGGGAGCGAGGTCAATTGTGAGTTCATATTTTCACCGGTACCGCGGAGGTCACGGGTTCAAATCCCGTTGAAGCCCTGAATTTTTTTTTTTTTCAGGCTTCTTTATTGATTGATTGCTTAGTGTTATCGAAGAGTATAAACATGGAATTGTTGACCCTCTCCGAGTGCAGTGAGCGGAAAAAAGGAATGCATGCAAATGGTAAAATTGTACTTTACTCATGTTATGCTGCAGTAAACTGCGTTTGATATGTTCCCTGTTGTGTTTTTATTTTTGCATGTTTTCATTTCGGCTTCAAATAATGTGCCGGTACACTGTAATTAGTTCAGACATTAGTTCATGCAATTCCGGTGGTGATTGTGCTGTACAAAAATAAAGTTTGACTTTTAGACTACTAGAACGTGACAATAAGGTTGAATCAGAACAGAATCTATTTAATAAAGTTTAGTTTGTAACATACATTCTGTGTCTTATTGCGCTTGTAGAAAACTTACATTTGTGTAGCAACAAGAGCGAGTTTATTTGTTCCCACGGATAAGATAAAAATAGCAACAGAATCAGACATATCTGTGTTTTTTAAAGTATGCTATTTGCTGGACTTATTTTGAATCAGAACAATTTCTATTCTATTCAATAAAGTGTTGTTCTATCTTGTCTAATCTGCCCTGCATTTGAAAAAAATCTACGTTGTTTAGCCATGTTATATTAGCAGCAAGAGTGAGTTTATTTGTTTTCATGTGTAAGATAAAAATCTGAGTTGTCTGCAGTCACGTAGCCGCATTTTCTGAACTGTATGCGATTGAATTTGCTGGACTTACTTTGGACACAGCTTCGCTAATCTAACAACAACCGCTGTTGAATCTCACTTGTATACACGCTAGGTTTACATAATATAATATTCTCTGATACCACATATTCGACAACATCTGTTTTTTTTTTTTTTTGTTTTTTTTTTGTAATTTGTTTATTTTTTTCCAACAAGCAGGTTACAATACACACAATAACTTACTTACATTTCACGTTACATTACATTATACATTACTTATACTTATAACTTAACTCTGTGACTTATTTATAATACACTACTTGCAGTATATAGCTTAGAATAACCTACAGTACATAACTTACAATTAACTTCTTACATTACACTAATAAATTTACATTTTTCTTAAAAAAAAAAATTATAAAACACAAAGACAGTGCCATGCCTACAGACAATATATATGTATAACGACATACAGTTCAGTAAGTTGCCTTTAATTGATTAGATAGCTGTTTCGAGACAAGAAGTGCCACGAGCTTGCCAGATATTTTAAAATGAGAGGAGGTAGCCTAACAGATCCTTCCATTTGTCATAATGAAAGTTGATCTTGTTATTTTCTTTAGCAATTAAACGTTCAGAATCAAAGACTGCTTTCAAAGTTTTTGTGAAACTGATTACGCTAGGAAGAGAGTTGTTTTGTTTACATCTGAAAATATGTTGTTTTCCTAATAGAATTAGATGATTCTTTAGAAATGCATTTTCAACTGCGTCGGTGATCCCTAGGATCACTTCTCTTTCAATTTGCTCATAACCCCCCAATAGATGCTTAATTGATTGCCAAAAGTTTGCTACCAACGGACAATGGAAAAAGAAATGGGACATGTTTTCCTCTGAGGATTGGCAGAAAGAGCAGAGAGGAGAGTAAGACTTGCCAATTTTGAAGAGGAAATCATTTAAAGGAAGTATTCTATTAAGTATCTTGTACTGAAATTCACGCGTTTTGGTGTCTATTGCGGATCTAAAAGCATTGCTGTAGATTCTCTTCCAGTCAAGGGCGTGCTCTGCAGAAGCATATGAAACATCGAATTTCTTTTTTGCCGACGGACTAATCGAAATCTTTGACACCAAAATATTGTAGATTTTTTTAGAGGACAATTCACTTAATAAAAGGGCATCATTGCCCGAGTACAAAAACACATCGTCCCATTTATGGTTAGTTTTAATGAGCACCGATGGAGGGTCGTTGGTCATCACTTTCTTCCATTCAGGTTGAAGGCAATCATAAAGACCGTTCAAAAATAAGAGATCCAGGGCATTTAGATTTTGCAAGGTGGTGTGTGGCTTAATGTTTATCTCATTAAAAAGGTCTCCAACTTTATGTAGCCCCAAGGAGAAGAGTTTGCGGTTAAAAACTGATTTCTGTCCGATACAAATGAATTTGTTGTTCCATAAGATCTGGTTAACGATCTCATCCATTGAAGAGACAGGTGAGGCAGCAAATTTTGTCCAAGTTGCAAGACATTCTCTGTAGTAATCAGGGAGGTCCAATAGGAGCTTTGTGTACCCGAAGTTGCAGTGGAAAAGCAAACTGCCCCCAACTTTGTGAAGATAGTGGTCGAGAATAATTTTCCAGGAACAGGGTGAATCACCCAAATACTTTTTGATACATACTATCCTTTGCGTGTTAATGAGAGACTCAATGTGCGGCATATTTAACCCACCATTCTCGACACTGTTTATGAGAGCGAGCCGTTTAACTTTATCCTTGCCTTTCCACACAAAATTATACAGCACCTGATTGACCTCTTTAACAAAAGTTTTATTTGTTGAGACAAGAGAGAGGCGATAAAGAATTTTAGGAATGGCGAACGACTTGATTATTTGTATTTTCCCTAGCAAAGTGAGGCCTCTCCAGTTCCAGCTGTTAAGTGTCTTTCTAATTGATTCAATGATGGTATAAAAGTTTAACTTATCTGAAAGCGTTTGATCATAAGTGAAATGTATCCCTAGAATTTTGACTACTTTTTTAATTTCATCTATTTTCAGTTCTTCTGCAGAGATATCAGAGATTCCAAGCTTTATAACCTCAGTTTTTTTCTCTATTAACGTTCAGACCGGAGTATTGACCAAACAACTCTAGCTTGGCCAACAGGCAGTGAAAAGATGCGCTATCCTTAAGAAAGACCGTGAGATCATCAGCGAAGATGATAAGTTTAATTTCGTGGCCATCAACGTTCATTCCCCTAATGCATTCGTCATTTCTAATATGAATCGCGAGTGTTTCTAGGACTAGAATGAACAGATAGGGCGAGAGAGGATCACCCTGACGCACGCCGCGTGAAAGTTTAAAAGGTTGTGTAATAAATCCATTATTCATCACACAGCTGGAAATATTTGAGTAAAAAGCTGTAATCCAATTAATAAAAGATGAGCCGAAATTGAACTTCCTTAAGGCGTGTCTAAGAAAATTCCAGTTCACTGAATCAAAGGCTTTTTCGAAGTCAATTGCTACCAGTAATGAGCTCATATTATTTGATGATGTTAGCTTGATAATATCGTCGATGGATCGGACAGCGTCGAAAATAGTTCTTCCTTTAACATATGCGTTTTGATTATGATGTACGATTTCCGGCAGAACCTTTTCTAATCTTTTAGCTATAGCTTTCGTGCCAATCTTTACGTCGACATTGATTAAAGAGATTGGTCTCCAGTTCTTTACCTGTCGTCTATCTTTATCTTTCTTCTCAATTAAGACGATAAGCGCTTGCTTTTGGGAGGAAGATAATTCGCCGTGTTTGTACGCGTAGTTTAGACTATTAACTAGCAGGCTACCCAAGAGCTTCCAGAAACATTTATAGAATTCTACAGTTAGTCCGTCGTTCCCTGGTGTCTTGTTGCTTTGAAAACTCGATAGAGTATTAAAACACTCTGCAAGGGTTAGCTCTCCTTCGCATAACTCTCGCATTGCTGGTGAAAGCTTAGGTATATTCCCAGAATTTAAGAAAGGACAATTTTCAGAAATTAGCTCTTCGGAGTTCTTTTCTTTATAGAGATCTGAGTAAAATGAGTGTAATTCGTCCATTATGCAGTTCGGGTCAACAGTAATATTACCATTCTTTTGTTCAAGTTTTCTTATAGTGCTTTTTGTCTTCTTATTGTTTTGTAGATTAACGAAATACTTATTATTTTTCTCACCTTTTTCGTACCAAGTTGCACGTGATCGTATTATTGCTCCTTTCGTAATGTACTCGTATTCTTTTTCGTATGCGCTTTTTAAAGTGTCAATTTCATTTTGTGTATCATCATTTGGAGAGTCAGCTAATTTTTCCTCAGCAATTTTCAGTTTATGTTCAATGCGCTTTATTTTTTCTCTCCGTTCTTTTGCTTTCGCTTTGCTATAAGTAATGGTCTCCTTACGGATATTGTATTTTAGCCAATCCCACTGAACTCTAGCATCATCAGAATAGTTAATCTCCTCAATCCAATCAGGAACAAGCTGCTCAATCAATTTAATGTATTGTTCATCATCGAGAAGACTATTATTAAATTTTTAAAAAGATGGACGGTGGTTTAAGTTCTTTACGCTATCAATATTCAAAAAAATTGCGGAGTGGTCACTTTTGACGGAAGATAAGATGTCTACATTTTCTATGTCGTCCTGTAAAGAATTGTTGATTAACCAAAAGTCCAGTCGTCTTTGAATTAATGGATTTTTCTGTCTCCAAGTGAAGCGCTTTTTGTTCGGGTTGCGCACTCTCCATATATCGACCAGGTCATTTTGTAGCATAATATCATTGAGGTTCTTAATGCAATTCTTTATGGAAGGCCTTCCACCCGAACAGTCAAGATCTGGATCGAAAGTAGCATTAAAATCACCTCCAGTAATAATATAATGTTTAGATTGACATACTTTGACAACATCTGTTGACATTTTATTTTAAACCGGTGTTTTTCGCGGCCCAGCCAGAGATGAGTTGCTGTCTTCGTAAGATTGAACAACTTTATTTACACATCCGACGCTAACTCGCATATTTTGTGAAATTTGTGTTTGCGAAAACCCTTGATGATGTAGATCAAGCATTCTTTTCCGATAAACTTGAGGCAGAGCTTTACCATTGTCGTAGCGGTAGATCCCTTGCTGTCGATTGACGCCGAATTTGCATTCACCTTTGCCGAACAGGAATAAAAAAGTCTTCGACGGTGGCGATAAAATCTTGAAAGATAACTTGATTCTAGCGAAAAATATGTACTTTCCAGCGTAGTTAGCAGGCGCGTAAGCCATTTAACATTCGAAATATTACCGAGTCGCTGACATAGAAAAAAAACTGACATTATATTTTCCCGCAACCGCTGTGATTGGACGGCGCTTAAAAAATGTTAATCCTTTTGTTTATAAGAAGAGCTCTCATTGGCTAACCGTCAAAAAAGGCCCAAAAAAATGTCCAAGTGTTCATGGTTCGAGTGTCCGCACTGTAAGGGTTAATTTTATCATTAATTTCGGAAGGTCGGACTTTATTCTTTAACTTCGATTTAACTGTCTTTATCGCATTTAGTTTGCAACGTTTGTGAAGAGTAAACAAAGTGTTGATTGCTTTATTTTACTATTTTTCTTAAGGGAGGGGGGGGGGGGGAGAGAAATTTCATGCTGAAAGAATTCCATCATAAAAAGCACTGTTGTATGTGATCAGGGTACAGGAAAAGTCAGGGGTATATATCGTTAAGAAATAATCATACACTAAAAGAGAAACCGGAAATTTCGTCGCCAACATATACTTCAAACAAGACGCTTAAAGCTTAATGCTTAAAACCGGGCGGTTAATGTTTAACTACTTGATTAGGCAAGTACAGCAAAAACTTTTAAAATACCATTTAATTTATATTGAGTAACATGCAAGTCTGTGGATTGTTTGTCCATACTTGGACAAATTCCTGCTTAGGCTTTCAAATTTTTATTTTTTTCTGAATACTGAATAACCAAGGTATTGAAAACGTTTTGTGTGCAATCTTGAATAAATGAACTCAAACCAGTTAAATGGCAGTACAAATGATCTCCGAACAAAACAAACAAACAATTGAGAAAGATTTCGTGAAAAATTAAGAAGCGTTTTTAAACATTTTTAAAACGTATCACACCAAAAAAAATGGGAATAAGAACAAGATAAGAAAGCTCTTTAGCTTTCAAACATGCAAGCTCTTCACGTCAATTTTGGGAAGCAGTCACGCAAACGCGAGTTCTTGATTGCGTGATTCATTGCAGGTCATTTCTCCATCGCCGTTCGGTTCCGACTGAAACTCAAAACCCTTGAATGAAAAACAAAAAATATATATTATATATTTCTCGCTAAAAAGAGCGGAGTAACCAGAAAATTACAGTATTAGCTCCTGCTCGAATAAACGAGTCACATAAATAATAAAAAAAAACGAATAAAACGAGTCAAATATCAAGAATAACAGAAAAACTTCTACACAAAATTACAAAAGAAAATAAAAACACTATAAAAGGGCATGCATTAGATCACACGTATTAGATAACAGATGCTGTTAAAAATCCCAACTAAATGTGAAAAAAAAAAAGATTCAAGATGAGGCGAAGAAACATTTGAATTGCATTAAAAATTTTGAATCCTTAAAAGCTGTGAAAATAGCATGCCGTGTAAAATTTAATTAATTATACGCGCCAAAGGGCAAGTTTTCATTTTTGCCGTCTATTATTTCACACGATGGCTTTACCGATTTAAATTCCATTCTAGTTTGAAGAAATTATTACATTATTACTTTGCATTTCCATTTTGTTTTCTGAGTTCTTGAAAAGTGTGCAAGTAAAGTTTTTACATCAAGAACAAAATAAGGTTCTTTTGTTGTGTAAACATTCAATTCGTCTGTGACACACGACAGTCAGTTTGTCGGCCCAACTGTACACGAATGGAAATGGACAAAATGGACACAATTCTTGCTAAATGAAAAATATCTTCAAAGTAGAGTCTGGAGCCGTTTTTTCGACGTTTTTGCTTGTTTACAAGCTAAAAACGTAGAATAGGGGTTATGTGAACAACATTTGGAACCACATATTTGTAAACTCTCAAGGGACTTTTTTAATTTCTCAAGGGACTGTTTTAATTTCTCAAGGGATTACTTTCCGCTGTGGGTGATCACTTGCGATCTCGTGAAAAAAAACGTGACTTGTCACATTTACAAACGTTATATAACAATTTTAAAAGTGACATGTCAGCTTTCTTATCGCAACGCACGTGTGTCTGAAAGGCGATCTATAAAAAGCGTCGCACAAACAATGGATTGCGTAACTAAAACACGAATAAATAATCTAGCACTTAATCGTTTAAAAATTACAAACGTCAAAAATAAACCATACCAAAAAACTCGCTCTTTTCAAAGATATTATTGAAGTTAATACAAATTCAAGAGATGGGGGCGCGCTTCTTTTAGCTTAGGAGCGGTTAACAATTCGTCATCTGTCTAGGTCGTTAGGGACGAGATTTCGCGTTGACAGCAATGTTGCACGAATCGGCTTTACAACATGCGATCGTATCTACGCAGTTCGAGTGGAATTTCAGTCAAAGACAGCAAAATTATTTCGTATTTCATCTTCAAATATAATTCGAAAGCATTCACTGAAACATTAACTGTATATATGGCTTTTGTTTAATCCTGGGTCTTGATATCCGACCCTCGCAGAGCCTAGACAAAACGCAGCTTGAGTGTAACGATTTGTTTACGCTGCAATTATATGCGCAATGTTTTCTCCGACAGTAGTCGGAAATATCCGTATTTTTTTTCGTGCTTTTTCGTGGAGCAATCGTAACGATACGGCCTTGAACACATTGAACAGCGGTCTACCTATAACAATTCAAATATGGCGTCGCAAAAACAAAGCGTGGAACGCATATTTTGCTGTTTCATTTGCTAATTTCGCTGCCGTAATCGACTGCCTCGAAAGGTCCTTGCAATTTTAAAGTATAGAATTGTCAGATCTCGCTGAAATTTGCACTGTTTATTTGTGTAATGTTAAGGAATATGTGTATAAATACCCGGCGCGGACGAGCCATTCTTGACAAAATTATATGGCTGCATTTCCTCCGCGAAGATAGGAAATTGTTAAACTAAACTACAAAAAAACTGTAATGATAAGTTCGAAGAACAATGCACAGGATAAACCTTCGACTCATACTTCATGCAAAAACGTCGACATCTCGAAGAGACTTTGATTAAATGCAGGAGCTTGCCGCAAAAACATTGCGTGACTGATGTAAAAAAGCTTCGACCTGTCGAAACAATCACCTGTTTCGGACTCCAGTACTCGCTTGAGTCGAACGCTTGAATAAAAACACAAAAATATATCTTTCACGTTTAACAGAAATCGGTGTATTAAATAAAATTGTAATTGCTCCTGCTGAGTAAATATCAAAAGTGCGGGATCCGAATCCTGGCCAAGAAAGCGGCCGAGTGAACTACTACGACAAATAACGCAAATATGTGTATTAAAAACATCACACGGTGCCTCAATCTATAAATAGATGCAGTGTTCGTTTCAAAAGCCTAAAAAGGCAACTAAAACAAACGTGAAAATATGAAAGAAACATGAAAAAAGTTTTAGATGAATTTTTATTCAAGATGGGGTCAAGAAACATTTTAAAAGGCAAAAAGATTTAGAAAATTTCAAAACCGTGAAATTTTGCATGCCGTGGTAGAATTTGATTTAATACATGTATTAAATTACCCGCGCCAAGCTTTCATTTTCATTTTGCAGACCATTTGTTTTACTTGCTGGCTTTATGGATCCCTTCACAAATACCATCATAGTTCGTAGAAATATTATACATTACCATTTTGTTTACTGAAGTCTTGGGAAGTGTGTAAGTAAAGCTTTTACATCAAGAACGAAAATAGGATTATTTTGCTGTGCAAACATTCAATCGTCTCTGATACGCGACTTTGTCAGCTCAACTGTGCACGGATGAAAATGGACATAATTCTTCCTATTAAAATGGAACGCATCTTCAAAGTATTCCGGCTCAAAAATGCTCTGGCTACCAGCCGTTTTTTTTTAAAAAAAAAAGCAGTTATGCGTTAAGCTTGCTGCAAAAACATTGCGTGACTGACGTAGCGGTTTGGAGCTGTCAAAACAATAACCGGTTTCGCAATCCAAACGCTTAAAAATATATATTTCACGCTTAACAGAAATCAGGGTTTTAGATAAAATTTATAATAGAAGAGTGATTTTATAGCCGAGTTTAATAGCTCCTGCCGAATAAATATCAAAAGTGCATGATTTGAATCCTGGCCAAGGAAGCGGCCGAGCGGGTCTGGAACGATTTACCGGGCCGGCCCAGTCTCCGCCCGGTTAATAAGTCAAGGGTCACGGCTTTGATTTTGTGACTTGATAAATTAATCATATTAAAATATGCTGTTTGTCGCTTTCTTGCTAACGCCGAACTCGATTTGCTTGTTACCTAACGAAAGGCACGTTGTTTTCGGTTGATTCGCGGAGTTTGCTTGCTGACAGAACTGTGCTGACCAGTAACCTACAGTCTTGAAGACAATAATTTTACAAACGGCTGCTACTCACTGAAGGTAAGAAGATATATGTAGAGGGAGTTTGTGTAAACGACAAACACTATTTACTTTTTCCGCTTAAAACGACGAAAAAGTGTAGCTCTAATAAGTAACGTCGTGATTATAATACGAGCGGGCATATAAGCTGGGTGAAATGTAAGATTCCGAAAGATAGCATGAGAAATTAACTGCTTAGAGACTCGAGCATCGAGACACGCAATTGACAATTCGAGGACTTTGATCGAGGCCAGTACGTATTTTAAAAATACGATTGGTAAAAGCAGTTACTCGATTTCAAGCCATACGTTTCTCAAAGCCTACAGTTTCTTTAAGGTCGTTCGAGTTAGTTGCTTTATAGTTGCTAGTTACTTTAATCGGTCGATCCCTTCAGTAGATCACCAGTCTCGGGCAATCGCAAACGATCGCTGATTACGAGAATGTTTCTACCTGCTCTTAAAACCTTCACGTCGTATGATCAGAATCCCCTTTGCTCTGTATTTGGAACGGTGAATATGTGACCGTTTGACTTATCATGTACGTTTCAAATCTGTCTTAGCCATTTTCCGTTCTTTGGTTTGAGCGAATATCATTGAGCACAGAACAATTATCTGTATCAGTCTAGGTTTATTGTTTTTGAAATTCTACGTTAGTTTTGGCAGGCCAGGGCTTCTAGTATTCGGGCTTGCGTTTTAAACTGTCCCCATTCGCGTGACTCTTTTTAGAATCAGTATTTACGAAAAATGATAATCGCGTGCGAGCGAGTCCTGCTATGATAGTCCCCTTACTTCCGTTTATTAGGACGTTGTTTTTTTTGTAAAGCATTTTCGAAGCGCTAAAAACCAAGGTCAATGTGTTTGTTAAACCTTGCTCTGCCATTGAGATATTTTCGACGCTTCTTAGGCTTATTTTTAACTTTGCCATAGACAGCACTGCCTACGGCTCCACAAAATACTCGATTCAACTTAATTTATAGCTACCTTCACGATCACCTAGTTAACTGTTTCGTAATTTTGTATTTTTGTATGGATTACAGTCCAGAGGTCACCATGCATTAATATAAAATGCATGACTACATGACGCTAAAATTAATATCCTCGAAAAACAGGACATCGTAACGTTTAAATAATATCCGTCTGAACATCTGGGGTGAACATTAGCAAAAAAAATCATGTAAGTTTCCGAATAAGTTATTTTATTCATTTTTCCGCTTTTGGATTAACTGTCTACAGTTATTGTTTGAATCAGTTACATGATTCCGGTCAAGAACAATCTCTCTTTGTTCTTTCTCAGCTGCTGTCGGCGTCGAAATTTAGCGGTGCGTATAACATCACATTTTGTGTTGACGGTTTGAGCTTGCAGACTTCTATTTGCCAAAGGCTTTTTTAAACTGTAGGACCTCTCTAACTCGAACTCGGGTTACTCGAACTCCCCCGATAACTCGAGCTTAACCTGAGATCATGTCCTCCCTCCCTGCCACTTTTCAGTCAATTTTTGTCGGTTAACTCGAACTTATTGCTGGTTTTCACTGTCACGCAAGTAACGATACTGTCACGCGCTGCAAAAAAAACCCCAAAACTATTGAGTTAAACAAATCAAGAATATTACAGGTTGTAGAAAATTACGAGATAGTCTTCGTGTCCAAGTCTCAGGTCTGTACGGTATTTCGTACTCGAGTTATCCGTCATTATGTTAAACATAAATTTAGAAAGCACAGTATAGAAACGCCATGTTGGAGCCCCTGTGGAGGGGCACCAAGATGGCCGCCGGAAATCAATGAAAACATCTGGCATTCACTTCTGATATAAAACGCGCTCAGTTCACCTTCGTGAACACGTAAACATTCATATAAACACTTCTTGTAAAGCCTCAATTGTTCAGATCGTTAAAATTAATAGGATGAGGCATTTTTTTTAAGCATACGTGACAGCCTTCAGGCGGCCATTCTGATGTCGTGTGGCGCAAAACTCCGAAATTCAAAATGTTATTTCTTAAAGACGGTGGATGCTATCGAGCTGAAAACCTTCAATAAGATATATATTAAGGACGTCTAATAGCTAGTGAAGGAAAAAACATCAGGGGGGGGGGGGCTTGCGATTCTGGATTTATAATTTTGATGACGTCACGTGAAAACCAAGAATTCTGGTTCTTGCAACTCGCCACGGAAGTCCATTAATATCCCACTAGCTCTCTTTGATTGTTACCGGTTTTAAACACTAAAACTAACACTGCAGCAACCATTTGTGTGACGAACAGATCACGTTCTTGACAGTCATTTTCCGATCTTATGACTCACAGATACATTCATAGCACTGCATCAGGCCCGTAGGAACGAATTTTAAAGTGAGGGGGCCCAAAGGCTAACATTGATGACGATGCCGGAGGTGCATTCCTGTAGGGGGGCCCGGGGGGCATTCTCCCCCGGAAAATTTTGAAAATTTAGACACCCTTATGCGATTTGGTGCATTTTGGAACACTTTCGTCTAAAATACATAAAATACCACAAAAGTGCTCAAATTTTGACAACCTGTGAGGGTTTCTTGCGACAGACTCATTGCCATCATCAATACGATCTGAGCTGTCCACCTCTTCTTTGTATACTCACACCACCATAAGGTTGTTCATCCTTTTTTTGAGGCACTAAATGACCTTTCACTCAAACCGTTTGCAGCAAATAGAAAATTTGTAGCAAGCAATGTGGAGACGACTGTGGTTATGCTGATGCTTTTAATGTGTCACTACATTTCAAGTGAGCTGTGAACAATTTAAAAAAAAGTATGCATGCTGATTGAGGTTTTTGATTTATCAGTTGATCGATTTTTTTGACTGGCCGGGTGATCGATTGTTTAACTCAAAAACTTTTTTTATTTATAGTTTCGTTAGGAACTCAGTGGCGAGAATAGCTTTAACCGAAATGGCGAGCAAGAACGACCCACCAGAAATTGATGGCCCTCCGCTAAAGACCAACAAAGATCTTCCCAAAAAGTCGGAAGAGTGGAAAGATGTGGAACTTCCGATAGACATTCTGTTATTGACAGTGAAAGACTGTGAATTTTTGAGTTGTCTTTCATTTCTTAATGGATTCTTTAGGAGCTATCACGACAAGCTTGGCAAGGTGTACTTTAGTAAGATAGGCGATGAAAGGATGTTGCTTAAAATTGCTTTAATTAAATGTGATAAGGGCTCCACTGGCCCTGGTGGTTCTACAGTAGTTGTAAAAAATGCAGTTGAAGTTTTAGGGCCAAAAGCTGTCTTTTGCGTGGGTTTTTATGCTGGTTTAAACAGGGAGAAAGTTAGATTAGGAGATGTCGTAGTCTCGGCAAAGTTGATAACGTATGCTGCCACTAAGGTCCTGGAGGACGGAATTCAAGAACGCGGCGTCCGTGTCCCAGTGACAGAGCGTATTGCTAAGCTCATAAGAGGCATTGCCGATGGATGGGAGGCACCTTTGAAGGATCCAGAAAAACTCAAAGTGAATGTACACCGTGATGGCGTGTTTCTGAGCGGCCCAGAGTTGGTTGATAACAGTGATCGGCGTAAGGAACTTGTGAATCGATTCCCCGAAGCAATTGCTATTGAAATGGAAGGCGAAGGTAAGAGTTTGCAATTAGCTTAAGCTTCAAACAAGCTAAATTCAGTGTTGATTTATTTGTTTGCATCAAAATTATATTTACAATTTTGAGCACATGACAGTATGGCAAAGAGATTTGTTTCCGATAAGGGTCTAAAATATGATAACTCTATGTAAAACTGTTGTCTGTTTGGTTTGGTCGTTTTACTATTGTCTGTTAATTCCTCAAGTTGTTATTTTTTATAACCTGTGTAAGCCTGGGGGGTACTCCCTATGGTCTATGGACTATACGGGGAGATGTTTCACGAAAGGGGTACCTTTTTCAGACCGAAGTTTTGGTCTATGAAAGGGCAGGAATTTCGGGAGTTGAAGTTTAAAAAAGACTAGCGAACATATCATTTTGGTATTTAAAAAGGCCTTTTAAAATATCTCAAACAGACGCACCTAATGGCTGTTTCGCGTTTGTATTTTTAGGGGGTTACTCAAGTGAAAATTTTCGAAAAGGGTTGCAGTCTTTTCAGTGTATGTATGTGAAAGGGGTGCCATTATTTTCCATGGAAGGCATACTAAAGGGTTACTTTTTGGTCAAAAATGGCATATAAAAGGTAGGGGTTTGGACCTCGGGGCAGAAACTCCATACGACTTAAACGTTTGAGCGAAGTTTAACCGTAACTAGAGTTTTAAACGAGCTACAGTAGTCCGTTGCACTAATCTGTAACCATAATGTTGCCGTTACGAGAATTCAAGTACAACACAACAGAGAAACGTGATCTTTAGTTGCAATTGTTTGGAGGCCCGTACCACTCAGATTTTTGCTTTTGGCTCAGCACAGTAACGTTTCAAAACGCCTTTTTCCCAGTAACCATGTGTTCACTGACAAGCTGCCCACCTGAAGAAATAAAAATACGCTTATTTTCAGGACTTTTGCTGCAGCTCATGACGTGGAAGTTCCATGGATTATCATTAAAGGTGTTTCAGACTTTGCAGATGGCAAAAAGTCTGATACTAACTCGTGGAGACCTTTCGCAAGTGCCATGGCAGCTTCCGTGGTTGCCAATGTTCTAAATGATTCCATTGTTTTCAAAAACTGGCGTCATTACGGAAGTAAGTATAGAGTTCAGTCAGGCAGCTTCTAGCTCGAGTTTTTCTCGTAAACTTTCCTATGGTGTCCTACACATAGTTTCGTGATCACATGCTCTGTTGTCGCGTATGCTCAATGATTCTTCCTTTAGAATCTTCCGCGAGTGAAATGTTTGTCACGTCTTCCTCCTGGTCCTCGTTGTTATATTCCAGTAATTACAAGAAATAAGTGTGTGACAGGGAAGTGCACTCTTTGGCTGTACGTTACGTCGCTGAAGAGCCATTAGGGCTTCATTTTACATTATTTTAATTTTGATCCAAGGTACAGTGGCTAGCTGTCCCCGTATGTGCATCTCCTGGTTTCTTTAGCCTGTTGTAATTAAATGAAGTATGGTTGTTGTTTCTTTATAGATGAGTATGCAGAGCCAACTGCAGCAACAAAACGGAAATCTGCAAGTAATGTCTCAGTTCTTACATAAAGTGAGGTTGTAGAAGTAAACAAAAGAACTATATAGGCTTTTGATTTACCTTCAAAATGATAGATATACATTAATACACTGTATGTAGCTTCAGCGAAAGAACGATAGTAACGGCTACATCGATTCGGATGGAGACATTATTTAAAATTAATTATAGATTTTCCCGTTTGTAAATTCATGTTAGTAGTAACAACCGCTTACGCCTTTCACCAGCCAATCACAGCGCAGCATTTCTGCGCATGCGTAGAAGTGAAAATCACGTGACTTGGGATAAGATGACGTCATAGGAGTAGGTCCCAGGGTCGTCCGGAGTGTCGGTCCCAGGCCCCCAACGGCCAAAAAGCGCTCGCCCCAGTCCCCCTCGGAAAAAAAATCCGAAAATAGGTGTAAAAATGCGTAAAAGGAAAAACCACGTGACTTAGGGGTGTGATGACGTCATAGGAGTCGTCCCCAGGGTGTTTGGAGTGTCGGTCCCAGGCCCCGGACGGTGGAAATGAACTCGGTCCCAGTCCCCGCGCGAAAAAAATAAACGACAAGACAAGAAAATAGGCGTAAAAAGGAAAACCACGTGACTTAGGGGTGTGATGACGTCATAGGAGTCGGTCCCAGGGTCCTTGGAGTGTCGGTCCCAGTCCCCGAACGGTTAGAATGAACTCGGTCCCAGTCCTCGCGCGGAAAAAAACGACAAGACCAGAAAATAGGTGTAAAACAGGTTTTTTTTTAATAACAGGTTTTTTCTGTTAAGGTACAAGACACTAAAAAAAGGTAACAAGTGGTCCTAAAGCCCCGGTAGTGTAACGGGTATCACTCCTGCCGCTGAGGTAGGCAATCGAGGTTCGAGTCCTCGCTGGGGATATTTTTTTTCCTTGTGTCAATGTTCACTAAGCCCTAGTGGCCGCGCACCCTGGGAATGAACGTGTACAAAGTTAGCAAGACCACCATCCTATAGATATGGTTCACAAAGTGCCATACTGTCCTTGTGGTATCTGGAACTCAATACTTTGCACTAAACGCATGCGCAGATGAGTCTACGCGATACACTTACGATTGATAATTAGTTACCTCTCTTGTGAAGACCACAATGGTTGTCTCAGAAAGCGCCATGCCTTCCTAATGGTATGGTTCTTCCTGGCACTGAACGCATGCGCAGATGAGTCTACATTGCTTTTTCTAGGTCGACGATTCTGAAAAAACGCACGCTTGTGAAGTATTAAAAAAAACACGTCAGAAAGGGGGGATGAGGGGGTATCCCCCTTTCTCGGTTTTACTGGGAACGAGTACGAATCGAGCGGTGAGAGTGTTTATATCTCAAAAGGAATGTCGACAAGTAAGTTATTAAATATTCAGTTATGGAGAACGATCAACGTGGGTACGATTGAAACTATATCAACGTGTTGCGGTAGGTTTCCCATCTGGGGCATGCTGTTGGACACTTTTGAGGCAGACATGTGTGTGAAGGTGAAAGGAACCGCTAGTCAGTGGGAGAACTAGGCCTTACAGTAACCATAGGGGTACGACATAAAGGTATTGGCATCTACCACTCTCTTGTCGAAAACCACTTGATAGCGCTTGATCTCGGTCACAGTGTTCAGGGTCTTGGTCGTTTTGTCTCGGGTGATCTTGTGAGGGTTGAACAGGGCAATGCTCCTCGTTTCGGACAAGGGTTCTTTCACTTCGGACTTGACGTTGTCTTTCAATGTCTCAAAGTTGAGATGGGCAGAGCCTCTCACGTTCAAGGAAAAACCCCTTACTTTACAGCAGGTTTTACCCAATTTGGACTTGTAGGCATAGTTTTTTGGTCCCGCGGCGGCAAATTCCACAATGAAGTCATCATCGTCTAGCTCGTTAGTAAAGTCTCCCAGGTAATCACCCAACGGTAAGGAGGGTTGCCCTTCTCGATGTTTGTAGATTAGAGAATCCGTGTCAAAATACAAGATCTGTTCGGGTTGTAGGATGGAAAGGCCTTCTTGATACAGTTTTAATCTGGCCCAGGTGGTCGTGAAACAGGCCACAAATATATTTATATCCGGTTGAACGTTGGCACAGTCCTCCTTGCACTTATGGACCACCTCCAGCATGTCTGGATTGACGACCCGGATGTCGTGGACGTCTCGGGTCTCGTCTCTTAACAAGTCGTGAAACTCAGCTGCAGAGGTGAAGGCTTCGACTTGGGTCTTGTTACCTCTCTGGCCATATTTTCCCCAAAAACTATTGAGCATGATCTTGGCTAGGGATCTGCGACCGGGATTCTTTTCAATCTTGTCCGGATCCAACTGGAGGCCTTCTTTGAGAAAGAACTGTCTCAGGTATTCCTGGCGCTTGTCTGGATCGTCACCCACCCACGAGGGCCACCCGCTCGCTTCCTGCTTCATCTTTAGGAAGGTGTTGACATACTCTTTAAACATGGTGTTGGATTTGCGGTCAAAGTGCCACACCTCGTGAATGTGCTCCACCACGTACCCTTGCTTGACGGCCTCTTCCAACTCGGGCGTGCACCACGTACCGGTCAGTTGGCGTTCTTGGGGGCTGTGAGCGCATTTGGAGGATCGTTGGGTCAACGGCTTGGGCTGCTCCACTTCCACGCAGGTACGGCAGAGGGGGAATGTCAGTTTACCCCCTTGGCGATAGGGCAACACGGGGCTGTACAACCCGTAAGGTGGCGTCACCGTACACTTTGCCAGACCGAAGAATTGTGAAATGTTCGTGTGTCCCGGTTCTAGGATCACTTCGGGATGCCCCTGAGGGTAGTCACAGTTTTTGTTGACCCAGGGGTACAACGAAGTAAAGTCCACGTACCGGATCTCCTCTTCAGGTTCAGCAAGGTCATAGAGGCGGACGGCATTGGTTCTACCGCCAAAGAACGCGTCTCGGGGCTCCAAGCGGGAGTTGATCGCCAACGAGTCCACGAACGATTTCACCTCGGGATCACTGTCCTTGAGCGCTTTCCACTGGCATTCCCACATTTCTACCACGCGGTAACCCGCAGCCCGGATCCGTTGCGTCTTTTGTTGCGTTTCCGCGTACACGTCCCTCAAGCTTCTGTCACCCATCTTGCGGTGTTTCTGATCGCGATTGGGAAAACAGTCAGGACAGCCGTGAAAGTAACAGCCGTGGAACTCGTAAACCGTGTGATCCTCGTACCCGTCGACGTTCATCAGACGGCCTCCAATCCATAAGGCTCGTTCTCCGCCGTTCCTGGCGTGACGGATGGTACCCTGCGTCTGGCTGTCTTGATAGAGCAACCATTCCAGCGACACCTGCGAGTGAGGTTTGCCCTTGCCTTCCCAGCCTCGTACCGGTTCAGAAGCCAACGTCTGTTCTTGCATACACTTGGTGCGGTAGAAGCGATTACAGGCCGAGGCGATGGTCATGCACTGGTCCATGGGATCGAAGCCGGCAATGGCTTGGAACTCTGCCCGGAAGACCTTGCATCCTTCGTGTAACAGCTCCACGTCCGAGCGACAGTAGTCGACAAGTTCGTTCCGAAAGTGGAACTCGTAATTCTCTGCGACGCGTTCCTCGTACCACTTGTCGAATTCGGCTTTCCTGGCAGCGGACATTCCCTCTGGATCGTAGTAGTCTCTCGCAGGCATGGAGCCCACGTAGTTCTGGTTCTCTTTGGTATTAAAGTAATGGGGGAAAAACCCCTTCTTTTGCTCGGTGAGGCCAAAGGCTTTGGGAAAGGTAGCAAGGCTCATCTGCAGAAAGCACATGGAGTCCTTAAACGTGATGTTGGGGATGCTCATGCTGATTATTTTGGCGCCATTGACGACTTGATCAGGGCAGATGGCTTGGTCGTACAACTCGTTCAGGATGAAATAAGCGTCATAGCCCTGGAAATTGTGTGCGACGGCGATGACGCGTTGTTGGTCGGCGATCTCCCTCAACCAAGCGAGAAAGTCTTTCACGCAAGTCTCCCCTTCAAAGGTTCTCCTCTCGTCCGTGTCTCCTCTCAGGGCGCAAATCAAGTTGGCCACGTGCTGGCCTTCTTCCTGCCTGGCTTCGGCGTCCCAACTGACGAACACGGGTGGCTCGGCTTCTTTGCGTTGACCGGCGCTGGTTCTCTTGCGGTTCTGTTTCTCTTCCACCTTGAGAGGATTTTGTATGTAGCACTGGTGGTAACGAAGATCTTGGTATTCCTTGCAGGACGGGCAGGGAGCGTGGCCGCACTTGTGACTGTTTTTCAGTTCATAGGCACCGTAGGTCTTGAAACAGCCCGCACACCGTTTGTGCGTGTCACACACACTGTTCCTCTTGGCTCGGGTCATGTCTTTACAGGTGTCGGTGCGACTCTTGTGCAATTGAAGACAGCGGGTTCCAAAAAAGTCCCGTTGGCAGTCTGTACAGTTCACCCTGGGTACAGCGTGGGCTCTCTTCCATTCATGGCAATCTGTCTGATGACAGGCGGCGCACCTGGTACCCGGGCAACGGTGTTCGGCCCGATTGTTGTGGCTATACCCTTTTTCGCACTTGGTGCAATAGTAACTCTTGCCAAAAAATCCCCCTAGGGTGGTACAGCCGTGGTAATGGTCATGGTGTTTGATCAAGATCAAACGTTTGTCGTCGGGGCGTTGTGCTCCTTTGAAGATGATCTGGTAACCATGTTGGACAGACACCACCACAATCTGGTAGTCGTTCAAGTGCGCTTGAAATTTGGCCAATTCGTCCAACCCGCAAGGACCTTCTGGCACGTCTGACAAACGGTGTAGTTCCTTGGCTGCCTTTTCTTGGACTGGGGAATCCTTTCCGTACATTCTTGTAGTACCAATGGTCGGACCCGAAATCAGCACGGGCCTTTACCACCACCAAGGCGCGGGCACAACATAACTGGTCGGTGTTTTTGATTTTCAGCACGCAGTGTTTTTTGTCCAGGATCTGCTCAATGGGATCCAAACCGGGTTTGTGTTTCTGATTGTCTCCCCCTCGGCCTGGATCTTGCACGTGAGACACGTTTAGGTTGAACGTGTCGTCGACTTGAAAAGTCTGATTACTGTTCAGCATGTCGCTGATTTGTTTTAACAACTGTTGGGCAGCGACGGTGTTTTCTCTCCACTCTCCCACTCTCAGACGTCTGGAATGAAAAGCATTTTGAATTCTGTTACTGTTGATGTTGATCAACAAGTGGTCGTCATCTCCAACGGCTCCATCATCCAAGATATGGCGCTGCACGGCTCTCTGCAGGGCTCGGGCAATCTGCTGCACGAGTACGGGGCGCGGTCCTAGGGGGGCTGATTCTACTCCAGCGCCACCACCTGTCTGTATTAACCGTGCGGTAAAGTTTCTGATGTGGAGCCCAAATCTGCGTACTCTGCGGTCCACGTGACCTCTCAGTTGAAATTCAAAAGGAGCTTCCATCTTGAAACAAAGAAAACAAAGCAATGAATGGATGGTAAAAACAATGTACGTTTTTTATCTATACCAGTCATCAGCACTTTTCCAACACGCTTCTTTTTTAATTTATTCTAACCACGAGATTACATGTTATCGACCTAACCGATCACAACGTTTATATTCGGACTATTACATACCGGCTCGAGATGCTAGCTATTTCACAGGTTTGACAGATTTTGATTGACAGCAGGTCTTCTGATTGGCTTGGGGATTGCCAGATATGATTGATGGGTTGTTTGTTGCAATCAAGCATCTTCATTAACGCATGTGCAAGCAGGGAGGGAGGAACGTAGTCGGCTCCTAAACCATGAAATGACTACGACCTTGTCGATCAGTAATCGACTACTTGCACAAACAAGTACTTAAAATTTACTTCACATTTTTTTTTGTCTTCAACTGATGCTTCCAAATCTCATTCACCCGTCATACATGTGAAAGATGGCGAATAAAAACGAAATTGGTGTAGAGTAAGGATTTTGTGCATTTCTATAAAAGGCATTTAGTCTAATACTGTTAACGACTTTTGCAGTTTCAAACATTGTTGATAATTGCCATGATAATTACATCGTTCATTCTCTTATTTTAGCATTGCATTTTACTCGGAAAACATAGCCGTTGTAATACAGTATGGTGCGCAGGTCAGTTAAGTTTATAATCGTCACATTTTTTCCTTCACGGGTGATCGATTTTCAAATCCGCATGCATGAAGTCTGCCTCCCAATAAATTTTTCTTTTATTTCATTTGGTAAAAATCCCAATAACTAATTACCTCTTCATTGGACTCTGCACTCGGTTCACCATCACTAACACTTGGTTCATCACCACCACCGACACTCTGCGATGAAGAGAATAATGTATCAATTAAAACATTGGCGAATCAAATATAGCCCAACGCATCTCATCAACGTACCTCTTCCAATCTAGCTCTCTCCGGGCTCTCAGCCTCTATATCTTCTCCACCAGACATAGTAGTCTCATCTCCAACCATAGTAGTCTCATCTTCTTCTTCCATTGTAGCGCTCAGACCAAACAAAGTTTGCGAGTGAAAAAAGTCAAGCGGAGATCTCTTTATATAGAGAGAGCTAACCAATCAGATTTACTTTTTATTATAACCAATTAAATACTCGGTCCATTCTTTTTCGAGGTGACGTGTACAGAATGAACCAATGAGATCTCATGATCAATGTCGCCCACGTGACGGGATTTTCCCCACAAGGGTAAACTCCCAAGCTGACGGGATTTTCCCACAAGGGAAAAATCCCGGGATTTTCCCCAAGGGAAAAATCCCGACGCACGCGCGTGGAGAATCTTTTTTTTTCTCGGAATTCTAGGAACCCGCGTGTGCTCATTCTCGGAAAAGTACAGTAAAACGGACAAAGTTTTCTTGTCGGATTACAGCTCTTTTCAAGAAGGATATAAGCTTTAAGGTGAGCTAATGTCTCCATACTCTACTGTACAAGACGAAGAGCGTTTGATAAATTGTATTTACTGCGAAAAATAAATTTGGTTACGTTGTAAATTTTGACGAGTGGTTTGTTTTTGTTCGTGCGGCCATCATGAACCGTGCATAGTAAAGAAGAAGAAGGTTTTAGACCCGTTCATTTCGTTCAAGGTTTTTTTTTTGGTCTGGTTGTGTTTATGGTCAAAAAAAAAAAGAAGAAACCGAACTTTACGAATAAACAAGTCGTTTTTGGTGGACTGAATTATTCTTTTAAGCGAAATTGCTCGCGCAGTTGTCGTTGTCTTTCGTAAACAACAACAACTTCAAACGCCTTCATCTTTTCTTTTCGCGGTCTCAAAATCGAGGGAACATCCCACTATGATTCAGAAAAAAAAAAATAAAACCTAGCCACCTAGAAGTGAAGCTTAAACGTTGTAAATCCTAAACAAGTGTGTCAACGACTTTGTTGTGATTTTTCACCGGTCGCGAAAAAAATATAATTGTAGCGTGCAGCTCATTTGGCCGTTGTTCAAATGCATTATTCTCGAGGAAAATTTTTGTTTCGGCCCTTAAATCAAAGAGATGTCCAACCATGAATGGTATTAATTTAGTAAAACGCAAAGCAAGTCATTGAGCCGACTCTTTTACATTTTTAGACTCTAAACAAGTGTGTCAACGACTTTGTTGTGATTTTTACCGTTCGCGAAAAAATATAATTTTAGCGTGAGGTTCGTTTTGCCGTTGTTCAAATGCATTTTTCTCGAAAAAAAAATTTTTTTTTTTGCGGCCCTTATATCAAAGGGACGTCTAACCATGAATGATATTATTTCGATGAATGTTATTGAGCCGAAAATTTCATATTTTTGGACTCTAAGCACAAGTGTCATCGACTTTGTTGTGATTTTCACCGTTCGCGAAAAAATATAATTTAGCGTACGGTATTTGTTGTTGTTTAAATGCGTTTGTTTGTTTGTTTGTTTGTTTGTTTTTGCGGCCCTGAAATGAAAGGGACGTCCAACCATGAATGATATTATTGTAGTGAATCTCAAAGCAAGTCATTGAGCCGGATCTTCACATTTTTTACACCCTAAACAAGGGTGTCAACGAGTTTGTTGTGATTTTTCACCGGCCGCTAAAAATATAATCGTTGTAGGTGGTTCATTCGGCCGTTGTTCAAATGTTTTTTCTCGAAGAAAAATTATTTTTTTCGGCCCTTAAATCAAAAAGGACGTCCAACCATAAAAGATATTATTTCGATGAATGTTATTGAGCCGAAAATTTCATATTTTTGGACTCTAAGCACAAGTGTCATCGACTTTGTTGTGATTTTCACCGTTCGCGAAAAAATATAATTTAGCGTGCGGTATTTGTTGTTGTTGTTTAAGCGATTGAATCCCATACTCTCGTAATTCAGTTTCGGCATGGAGCAATTTTTAAATTTATTTAACAACAAAAGTCTGGTACCATAACCAGAAAGCATGACATTCAGTCATTGGACAATGTCCTTCGTATAGATGAAAACCGCAACTAGGTAAAGGTTCTACAATGGTCTCTTTCAACACGTCGTATTTCGGACATCCGTACAGTTCTAAATTCACGCTAGGAATGTTCAGTTTGTTCAACAAGTCTCTTTCTACGTGTCCTCCCTTGTAAGCCACCACGGTTCTCTCGGGGGTTTTGGTTTCCTCGTACAAATCCCACATCACCTCCTCCACCCTGTCATACTCGTAGGCCTTTTCTTCCTTTCTGGGTTGATACGTCAGTCCGTGCACGTTGTATTTGACGTAAGACACGGTTTTTCTGTCTCTGGAAGATAAGTTGCACCACGACATTCTCATGTAGAAAGCATGGCGTCCGAACTTTTCTTGCCAAGTGTAATAACCCAACTCGCGTACTCGAAACGTCTTCTCCACAAAGTAACCTTCCAAGTCCAAGATCATGCACACGTTTTCCGGAGTCATGCCAGAGCCAACTGCACTCTGATGCTTGACGTAGAAAATATATGAAAATGTTTAAACTCTAAATCTCTTAAGCCATGGGGTCAATGATCCAAATTAGGATATTGTTTCTGGGAAATGCATCTCAGATACAGTTGATTTCTCAGCATTTTCTCTTCATCCGAGTCGTACTTCACGCCAGCCAATTCCGGGGGAAGAATAATTTTCCCTTCTCCATCCACCCAAAACTTTTGCTCTTGACACTGTTTGACCAATGACTCGTCCAAGGGAAGATCACCAATCCAATCCTTGACCGGGGGTGGGTAGTGTTGTACTTTGAAGGCGGGTCTCCCATCCAGAATTCGTTGCGGTCTATCCACCACGTCTTGTCCTCTTCTGGGGTATCCAAATTCGTCCCTAGAGTCCAGTCCAGACCTTCTCGAGTAGAGGGGATCCTCGTTTCCCACATATTCCTTTCCTTCCAGCCAGGCTTTGATCTTGCCAAACGGAACACTGTCTGCCCATTGGAAGAACCGACATTTCCCTTTTCTGCACTTGAGGTAGATCCTGTCCGGGTTGCTCTCTGATTTCGACATGCTCAGAATGAGACTCTCGTTGCAGTAACATTTCATCTTATCCATGTTCCAATAATAGTAAGCCGGTAATTGTCGATTGACCGCCACCACGTACTGGTCAATGTGGGCGCTACCGGTGCAAATGAAACAGATGGTGCCTTCGCTCGTGTGGGGGCAAAAGTAGAACTCCCATCCCCCGTCCGTCATTCTCTTGGTCAGCGGTTCTTTGTGGACGGGGCAAACCGGGTCGCGCTGCGCGTCGTCAAAGGTCTGTTGCAGGAACTGGTCGGGGTCGAAAATTTCCCCCTCCTCCAACACTTCCTCTTTCAACTCCATCTTCTTCTTTGTAGGATGTCTCTTTTTACGGGGGACTTTGGGTTTCTTGGGAGTCCCTCTCCTCTGTCGCTTTTTTCTGGGTTCTGCTACGTCCATGGTGCTCTCGATGCTCCAACTGAGGACTAACAGGAGACAACACGGCGCTTTTATACTCTACTCTCGGATGACGTCAATACGCACGAACCAACCAGAGAAGTAACACGTGACCTCTTTCGACCAACCGGCAATGACCCAGGTGACGTCATCCAACGTATAAAAAGAGCTGCGCGTCCATTTGTCGACTCAGTTGTAGCGATGGAAAGCACAGAGAGCGATTCCAGCCAAACTCAAACTCAAACCCAACAAGTCAACGGTGTCTTTGTACAAGGAGATCCCAAGGACTGGGAACCATTGCCTTACTATAGGGATCTAAAAAGGGGCGATTATCAGTCGGACGAAGATTACCTATTGGAGCGCGCGAAACGTGGCATGGAAGCCGGCTACACGTTTATGCAGTGTCAAGAGCATTGGATGTGTGATCTGGAGAGTGCATTACACAAAGGTTCGGCCGAAGCAAGCCAAGAGCAGTGACATGGGTACGAGAAAAAACTGGATGGACCTGGAACAACGCCTCTTCTACACCAATTGTACAAAGCTAGAAAAAAAGATCCAGACCGACACGGGAATGAGTACGTTGTCGTTAGACTATCCCCCACCACCACCATACCCGAAAACATTCCAAGGAGAGTCTATGTCTTCGAGGACATGGTGGAAGAGCGCGGGTGTGCCAAGAACCGCGTCACCGAAAGTGAATGGCTCAAAGAGAACCCTCACTGGAAGGGAGCCGTCCTAACGACCCTCAAAGACATTGGGCACGGTTATCTCTGGGATAGACAGTGGAATGAATTTGTCTACGTGCCATTGCAGCGAGCCTTTTTCTTCGCGACGTCTCGCAAACCGCCGCCCATTGGCAACGGCGTCTCGTTCTGGTTGAACGCGAACGTCTGCGACTTTGACGACCGGAGTGGTTTAGAAGATCTCATCGCCCCGTTGAGAGCGAGTGTAGCCCTAAGCCAGACATTGTCTGCTTACTTGAAACAACCCATCACGGTCGACGCAAACACGTACGAAGAACTGTGCAACCAACTGGCAACTCAAGTAAAATTGCAACGCCTAGAAAGCAATCGCTGGCAAGAAATAGCGGATAGACTGTTAGACAGAGATCTCTGCAACCGTTGCGCCATGGATAAAGACGAAGCTTACCTGGGCGACGACTACCAAAAAGCCAAACTGTGGAGACCTAGAAGTTGTGAAACATGTACAAAATCTTTTGATAACATATTTATTGATGCAGGCTATTTAAATTGACGTTGTATAAATAAAAGTTCATTTGTCATGGATCTGTATGGAAAGTGGGAGTGGTTGAAAAGATTGTGCGAGAAAGCGTATGCTGAATTTGGGAGGGGTATCGATATACCGGAAGATACAAGTGACTCCCCCTTGAGAGTGTTCGAAGCCACTCACATAGAACAAAACTATTTCAGATTGATACCGTTTATATTATGGTTGAGACATTTCAAGGATCCAGACGAGCTGTTTGCTTCTATTTACAAACTTCATCCGACCACGATCGAAGAAGCAGCTCATAAATTACACGACACTTATATGAGGGTGATCAGAGCGTCGTCGACATGCCAAAGAAGCTGAAGAAAAAGAAAAAGGATGAAAAAATACTTTCGGACTACCACGATCCCAGTCAACCGGGTAGCTTGGGTGGGATAGCAAGATTCGCCAAATCGCACAAGATATCCGTCGACACAGCCAAAAAAGTATTGGAGCGCGATTTGGGTTATACCCTTCACAAACCGCGCAGACGTCGTTTCGCCACGTTACCGGTCCTGGTGTTTAACGTCGACCAACAGTGGGTAGCCGATTTAGTGGAAACGCAACCGTTGTCCAAATACAACAAGGGTCACAGATATCTACTCAACGTGATCGACGTCTTGTCTAAATATGCCTGGGTGGAACCCCTAAAAGACAAGACGGGAAAAACGGTGTCGGACGCCTTTGCCAAGATTTTGAAACGAGCCGATGGACGCAAACCTCAGAACCTACAGACCGACGACGGGAAAGAATTTTACAACAAGACGTTTGCCGCGTTGATGAAACGGGAAGGCATCCACCACTTTTCCACGGCCGGAGATACCAAAGCCAGCATCGTGGAACGCTTCAACCGCACTCTCAAGGAACGCATGTACCGATACTTTACCGCCAAGAACACGCTCAGTTACCTACCCGTACTCCAGGCCTTGGTGAGAGGGTACAACGCATCCCACCATCGTAGCGTCGGCACCAGCCCCGAGAAAGTGAATGCGAGCAACGAAGGAAAAGTGTGGGAACGTCTGTACGCGAAGAGATTGTCGTCGCGTAAAAGAGAACGAAAAACCCCGCTAAAAGTAGGAGAACGCGTGAGATTGAACAAGAAATTTCGCACGTTCGAGAAAGGGTATTTACCCGGCTGGACCGAAGAAGTGTTTGTGATACAAGAGGTGCGTCGGGGACCACCCGTCACGACTTACAAGATCCAAGAGTTGGACGACACCCCCCTTCGCGGTACGTTTTACAAGGAAGATCTACAAAAAGTCGCAGTGTCCGACGACGATGTCTTCAGGGTGGACAAGATCGTCAAACGAAAAGGAAATAAAGTCTTGGTGCACTGGAAAGGCTGGCCAGACAAGTACGACAGCTGGATCGAGAAGACGGCTCTAAAAAAATCATGAGCCACGAGGAAGGATTTTACGTCACGTTACCCAGTCACAGCAGCGGAACCGAGTTTCCAGAGAATAGAGCAAACTCTTTCAAGGTGCGATTACCTCACCCGCTACGATTGGAAGGAACCGGTTGGAAAGTGGGATTGAGTAGCATTTCCGTGCCAGATGCCAGCATCGACTTAACTCGCTTTAAGTCGTTCAAGTTTCCTCTCTTGAGTGCCCAGTGGATGCTCAAGCGCAAAGACAAGGAGGGTCGCGTGCAAAGCAAGTCGGTGACCACCGATCTGACGTTCCAGGACATTCTATATGACGACAACATCGTGGATGGCCTCAGTTTCATGAAAGCCCTGGTCTTCAAGTTCGATCAAGTCAAAGAATACAAGCGTATCGTGGGAGACTTGACCAAGTCGCCCGATAATGGAAAGCAGTGGGAATATACGTTCAAGTGGGAAGGTGAAGAACTAGTCCTCGACAACTCGAACTTGGACGTCTCGGAAGTGAAAACTGAAGGCGTCCCATATTACATATCTTTCAACGAGGATTTGGCCTTTGACATGGGATGGGTAAAAAAGGACGAGAAAGAAAACGTGTTTCTCGGGCCGAACCTGAAGCCGGAATGCCACCACGCTACGATACCCGATCCCATAGACGTGGATGATTTTGGAGAGGGCAAGAAAAATTTCTGGGTTGTTGAGAATGGACAGCTTTTCTTGAGTTGCTATTGCAACTGGCGCTTTGTGAAACTCAACAGAGCCTTCCAAAAAGTGATTGGAGACGCATCGCGTACGCTTTTCGTTTACTCAGATGTGGGTGGTAGTTCCGTTGTGGGAAATCAAGTCACGGATCTGTTGCGGGAAATTCACTTTCAACGTGAAGGAAAAGGTATCAAGTACTTTGAACCTCTCCACATACAATATATTCCACTCCGCAACCAGATCGTGGACATTATTGAAACGCAAGTGAGCGAGACTACAGGTAAACTGGTGGATTTTGGCGAAGGCAACACGATCGTGACCTTACATATCAAGCGAACATGAGAGGCGGTGCCCTGACGCGTTTCACACCGGATCCTCCACCTCAAGAGGGGAACGGATTTTTGGCCGACATCGTGAGAGAGTCTCTGGGTGGAGCCGTGAGAGGATTTAAGAGTGGGCGCGGCGTCGCGGACCGCATTCGTAAAGCGGGTCAAGGAGCCAAGAGTGGTCCTAAACGAGTCGTGAAACGCAAACTGAAAAACGTCATAGAACGAAACGTCAAGAGAAAACTGAACGACATCTTTGGCGAAAAATGAATCCCGTTTACTCGCGATCGTCCAGACTGGTCCGATCCAAACGCGCCCCCGTCAGACAGCGGGGAGAAGGATTCTCACTGGCACTTTTGAACCAGGCCTTGTTGGGACAAAAGAGGCGACGACGAAAAGTACAAAAGGGCGGGTGGATAGGTCCCGAGGTCAGAAAGCCTCCTGGCTACGACTGGATACAGACCTTACGGAAGCGCAGTGGAAGAAGGAAGAGAAGACGATGACCGAAACCATCTCGAGCGCCTACCCGCAGTCGAGACGCGAGGCCAATCCTCGATTGGATCTATTCGCCGTACCACCGACAGACGTCAGCGTCTCGTCGTATCGGATGGTCCCCGTTCAGACCTACACCACAGGCATCAATCCGGTGGAGTTTCAGATCGACCCCCAAGAAGATTACATCGATCTCAGCCGTAGCTTTTTCGAGGTAGAATTGCAACTGAAGAAAGACAACGATGAGAACGTGGCAGCTGCCGACAAGCTGTGGCCCGTCAACAATCTAGCCCATTCTCTGTTCAAGCAAATCAGCGTGCGTCTCAACGGTACTCTCATCAGTCCCCAGACGGACACGTACCATTACAGAGCCTTCTTGGAAACATTGCTGAATTACGACAGACGTGATGGAGAAACCATCTTGAAACCTCAAGGCTGGTACAATCATATCGATTTCCCAGCCACGTGGACGGACAATAACACGAACACTGCAGCCAACGCTGGAGCTGGACACGCAGACTATGTAGCCCTGACCGCCAATCACAAGGAGGCTCTCAAGAACTCTAAAGCAGAACAAGCCAATTACACGGAAGGCAAGCGACACGTGTTGCGTTTCAAGCCCCTCATCGAAGTGTTTCATCTGAGCAAGTTGTTGGTACCCAGAGTGCAAATAGGAATACAGATGTACTTCAATTCTCCCGACGTGTTCTTGAACGGAGTGGGTCTGGCAGGAAAGTTGACGGCCGAGGAAGTCAAAGTTCGAATGTACCTGTGTCAAGTGCGTCTCAATCCCACGACGTACAGGAGACTGATGGATGAGATGACCACCAAGAGTCAAGTGGTGAGTTACCCGACCGTGAGAAGCGAGATTCGGACCTTCAACATGCAGGGAGATCAACGACGGTACGAATGCACCAACTTGTTCCAAGGAAGAATTCCCAACCGCGTGATCGTGGGTATGGTACTGTCCACAGCCTTCACCGGGAACGTGGTCAACGATCCCTTCTGTTTTCAGAAGTTTGGAATGAGCAGCATAAAACAACTCGTGGGAGGAGAAGAGTATCCTTACGAGACGCTAGAGTTGGTCCACAACGATGGCACCAAAGATCTCAGAGGGTACCACCGTTTCTTGCAAGCCACCGGATGCCTGTGCAAGCAGCAAGGAAACATGGTGAGAGGTGACGATTGGGGACAAGGAAAGAATTGCACGTTGTTCGTGTTCGACAACGTGGCCAATGGATGCGTGGACAGTTACAGGATGAACCCCAAGCAAGCCGGAAATCTACTAATAGAGCTGAACTTTGGAGCCAACCCAGCTGTGAACTTGACCATCATCGTGTACGGAGAGTTTGAGAATCTCTTGGAGATAGACAAGAACAAAGCCGTGTTGTACGACGTGTACCAGCGTTAGTGATGGAGAAAGTGACTTTGAATAACGTGCAGTTGGATCAGTTGGCCAGACATCACCCGTCGTTGAAACCTTACTTTTACGGGACGGTGGCCTGCGATCGATTACCTCGCAAACCATTCAAGACGGAAGCCCGCGGGTACATCGTCAACACCGATCCTCACTACATGCGCGGTCGGCATTGGATCGCGCTGTGGACGAATGGAAACGTGTGCGAAGTATTGGACAGTTACGCCTTACCCCTAGAAGTGTACCAGACGGCGCAACCGTTGCAAGATTGGTTGGACGCTCATTGGAAGTACGTGGAGCGCAACGGACAGAGTCTACAATCGTTGTACAGTCAGAGCTGCGGCGATTACGCGTTGATGTATCTCATCGATAGGGCCGAAGGACGTAGCATGAGTCAGTTCGAAGCGAGATTCAAGAAACACGATTACGTGTACAATGATCATAAAGTTGGGCAAATGTTGAAGCAATTGATCTCGAAGGAAAGGTCGTGGCACAAAATTTGTAAGATGGAATACCATCAGGATTGTGAACCGTCTCTCTGCGGTGTAAGACACTTGTTGTTGTGAGAAGACAAATAAAAACGTGGAAATGAATAAGGTGTGTGTCGTCTGTCGCTCGGGATTCGTTGCAGACTTTTTTTCTGCAACATGCTTATATCATTGCTCGTTTTTTGACGAATGTCATTTCGCCATGGAGCGCGGTGAAGCCTTTAGCTTTCGGATGCCCTCTAGCATTTTGATCGTGGGCCCCTCTAGCTGCGGAAAGACTTGTTTTACCGAGTCGGTACTTTTGAATCACTCAAACGAGTTGTTTAGTACACCCCCTGAGACCATTCATTACTGTTTTGGGGCTTGGCAAGACGGTTTCGCGAACATGAAAGAGCGAGGCGTGAAATTTCACGAAGGGATTCCAGAAGAAGTAGATTTGACCAAATGGTTTCCCCGTGGAGGGGTGATGGTATTGGACGATCTGATGGAAGAAGGAGGAAACGACAAGAGAGTATTGGATCTGTTCACCAAACTTTCCCACCACAGGAACATCACCGTCCTGTACTTGTGTCAAGACATGTTTCCGCCGGGAAAATACGCCAAGAGCATTTCTCGAAATGCGCATTACATCGTGGCTTTCAAGAACCCTCGCGATCAATTGGGCATGAGGAATTTACTGTTACAAGCGTTTCCCTCCCGATGGCAAGATGTGATGGACGTCTACACCAAGACGACGGAAAGACCCTTTGGTTACATGGTATTGGATCTACACCCTGCCAGTGGCGACGACAGACGGATTTTTAGCCACCTCTTAAAAGGCGAGGGATGCATGAGATGTTACAGATTCGTTCCAGATGTTCGTACGTAACGATCACGTGTGGCTCGCGTTCTTGGACCTGTGCGGTCGTCATTTCGAGCGTATGAGAGAAGAGGACATGGACTACGAGGCCATGCAAACCGTGCTACATTTGGCCGAAAAGCGACAGATGTGGAAATTCGTGAGAGAATATAACGAGACTTACTTCAGCGAATTGATCCAGACACTAGAAGAGAGAGCTAGAAAAACATGTCAAGACATTCGCCAGCAGGAGTAGGAACCAGTCCTAGTGCCATTCCGATCGTCAACGTCAACCGAGGTGGATTGGAACAGACATTGGATCGAATCGACCCAATAGTCCTAAGACGGTACTTGGATCAATTACCGTCTCCTGCAGTAGGTACGGGGACTTTGAGACCTTCTTCCTCGAGGTCCAACGTACCTGCAGGTCAAGGAACGCTAACGGGTGGTCCACACCGATTGAATCAAGACGACATGCAACGTCAATTGCAAATGCTGTTCAACGATCAACGTCAAGTGGCGGCTGGACGTCGCATCGCAGGCATCACCACGACAAACACCATCACTACGACCTATAAAGACGGGGGACGACCGACCGTTCGTCGTACCTCGACGAGAGTGAGCCATTAAAGATGACCTCCCTACTAAACGGGTCGAAGACGACCTTGGATCCAGACCTGTTACACAGATTGGACGGATTGTATTCCTTTTACCACAAAAAGTGGTGGTGTCATCGTCAAATGTTTTACCATTTTAAGTGGTGTCATGCTTCATTGAATGCTTTGGCTTTATTCATCGTGGCAGCGGGTGTCATTGCGGGTTCCCTTACAGAAAATAGTGTTATTGTGGCATGCCTAACTTCAGCTGGGACTGTCGTCAAGGGCTGGAACGATTTCAAGAAATATTCGTTCAAAGTGGACGTATGTCGTTTTGCCTACACCAGCTACGACAAGACGTTGATCGAATTGAGAACGTACGCGCGCGGTCTTCCGATGGACGAACTAGAAGGATTCTTGATCAAGATGCAAACTCTAGATGACACGATCACCGATTTCACGCCGCCCGTGGCCGACAAGTACGTGCAAGCGTACGAACGACAATTTCACGATAAATCCGAAGGTACCCCCGTCTGAAGTGACAGTTATGGTAGGATGGGAAGAACGAAACGTAAGGCCAGAAGAAAGAGGCAGCGAGGTGGGGCTCTCGCGAGACGTAAACATCGTTTGGTGGACAAGATAGCCGAGGGGGCCAGCATGTTTCTCTCGGGTCCTTCACCCACATTCTTCACGTTGGGTGGTAAATTGGCCAGTCAAGGATTTAAAGGGATAATGGATAATGTAAATCATTATAGACGTAGACCGCGACGACGATAGGACCATGAGGAGAAAGAAACGTGTGACGCAAAGGCGGAGACGTGCTGGCAGGAGAAGAATAGGACAGAAGGGTGGTATTTTACCCTTAGCAGCCTTGATACCAGCTTTGATCGCGGGTGGAAAAGCAATCGCTTTGGGTGCTGCATCGGGTGCTGCAGGTTGGGGTGCAAAGAAAGCCTTGGATGCAGCCACTCGAAAGAAAAAGAGATAAAAACACTATAAGAGGATGGGGGCATTGGGCGTCACCGGTAGTTACAACAGACTGCATTCTGTGACAAGATGGTGCGAAGAAGAAAGATAGTAAGGAGAAGACGAAAACAACCTAAAAGAGGACCCGTGTGGCGAGGAGAGGGTTTATTGGACATACTCAAGTTTGCCGGCAAGTTGGGTTATAAATTGGGAAAGGACAAACGCTATAAGAGGATGGGGGCAAAGGGCGTCACCGGTAGTTACAACCGACGTCCAGCCCCGTGGGAAGTATGAATCGATTACGTCGACAGCGTCCGTTCTTGGAGAGCATTCTGAGAGAAGCCAATCGGTTCAAGCGAGAAGAGATGTTACAGCACGCCAACGCCGATCAGATCAACGCCGTGAGTGAGATGGTATTGAATTTGCTCAAGAACCGCATTCCGCTCAGTCCACCGATCACCGCCAAGCTGCGGCGATATAAGAAGGTCTTGCGCGAACTGGGTAAGCGTAGAAACTCGTTGAAGAGAAGGCGAGAAGGTCTCCTGTCACAGAAGGGTAGCGGGTTTTGGAAAGGACTGCAACAGATCTACCAAGCATGTCTCTGCAAAACACCCTCCAGACAATGATGAAAATGTTACGCGAATCGGCGGACAGAGAAGCAGAGTGGGAAAAAAGAGCAGACCATTGGCACAAAGCCTACGCCCGCGTCAATCATGACTATTTGGCTTTAAAATACGACGCAGAGTGCGAAGATTGCATTCGAGAGAGGCAAGAGACTCCGGAAGGAAAGACCCTAGTACTGTGCAAGGAGTGTAGTGACAAGTGTACATCGAGAAGCGACTTGAAAAGGCGCATAGACAAGTTAGAAGAGGAAGTTCGTTACTGGCAAGGGTGTTACGAAAGCTTGTTGGAAGAATACTTCAAAGATGACCGAGGAAGTCGTGATGGTTCCCGCTAAAGACTTGCATCGTTTGGTGCAATATTACAAAGGCGAAATCACGGACAATGCATTGTTGAACAAAGCGGCTCGCATAGCAGCCGAAAGTCACTTGCTGTTAAAAGATAAATCCGTTCCCGACGGTATCGCCGTGGCACGAGTGAAACCTCTCGCTCGCGAACGGGCTCGTTTGACCAAACGGATACGTCAATTTCCCATGGGAGGAGTAACAGCCAGACGGCCGGGCGAAGAAGCGGAGGAGGAGGAGGAGGAGTTGGAGAATGTAGGTTTGGTGACGGGACCCGTGGAGACCATGTTGAAACAACTCATAAAAGGGAGTGCCAAGAAATCACTTCCCACAGTCACCCCGAAGGCGACAAAGAAAGCAAAAACGGCACCTGCGGGCAAACCGACATTGGCAGAGAGATTCAAGAGTTTAGAAGAGAAACTAAAGACGAGGAAAAAGCCAGCTGTGCGAAAAACGGAAGCCGAGAAACTGAAACCATTACCCGGTTGGGAAGATTGGGCCAAAGGCAAAAAGTTGAGACGAAAATTGGAGTATGACGAAGACCAAGAAGAAGAGAACTGAAAAGAAGACGACACGGCGACGACAACGCGGACGTGGGATCGACATTCAGAAGTGGCTCGGGAAGACTGGAATCGAATTTCACTGGCCCGGTTATCAGTACATGGGTCCCGGAACCAAATTGGCCAAGCGATTGAAACGCGGGGACCCGGGCATCAATCGATTAGACAAGATCGCCAAACAGCACGACATCGATTACAGTCACGCCAAGAATCTAAGGGACAAGTGGAAAGCCGACGAGAAAATGATTAAAGCCATCAACAAATTACCTGGAAGTAAAACCATGACGGAACGCATTGTCAAACGAATCATGCAAGCCAAGAAAAAGTTGAAACTTTAATGTTGTTGAACACAATAAAGACGTGGTTAAACGTTTACATGTTGTCGTATGTGCATTCGATCACCGACTTGAGCAAACAAACAAAACTCTCGTACTCGTTCCCAGTACACCCGAGAAAGGGGGATACCCCCATCCCCCCTCTCTCACGTGATTTTTTAAAAATAGCTTGACAAGCCTGCGTTTTTTCAGAATCGCCGACCTAGAAAAAGCAATGTAGACTCATCTGCGCATGCGTTTAGTGCAAAGTATTGAGTTCCAGATACCACAAGGACAGTATGGCACTTTGTGAACCATATCTATAGGATGGTGGTCTTGCTAACTTTGTACACGTTCATTCCCAGGGTGCGCGGCCACTAGGGCTTAGTGAACATTGACACAAGGAAAAAAAAATATCCCCAGCGAGGACTCGAACCTCGATTGCCTACCTCAGCGGCAGGAGTGATACCCGTTACACTACCGGGGCTTTAGGACCACTTGTTACCTTTTTTTAGTGTCTTGTACCTTAACAGAAAAAACCTGTTATTAAAAAAAAACCTGTTTTACACCTATTTTCTGGTCTTGTCGTTTTTTTCCGCGCGAGGACTGGGACCGAGTTCATTCTAACCGTTCGGGGACTGGGACCGACACTCCAAGGACCCTGGGACCGACTCCTATGACGTCATCACACCCCTAAGTCACGTGGTTTTCCTTTTTACGCCTATTTTCTTGTCTTGTCGTTTATTTTTTTCGCGCGGGGACTGGGACCGAGTTCATTTCCACCGTCCGGGGCCTGGGACCGACACTCCAAACACCCTGGGGACGACTCCTATGACGTCATCACACCCCTAAGTCACGTGGTTTTTCCTTTTACGCATTTTTACACCTATTTTCGGATTTTTTTTCCGAGGGGGACTGGGGCGAGCTCTTTTTGGCCGTTGGGGGCCTGGGACCGACACTCGGACGACCCTGGGACCTACTCCTATGACGTCATCTTATCCCAAGTCACGTGATTTTCACTCTCTACGCATGCGCAGAAATACTGCGCTGTGATTGGCTGGTGAAAGGCGTAAGCGGTTGTTACTACTCATGTTATTGAAATTCAAATATTGATAAAACAAATAAGTAGTTGAAGAAATGTGTTTGTCTTACTATTTTCAGCTGCGTCCGCAGAATACACAGAGTCGGATCCAAAGAGATCCAAATTGTCTGACGCACCAGCAGGTGATATTTTTTTCATAATGTATTTTGCTATAAAATATTTTAATATCAAATATATATTAATTATTATAATAAAGTGACAATCTAACGAACGTTCTTATTGGTTTAAACAGCGTGCTTTATGAGAGTATAAAGCACGTTGCTTACGAGTGCTCTCGCCATCTTTTATTATAGCACAACCAAAGTAAAGCGCGCGCTCTGATTGGTTAATTTAGCATCTACTATTTCAGTCGGGGGAACAAGTGCCAGTTGATGGCGTGTTCAGGTTTCCGAAACCTGAAAGCGCCCACAATCTTCGGAAATTGGTCAGTGGGCTGCTAAGCTGAAGATCCGCGCTGTGAAATAAAATGGCGGCTCCTGGGCGCGTCGTTTTTACCCAAAACACAGGGCAGTTTCAAGAATTAAAACAACGCAGTCGGAAAAATACAACGTAAATACAAGCTTCGACCAAGCACCGACCGTTGTAATCGACAAGTTTAAGGATTTCAGGGCCGGGGAGAGCATACATACTGCAGCGAAGAGTGCAGTATGTATGCTCTCATATGGCTTATGCGATCGATACTATACGTAGGTTTCAAAATCGATTGGTCAATGCGCTAACGGAAAGAGTATTAGCTTTAATATGTCCATAATTCCATAAAAATAAAGCTCTGATGAACTGGCCCTGGGGAAACTGGATGAATTTGTTTATACTGTAGGTCCTGTAGTAGAATAAATTTCAGACAACCAGTTGAAATTCGAAACTCACAGAAAAGAGACAAAAGATTTGAAAGATGGTTAACTTGGCATAAAATGAATCACCACTGATGAAACTTTTGAAGAATTTCAAAAGTAGAAAACTGTAGAGTTTCCTTATGTTAAGTCAACTGTTGAAGAGTGCTCCGCCTTCAATAAACCCCCTCACAGAAATTTACAGACCTGAAAAGTTATGAAGCTCATGGCTAGGTAAAATTTCAAAATTTAAATATAGTCTGTGAGATGTCAGCGGTCTAATACATATCTCTTTTTCACAGAACTGTTTAATATTTTGCTAGATACAGCTTTTTTGCCTGCATGGTGGCGACAGAATTAATTACCTATGCGATTGTATGCAAAGTGTATATTTTCTCAAACAATTTTAGCTTTTAAAGGGAATACTTACAGAACAATAACTTCCAAACCAGACTATTCAATGGCAAAGTGGAACTACATGTACAGGGTGATGCACCTGTCTGAAGGCATTTCTAACTGATTTCTTATTGGGAAACAAGCAGACTGGTAAAGGAGAATATCCACTATCCCCAAGAGTATTGGGTATGTCTCAGTCTTTATCCAAATGTTAGTTTAATGTTGGCAAATTTCAATCCATATTAATTGTTATGGAGGGTTTTATGAGACCTTCATTGTTAAGGCAGTAAAGCAAACTTTATTTTACTTGCAGCCAACTAAATTGTTTCTGGCAAAGGATATTTTATAACAAACAAGACTTAAACTTTCCTCAGATGATACAACAGTGCCCATGCACAAAATTGTTTTACATTTATTTGAAATGAGGTGTAAGTCTTAAGCTTTCACAGACTAGTGGCCAAATAGTCCTACAAATTACCCTATAGTTTCTTGCTCAACCCAGACTGAACTATATAGTCCACTTTTCCCACATCATGGTTACCACATACATCAGTTTTCAACCGGTTACCGGTTGTACCGGTTTACCGGTTGTATAAAGTGCAGTATTTACTACCTCGTCACCTTTCATGCATAACAACTTCACTGACATAAGTTAAAATTATTCATGTGTCCGATATGCTTTATAAATATTTATAAGCTTAAGCTTAAACGTTTATGTATCCTTTTTAAGCCTACCTTCTCATTTAATAAGTTTACATTCCCTTGTGCGTGACTTCCACTGAAAATTTCATTTCACATAAATTATGCTCCCTGTTCATGACATATAAAACGTTCTTCACCGAAGCAGGAGCTCTGACCGAAGTCCACGCGTTTGCAAACACCCTTGGATAACCACAATTTCCACATGTAGCTGCCGCTGCTCAAACACGGACATTTGAGTTTGAAATTTTTAAACCGTAGACCTATTCCTGACTTAGAATTCGAATACAGACACTCTTTTACCATGCGGCCATGTTGAAAGTAGTAAATGGCTTCGGACAATTTCCGTACTACTTTTTGATTGGTTGATTCGAATCGGGCGCTCTTCGGAAGTGAAAGCGAAGATTTCCCAAAACTAGCACTTGTTCCCCCGACTGATTTGCCCATGGGTGTACGCTGACGTATGCCTTCAACCTAAGCGCGCGCGCTAAACTCATGCGACATGGCACAAGAAAGTGTATTTTCTCGATTTTCCTGTGAATTTGAAAAGCTAAACATAAGAAAATCAATCTCTTCATAATAGTGAAAGTCTTTTAGGCATAAGACACGTCTGAAATAATTCAAAAGTTTGTTTGTTGTGTTTTTGCTTTTAGCTTTTCGTCAGCGCTTACGCGAGCACACACGCATTTGTTTAAATTAGCGCGCGCACCTTTACCTCAAATAAACTGTGATAAATCGCCTAAAAGTTGTGCTATAAAACAAATGGTAAACGCCATAGCGTACACTATTGAGTTATGGATGTACTTGGGAGGCTTGCTAAGCACTCAAGAAGCTAGAGTCACACTCGGCTATCGCCTCGTGCGACTCTTACGCTTCTTTCGTGCTTAGCAACCTCCCGCGTATATCCACAACTCAATAGTGTACGCTATGACGTTTACCATTTGTTAACTGTTTGCGTGCGCGTGCAGCTTGTGAATCATTCCAAATCTCGCTGTTTTAGCAAATCGAGGAGAATTTTTAAGGTTTGAGTGGTTCAGCTCTATCAAAAATTAAAGATAAGACCTCAACTAGTGTTTAGGTGATTTTATTTCAAAAATTCAGACGCGTTTTTGAAAAAAAAAAAAGAATTTGTAGATCAATTATTATTATTATTATAAAAGAGTTTTGACGCCATCGCGTACGATCCGTCCCGCCATTCTGCGCGCGCATCCTGAGATTAAATCTTGTTTATATCCAATTTCTCTAAAGTTTTAAGTAAAACTTTATTATAAAACAAATAAAAAAGCCTTGGCCGTGCTTTGTTCTGTTATAAAGCACTCAAGGAGTGACGATAGCACTCAAGAATTTCACCCTACACTTCTTTCGTGCTCTCGTTACTTCCTTGCGTGCTTTATAACAGAACAAAGCACGGCCAAGGCTTTTTTTATTTGTTAAATAAGTGCTTTAATAGATCACTTTTATTGTTGTTTTGTCATTCTCGAGCCTAGAAAAAAATATTGATTACTAAATAGGAGCTTACAGCTATATTGAAAACGCTGATGTACAAAGTTACTCGTCTGGACAGCCCTGTCTGAGCACTCCTCGCATAATTAATAAAAGCATGAGGAGACGTAGTCGCAAAGTTCTTATTCTTAATCAATTAATCAATCAATCAATCAATCAATCAAAAACTTTATCTAACTTCTAATTTAAAGAGATAGCAAATACTGCAGCCAATATCTCCGAAGAATAATATATTATAGAAATGAAACGAATTATCTAATCTTATTTGGGATTTTAGAATTGAAGAACCCGAGAATGGGTTGCATGTGAACCACGAGCCCAGGGCGAGTGATTTGGAAGCTTTTTAACTGTTCTTCCAAAATCTCAAGCAGATTATTCACCGATAAACTATAGAAATGTGTGATGTATTATTTTTTATAAAATAACTCAGATACTACGCGCGCTCTCATTGGTCAAAAACCTATGTATTATTGTACCGGTAAACTCCCGATTCTGTCCCGACATGGCCGCACTATATACGCTCGGTTACACATAAGGACGAAGAATTAAAGTTAGTGTAATGTATCGAAAAGCTTGTTAATTACTCGCCTGGCGGCTCGTGATTTACAAGCTTTCCTCGTGTTCTCCCAACATCCCGCGTGGTTTTAGTACGCCAGTAAAGCCCTAGAAATTGTGGTCTATTGCTTAAATCTATTTCCATCCATACGACGTTAACCAGTACAATAAACTTTGTGGACATTCTGTAGTTATGTGAAATAACCCGAAAAACCTGCTTGTTAAGCAATTCCAATATATCCGCTTTTTTTAAGAATAAAAATCAGCAATAATAATTTCGAATGACTTTTCGATGAATCGTTCATCATTTTCAAATTCTAAAAGTCAGATTCTTATGAGTTCTTTATATATTAAGAATGAGTGTAAAAGTCTCGTTGCATATGATTAAAGACTCTACAATGTGGAATGTAGAGAATGTTAATTAAGTACTAAATAGTTTTGCTTTAATTGAGTCAGATTGAGTGTTCAGTTAAGGCTTTATTTCTTGGATGAAGAGCATTTCGTAGATTAAGTATTCAAACTTCCCGCGACATTTCTTCAGGATGTTAAATTTACCACCGTTTGTATCAGATAAGTAATATTCAAACATTGATAAAAACAACTAGGTGGTTAAAGTAGTGAAATTGCTAATCGTAACAGGTTTTTGTCTCATTGTTTTCAGCTGGGTCAGCAGAATACACAGAGTTGGATGCAAAGCGATCTAATTTGACTGACGCACCTGCAGGTATTAATTATTTATATTATATTTTGCTACAAAATTTGCAATGAAAACTTATTTTATTTATATTATAATTGCTAAAGTATTTTAACATTTAAATGTATATTATAATAATTTTAACCATCCTTTTCAAGGCACATACTTTCTGTTAGCCTGTGTACAGCCGTCCCCCTCCTCCCAAAAAATCGGCTGTACACAGGCTAACTTTCTGTTAAAGTGACGAATGCATGTCATGTGGTATGTTTAAAAGCTATATGATACAGATGGATATCCTGTTACCTGTCGGCGTTGCAAATGTACAACATTTTTATTGGAGCAAAATGTAATTCCTGAATTCTGGTTCTCAAGGACATATTTTCTTTTTGAAATATGTACCCATTTCATAGTTTCAACGACAGATCTTGCTTTGTTTTCTACCACAATTTCCAACCCCGCCCTATATAGGGTAGGGCGAAATAAGGGACTGGACGTTTACTTATAATTGTTAGAAATCCTTTCAGGTAAGATAGTATTCCCGTCATCGCGCTATCGTTGAAAGTCAGAACTTTAGCAAACTGGTCACCGCCTTGTGATGACTAGTAATAACAAAAATTTTACTAAAACTTACCAGTTATATTCACTCACCTACGTCATTCTCTTTGTAATTGCAGTTAAAAGTGGCACACCAACAAATAAAGAGCTGGAAAGGTTGTCTCACCTGCTTGGTGATGATTGGATATCGCTCGTGCGTAATTTGTTTAATGAGGATGAATCTAACGCAAAGATTAACAAATTTGGTTCAGAAAATCGAAAATTAGAAGAAAAGGCTTATCAGATGCTGTTGCACTGGAAACAGAGTAATGGCTCAGGCGCAACCTACGAAGTTTTATACCAGGCATTATCTGAGATTCGTAAAGATTTGGCAGAGAAATTTTGCTTGTACGTTAAGGAGTTTTTGTAAATTCGGTTTCGATTATAGAAAG